>NC_085995.1:8350802-8702052 GCF_030014385.1 Trichomycterus rosablanca
ATATATATATATATATATATATATATATATATATGAACCTATACTTTCATTTCTTACTTGCAATCTTCATTTCACACTTGCAAGCTTTTTAGATGTAGCATGCATACTTTGTGTTTGAGCTTTACCCACTCATTGTAAAACCTTTCTATAGTTGCATTATTTGTTTATTTAACATTTTTTAATTTTGAAGTATAAACATTCTACTTGGTCAATACATTTTAAAACCTAATTTGGCTTCTTATCTTACAAGGTCAACCTTACTTTGTGTATACAATATGAAATGTTAGATTTTTTAAATGTTTTATTTTTTGGACTGTTGGAATAGTTCCAGTATTGCTAAATCACTAAGCACAAAAGATTTTTGAGAAAATTATAAAAGAAAACAGAGCTCTCTGTAAAACCCCCTTCTACACGACAACAACATCCGCTGTAATTCCCATTCATGTAATTACTACTACAGTACTCCTCATTCTTTCACCCTTACTCATTAACCAGTCACACCAAACTACCATTTACAAGCCAGTATTTTTGGCTTCATGTGTTCTTTTCTTTACTATTTTTCCTACAAAAAAAGATATAAATACAAACATTTACAATGTAAAAAAATATATATTATTACTACAAAATATTACGAATAAAATGAAATAATGTACCCTATTTAATAATTACACAACAATACTTTGTGTATTTTTATGTAAACACATGTTTGATGCAGTTAAATTATTTGTCTGATACAACTGAATTCATATGCATATAATTAAACTATAGTTTAAGTTCACATTGTAATACATAAAACAACAGGCGACTTTATGTTCAAACCAACTTTTAAACTACTTCTAGTTTTTTTTTTCCCTGGCAGTGTATGTACATGAGAAGAACATATATTTATTCCTAAAACATTTATTCTTGGGCTGTGCCACAAGAAATAAAACAAGCATTATGAAAATGATCTGAACAAACTAAAGTAGTTAAAGTGCACAAATGCACAGATGTTTCATGTTGAAGCCATGTTGCCAGTTCTGGACAGAGCACAAAACGTTATGTCATGCATGTAATTGAGAGCATCCTTTTGTTGTTTTTCTTGCTGGGGGTTGGGTGAAGAGGAAGACAAGCAGAACATACCTAAACCAGTTTTGCACTATTTACACCTGATTTTAAGGAAACAGAAACTAGTAGTTTTAGACAGCTTAATAAAGCAAAGTTCTGGGGTATTTAAACATGATATAACGTTTAAAAGATACTGTTTATGCGTTTGTGCTTTTCCTTTCGATTTGGGTGCTTTATTGTGGCCAGAAAGCTCTAGAAAGGCTGCAGTGACCCCTGACCTGTGTAAACCCTACCCCCACAACTCTACAGGGCCATTGTGCCCTGCATCAAAGGCTTAGTTTCCCTATAAGTTCCTTGTTGGTCATCAAGCTTTGAACCTATGCTGTAGCCTACATACTAAGCATTCTATAGTTGCATTTTTTGTTTATTTAACCTTTTTTTAAATTTAGAAGTAGAATAATTCTACTTGTTTAATTGTTTAATACAATTCAAACCTAATTTAGCTCATTATCTTACAAGGTAAACCTTACTTTGTTTAAAATATGTCATGTTTTATTTTTTTATGTTTTATTTTGGTTGATTACAATGGAAATGTTAAAGCATATGTACTAAATTTAAAGAACATTAAAAACAATGTTCTGTACATCTTTTAAGCAAGTGAATAAAATGCAACCCTTTTCCTGAATGAAAAAGTAAACAGGTAAGAATTTTGTAAAGAGCAACAATATTTCTGAAGAGTTTCACACATTCCAGTCCATTCTTCCACACATTCCATTTTTTTTTACACTTACCATGTCTAAGTAATCAGTTTTTTCTATGTAAAGGACAGAATGGATTAGACTTTGCGCCAATTCATTTCAGGGTAACACATTACAATTACAAGTAAAAATGTATGACATGCTTGTATCCTTATGTGACAGTATTGTTAAATAGCAAATTTAACAGTGATTAAATATTTGTTTACCTCAATTAACGATACATGTTATTTGTTGTATTAGCTTAGATTGCACTTTATTATTTATGTTGTCATCATTCGCATAAATTAATTGCACATTAATGCATAAAGTTTCTGATAGAATGAATTTTTGATCTGATGTGCAGTTTACTGTTTCACCACTAGGTGTCTATATTGTGCAATCAACTACTTTGTTAAAAAACGCTATAAAGTTGCTGTCCAATCTGAACTGATTATCCCTATTGAGGGAACTTCGAAGTGGAGCCGCCCAGAACAGACAGACAGACAGACAGACAGACAGAGGTTCTTTAACTTCATTAATCCTAAGGAAATAGTTTCGTTATAGCAGCAGGAACACAGAACAATACACATCACGATCCTATATTGCACAATCATACAAAAAGTAGAAAACTCAATAAGGCAAATATATACAGGGGCTCTGTTTTATGCAAATATGGAATTAACACAATATAATATAATATAATATTATATATATATATATATATATATATATATATATATATATATATATATATATATATATTCACACACACACACACATATATACATTATACATACTATATATATAGTGTCAAAAAATAAGTTGATAATTTTGATGGAAACAGCTAAGGTAAATTAACAATGCCAGATTCTTAAATACACTTGGAAGTGGGTGCTTTTGTCATTTCCTATTCAGAGACTACTATGTCTTTACCCTACGAAGTGATTATGGCATGGTGATGATCACTCCAGAATGGATGGCAGCATAACTTTGACTCTTGTGTTTTATTTTCCTTGTTAAATACTGCAACATAATTCAATAAAACTGCTGAAGTTGTTATAGGCTTAGATGTAATTATTAAAAGTAATTTACGCTTCTACAACCACAACATTTGGGTGTCACGGTGGCTAAGTGGGTAGCACTGTCGCCTCACAGCAAGAAGGTTCTGGGTTCAATCCCCAGGTGGGGCGGTCCAGGTCCTTTCTATGTGGAGTTTGCATATTCCCCCCCTGTCTGCGTGGGTTTCCTCCGGGTGCTCCGGTTTCCTCCCACAGTGCAAAGACATGCAAGTAAGGTGAATTGGAGATACTAAATTGTCCCTGACTGTGTTCAATATAACCTTGTGAACTGATGAAACTTGTGTAATGAGTAACTACCGTTCCTGTCATGAATGTAACCAAAGTGTAAAACATGATGTTAAAATCCTAATAAACCAACAACCACAACATTTACATTTATGATATCCAAAGCAACTGACACTTGTGAACAGAGGCACTAATTTTTGAATGGACAACAACAAAAATGTTGCTTTTTCCTAAACAGGGTAAGTAATTCATGTCATTTTAAGAAGGGGGCAAAAGTAATACAATTAGAGCATCCGATTTTAAGGGAGGGTCCAGAGCCACCTATTCATGCTGAAGGATTTACTAAGCTAACTAAATAAAACTAAATGTCTACCAATAAACTATTGTCTACATACAACTTCTGTCATGACTTTTCATGTCATGTTTTTTAAAGTATTTGTGCTTTCTTCCTCATCTTTCTAAGCAAATGCTGAGTATTCATTTTCATTTTGTACTGTTTGTAATGAGAGCTTTTGGGGGGCCACAGTAAATTCCTCAATTTCATTTTCAAAAAAGCCCAATTTGGCACAAAAGCACAAACCTAATGTATATAGGAGGAGCACAGACTACGCACACTATTTGTTTAGTTTTTACTGAATGGGCAGATTCCTCTTGGTGGGCAATTATTAACTCTGGGTTGGGAATGCCCACTTCAGTCCACCTGTAGACATGATTATAAATTAATACAATACAAGCTACTAAGGGTTAAGGGACTTGCTCAGGGGTCCAACAGTGGCAACTTGGCAGTGTTGTGGTTAGAACCAACAACATTCTGATCACTACCTTAGCCAATGAGCTTTCACTGCCTACTCCATAGTTACTGGTGTAAATAGAACATGTACACAGAAGCGCTTCTCATTCACACAGCTGCTTCCTTTCAAACGAGTGTATTGTATTGCATTTGTTTTGTATGTTTGAGTAGCATGTACAGGAGCATAGAGCTGAGCAAGGTAAATCACTTAACCCTAACCAGCACTTGCTTTACTTTCCAAGACTTGCTAGAAAGCAAAGAAACCTGACGGGACTGACTCCAAAAGCCACATCATTTAATGTGTTCAGATGTGTAGCAGCAGGAGAAGATTAACCTAGCACAGAGGATTAGCAAAGAAGATACACATTCACACACCACACCCTCAAGGTAAAAAACAGAACAGAACTTTTTATGTGGGGTATTTTGTGTTCTTTGTAAGGCAAAGACCTTAAATACACACTGTATTATCAAAGGTGTAGCTTTAGAATAGACAGCTATTCTGCTAATGCCTGGGGCCCTGCAGAAATGCTGTCAATGCTGTCATTTTATTCAAGGATTTTAATTCATTTGCAAATTTTCACTAACCAGTTTTACGAATAGTACAGCATGATGTAGGCTTATGATAGCCAATGAATGCAGCTTAACAAGGTAATAAATAAACATGCTTGGGCAAATTTGTCTTTAAGAGGTGGTACAGCTGTATGTAAGGAGTTTTGCATGGTCTGTCTGTCATGTGACTTCCTTTGAGTTTTTTGAGTTCTGCCTCCAAAGAAATGTGCAAAAGCTGAATCAGCTACTCCAAATTCTAGCCATTTTTAGCCATGTAATTGGAAGTGGCACATCATCCGTAGTGTATTTCTGCCTTGAGCCCAGTGTTTCCTCATAGGGCACAATCCACCAAGACATCCAGATCAGAATAAAGTGTTAAGTAAGATGTATAAATAATTAGTTTGGTCCTTGATTCAACTGTCTTTGTAAACTTTCCTTGATTTCTTTTCTTGTGTTTCTAGAAAGAAGACTCTGCACCACAACTGCGATTTCCTTTCTCTAATGTCAATGAGAGCAAAGCAGAAACACACACTGGACAGGACACCAATCCATGGTAGCGTATTACACATTTACTCACTCACCCAGATGAACATCTAACGATCTGCAGGCTTTGCCCATCGTATCGAATAAGGTCAGTGTTTATTATTCGACTGAGGAAAAGCTGGTCATGGGGAAAATAAGTAAAAAACCACTGCCAATCAAGAGGAACAAGGCTAATGTTACATCTAACAAGTGGAATTTTTTGAAATGCATCGGTGCAGGTCTGGTGTAAGGCTAACTTGGCATTACATGCTGCTTCAGGACCTGAGCAACCTGCCCTATCTGACAAAACCATTAATGCTTCTTTTCATAAAATCTTAAAGGAAGACATCTGTCATCAGTCTGTAATACAAAGCTCAAGGGCAACTGGGTTATGCAACAAGACAACAATCCAAAGCACGAAGAGAATTGAGCAATAAATGGCTTCAAATGAAAGAAAATGTAATTTATGAAGATTTTTAAGACTTCAAAACAATTTTGTATCTTCAGTTCACTTCACTTGCATGTCTTTGGACTGTGGGAGGAAACGAGCTCCTGGAGAAAACCCACGCAGACATAGGGAGAACATGCAAACTCCACACAGAAAGGACCCAGATCACTTCACCTGGGAATCAAACCCAGGATTGCTTGCTGTAAGGCGATAGTTCTACCCACTGAGCCACCATGCCACCCTTGCAAGACCCTTAATTGGGCAATTTGGAGAGGGGATTTCCTCCATTTTTTACACGGAGTAAGTGAATCTAGAGCACCCATACTACGACACCTAAGATCTGTCACAAGCACATGAAGGTCTTGTGTTTTTTAGAAGTGTAAATGTAGAAGTCACTTGTGGATGTAAATTTGGTCTGTCTTAACTTAAACATGTCTAATAAAAACTATGAAAAGTCTAAACTGTGGCATATTTCAGCCCCGCAGACCCCCCTTTGCCTTACAATTTAAGGACTGAATCAGCTCTACAGTAGTTTGAAAAGTCTAGTAGAATGTACATAAAGTGTAAATTGTGGAGTATTTCAGCCCTCCATTGGATATTTAGAGGCTCAAAAAGGTCTTGTAGAGTCTATATAAAGTCTACACTGTGGAGTGTTTCAGCCCTCCAGGACTGGGAGTCAGAACACTGAGGCAGTCTGTGTAAAACTCTGGTGTCGCATTTAGATTCCACACAGATGTTAAAATCAGAGCAGTTCTTTAAAATGATCGTAAGCAAAACATGCAATTGTTTATTTTACTTCCAATATGCGTTCACAATATGCTTATTTCTTAAAATAAACCTTTTATGTACATATATAATCCTCTCCCATGATGGAAAATACAACATGACATACAGAAAAATGGAGAGAAACTAAAAATGGAGTAAAGCATACATTTACTCAACCCTCTGAATAAAGCCAACAACCCCAAACAATATTGTAGTTAAGCTTTTAACATGTATTTTTAAACTTTGCCAACCGCAATGAATTAGCTTCTAAAACTAGATGCTGAAAGCTGAAATTTGTATTTTATTTTACACATCACCCCATAAAGAACAACATTTTGACTGAAAATTTACATTTTGCAATTGATCTTTTTGTCTTTGGGACATTCCAATGTAAATGTTTGCTGGCTCTAAGGACAGAATGGTGCAGTTCACAGTTAGATTTAGTTCAGTTTTAAAGGCAAAGGCAACATTTTATGCATATTAAACTTTTACTAATGACTAACGATATCTAAATCCTGAATGAAATCATAATTACAGAAAGATGCAACAGCCTCAACGTTTGCAGTGTACCATTCATATCTGTTTGTTTCAGCACGTCTGTACTTCATATGCAACAGACTGATTTTCACTCACTCATTTTAACCTGTAGAAGTTAAAACCAAAACATCCTCACATACACCGAACACACTGAAGATTTGGTGACACTTTAATCTAGTGTTCACAAGCCTGTCGGTCACAAACAAAAACCCTCTATGTCAGCTGTCATGCAACCATAGGAACATTTCCAACCATTTCCATTAAATAAACTGTTAAAATCTCATCCCACTCCTGGCATTCTGCGTACCTTGTGAACAAATAAAGTTTACACATTTTCCCTTGCCTATTGCGTTCATCAACTGAAGGCGATAAGTTTTTACATTCGCTTGCATAACTTAACACAACTGGCTGCCTCTGTAGCAAAACAAAACCTGTCAGAAGAAGAAAAACGTACACAGCACTTAAGCAACTCAAAACCCATGAGGTATATACGAAAGATGTGCAAACAGTGTAGGAAGAATACAGTTCATCTTAAGTAAACTCTAATTTAACAAAGACTTTTAGTCAAATCCTGTTCTGCAGGTCTATTTTAATACCCCATTCAATAACCAAGATGTTGCTGTAAATGCAAACTAGAGAAGAACCTGAAATACAATCTTAGGATTCAGCTTCTAAGCTCAGTGTTGGTGCAGGCAATATGAAAAAAGACTTGTTAATGTATTGTCATGGCTTTCCCGGTTTCTAGATTTCTGTGTTCAAGGTTAATTAAAAAATCTGAGAATCAAGAAAACAGTTGATCAGAGGCAGTTGTACAATATTACAAAGCATACAGGATGAGGTTACAGTTTCATGTCATGTATCTTTTTAAAGTATGCAAACGTTTAAAGTATGCAAACTCAATTCGTTTCACAGCTAGTAAATGGAATGGAATACTATCTAGTTTTAAAATCTATATTATAAATAACCTCACCCACAGATAAAATAATGTTCTTATCAAGCCAAAGCAAAGTTGAAGTATGTTACATGAAAGCTTTGACAAGAACCCAAGAACAACCTAAATAAACAATGTTTTTTTTTTTTTTTTAAGTGTAACCAGTCAGACTGTAAAGTTAGTAAAATTTAATAGGTCTAATAGACGTAAGGATTAGTGAACTAAATTTTAAAGACGCTACTTGAGGATAAGTAACTGATTAATAAGTACTACAGTGTTGTCATAAAAGTGTGTGTTTTATTTACAAGGGTTATGACGTTTTGTAGCCATGCTTTCAGTTTATTGTTCACATTTGCATTCTACCGTGATCTACCCATAACTTAAATGTCTTCTCTAAAATTTTGAAATGTAGTAGAAAAAATGCACAGCAAAAAGGTTTGTCCTTAAACAAATGACTTCTTGCTTCATTACAGAGAAAGAAGAAAAATCAGTCAATCAGTGGGTCAGTTTTTAACTTATAAAAATATATTCTACAGATGAAATGATCTGGTCACAGATAGTCAAAAGACCCAAATAGACCGGTGTCAAAACATCAAAAGGCTCAATATAATTCATCTAAGTTTTTACTCATGTGAGGAAAAGGCTTTGGAGTATAAACAGCGCTTGAGGTCGACCTGCATTACTGACAGTAAAAATCACCCTTGTTCATAACAAATGGAAAGACAGAGTTTGCACATATTGACTGTTGCATTTGTTTACCCATTTCAGATGCTAGTTGCAAATAAATTGGTATTTCACTAAGGCCCGTCTGTCTTTATTCTCTCTACATCCCACTAATTCCCTCCCTCATCTGTACTACGAACGTCACTCCTCCATCCTGCTCTTCTTTAAGCTTCCGCCGTTGGCGCAGGCCTCTTGAGGTCTCGTATCTGCTTGATGAGATAGTTCTTTTCGTCGCAGAACTGCTCGTCCTCTGAGCGGTCTATCTGGAAGTGACTCAGAAAGTCCACCAGCTTGGACTGGTTCTTCAACAGAATGTCAAGCACAGGCTGTGTCTTATTTGGGTTGGCGACAAACACCTAAAAGCACACAAGAAATAATGTACATTTAAGGTCACTGAATAATTCACAGTGTTTATGATTGTGTGTTCATTTTCTCCCCTAAAGCCAAAACAAACAACTGCACTTTTTGTCTGATTTATTTATTAGGATTTTAATGTCATGTTTTACACACTTTGGTTACATTCATGACAGGACAGATAGTTACTGGTCACACAAGATTCATCAGTTTAACATCAAACACAGTCACGGACAATTTTACATCTGCAATTCACCTCACTTGCATGTCTTTGGACTGTGGGAGGAAACCGGAGCTCCCGGAGGAAACCCACACAGACACGGGGAGAACATGCAAACTCCACATAGAAAGGACCCAAACTGCCCCACCTGGGGATCAAACCCAGGACCTTCTTGCTGCGAGGCGACAATGCTACCCACTGAGCCACTGTGCCGCCCAAAATAGTCAGTAACACGTCATGAAATTACTGCCAACAACAAGGCCTACTGCTATTCAAAGTGAATTGATTCTCTCTCACACACACACACACACACACACACACACAGAGAGAGAGAGAGAACCATACCTTAAAGACATGAAAGGCCTCAAACTGGATGTTGCGACTGTTGTCCCTTAGCATGTTCATCATCAGTTTCAGGTTCTCTGCTCGACTGATGTATCTGGTCATGACTGTAAAGTTGTGTCTGTCCAGCAGGAGTTCACCCAAGAGCTGTGTGAGAGAACAGATTTTTGCAATGTTTTATTCAATGTACGTATCCTCAGCAGTGTGTGTGTGTGTGTGTGTGTGTAAAACAGAACGGGAGGGAGTACGCACAAACTGGGTGTGTGTCACATTACAAAGCCTGGAGTCTATTATCCGGCAAGTCGGTGAATTCATTTGTAGAGCTAATTTAATTGTCTCTACTGAGCTTACAGTAAACTACACCAGCTGAGGAGTAAAATCACTCTGTAAAACAGCTGTTTACCTGCAGAGAAAGTAATGCCACTAACATATCCATCATACACCCATGCAGGTTGTATCTCAAGTCCCCACAATCAAAACAGAATCCAACTAAACCTCTAAAGCACAATGAATTTTATAAACCACTAAATGCAACATTAAAAATGATCTTTAAAATGCTGCATGGAGAAACAACACCAAGAAATGCAATAATTAGACAAGTAGAGTTTCAACCAAGCTGCTGTTGCTGGACCTATAATAATATATGCACTGTAAAATATTTCATGTTTTTTATCTGAATTCTTCCCCCTTTGTCTTTCAGTCTAGTCATTTTCAACTCCTGATTGTAAATTCACACCCCAAACTGATCAAGGAGAGTCAGATAACCATACACCACCTCCGACAGGTGTCCAATCTGTGGCCGCTCATCACCTGCCAGTGCTGGGTTCCTACACAGAGCTGTATCATGTACAGACAGCCACACTAAGCTCCATGTGACAACCCCCCCCAAACACCCATCAGTGGATCTTCGGCAATTTGAACATGATGTGCTAGAGCGTAGACTGCTGACTGCTTTGACTTCCCCATCTCCATCTCCATTTTGTGGGCAACATTCAGATAAGCAACACTTATTAAGCTAAACTTGGCAAAACTCCTTAGCCATTTCTTTACCAGTCAATATTCCAAACATATGGACATGCAAGACAAGCAAAAAAAACTCTACAGCACGGTTGTGTGTAACAACAAACAGAACTACACCTGTAGCTCTGCCTGACAAAACATGTGACCTTTGTTAACCCTTGAATTGTTAACGCATGGGGCAGTTGTAGCCTAGTGGTTAAGGTACTGGACTAGTAATCAGAAGGTTGCTGGTTCAAGCCCCACCACCGCCAGGTTGCCACTGTTGGGCCCTTGAGCAAGGCCCTTAACCCTGAATTGCTTAGACTGTATACTGTCCTAGTACTGTAAGTCGCTTTGGATAAAAGCGTCTGCTAAATGCCAAAAATGTAAATGTAAATGAATTGTAGAAACAGAACAGAGCCTCACCTTTAAGGACTGCCTTTTGGTTACATAATTATCAGAATGCAGCAGCTTCTCGTACTCTGTAAACACCTGGAGAAATATGTCGATATGATAGTTTGAGCCTTAAATAACTCAATTCATCCAAAGTTATCAGTAACTTGACTTACATTGGATTATTTTATTAGGTATAAAATCAGAATAGTGATGCTTACTTTGTCATAATTTGTCTCCAAGAAATCTGCACACATGATCTTGTGTCTCGTTAGAAGATCCTAAAAATAAAACCACACAGTAAAGGTCAGTCTAAGACAAGTCCACACTTAAAATGACAAAGCGGTTTCACACCTGACGCAGAGCAGACACAGAAGTGAAATAGACTGCTACAGTGCATGAATTTAATCTGATATCGCAATTTGCATATTTTCCATATTATTTATATCAATCGCTTTGTCCTGGCCGCTACAAGTCTGGTTCAACCGAGAACCCATCCGCTCAAAAAAAAACCCTCATGTCTGTGTAGCCATGTCCCCTCCAAATCGGTCAGAATTATTATGAGCGCCTGTTAATACTGATCTCTGGTGACATTAAATATCAGACACATGACCAGAAATTATAGCACTAAAGGCACCTTAAATGAGGCGAATGCATCAGAGGCAATGTCAAAGGTTGAGAGGTCCACATAGCGGAAGAAGCAGTAGAATTCCTCAGAGAAGAGGACAGTTCGGGCAAGAGGTTCATGACGCAGACACTCCCTCAACATCATGCCACAGTTCAGAGCCACTTCTGGACTCTCATAACTGAAAAAAAAAAAAAAAAAAAAACATATTGCCAACATTAACACTACTAAACCACTAAATTATAACATAGCTTCCTAACTATTTTCCCCTTTTCAGCTGGTTCTGTATTTTGGTGTCACCACAGCGGATCATTTTGGCCTGCATCCCTGAATCAGCACAGTTTTCATGCCAGATGCCCTTTCAACCCTTGTTTTTTGTATAGGACTGGGAGAAGTACCGAGCACTTCTCAATGGCTTCTGTTTGGCCATCCACCCCCCTCAGACACAGCCAATCCTGTCTTTGTAGACACCTGAACAGCCAATAGCACCACTGAGATTTGAATCCCACACTTCCAATTTTTTTAAAGGCAGAAATGTTTATTCAACCTTAGTGTTTGGACGCTAAATAAACACCATGTAGTTGTGTGAACAAAAGGCACACAAGTTATAATTTACATTGTCAGAATTAAAAACCAAGTCATTACATTTAAGAACTTGACTGTGGATCTCAGCAATCTAAATGTGGCAAAAATATAAAACATTATTTACTGAGCCGGAACAATTTCGATACTTAAGAAGCTTGACAGAACCTTGAACCTTTGTGGGGTTATGCGTTCAGCCAAATTGGGCATCCAGGCAAGTTGTGACTTCATCAGGGAGGTAACAGAGCTCCGACTGTCCTGTGCCGAATTGAGAGAACCTCTTGGATGGACAACCACCTCTACAGCTGTCCATAAATCAGGCCTTTATGGCAAGGTTTTTTGCACCGAAAATGATCAGAACTAACTATGGACTTTATCACAGACTGGACTGAATAAAGAAGAACTCCAATTGTTTGTTTATTCTATTCGCTAATTGTAACTTTTTGATGAGTTTTTCCTTTCCACCGTTGCTTTTGGCTTGCTCAACTGGGGTTTTTGGTCTGTCACTCCTGAATTATGTTAAGTTGTTTTGAGACAATTGTGTAGTCTATTGTAAGACGCGCTATACAGATAGATGAAATTGACTTGACACTATTGAGTAAAAGGCATATGACTCCTGCTTGGAGTTTGCTAAACAGCATGTAAAGGACTCTGGCAACATGAGGCTTCACTACCATGTGTTCCCGGCTTCCAGGGTAGAGGAAGTAAGCTGTATAAGACCATATCCAATAGTACATTTGTAGATCATGTACTGACTGTTCATCCACAGGTCAGCTGTTTCAGTGAACCATTTTTACAGTAAAAGCCAATTACAGAACCTTTTGGGTTTTTTTCTTTACATGCTTAATGAACCAAATTAATTAATTAATACATTTATTACTAAGTACACTAAGTCTGCTGCATGCAGGAAATGGAAACTTTCTAATTCAGTTTAACAGCCATAATGCACAAGTAATGTCAACTGGAACTGACAGGATAAATCAATGATTTTTTGGGTATGCTGTATGGCAGTACCCAGGGGGCTGGAAAACTCACCCTTTCAGCAGCATGAAGAGAATCTGAGAGTGGGAGGAAATGTACTCAACGGTGGGGGTGCGAGTACCAATCTGACGACGAACTATGTTGCTAAACAGATGAACCACATCCTTCTTTCCCTTTGGGGAGCAAAAAAAGTGCATTTAATTACTGCACATGCAAACAAGACTCAACTCTAAGCAAAAGCAATGTCAAGCAGTAATGAAAACCGTATGAAGTAGATTAAGCTTAAATCAAAACACATCACAAAATACCACTTTCACCACCTGTATCTCACACACTAATGTAAACTGTGGTATTTCTGTCTGCATCTTTCTTCATTTGTAATAATACATTTCTATTTTTAACCATTCTGGGCAATGCTTTAAAAAATCTTAATGAAGAGCAGTGGGACGCTGCACAAAACAACTCTTTTGTCATCAATATGCATTAGACATAAATTAGCTCCACAGGAGGTTTCCATTCGTTAAGCCTGCCTACGACCGATGTGTTCAAACAACAGCTTCCATAGTGAATGCTTCAGAGTTGTACAGACGGTGGTCACCACTGGATTAAAACATTTCAATGACTGTTATATTTTGGGGTAATTGCTTTACCAAAACCCATTTCTAACTAATTTTGGAGTTCTGACCACAATGCAAAATCCTCACATAATCAGCACATGGTCTTATGTGTTACACTATCACATTTACGGCATTTAGCAGACGCTTTTATTCAAAGCAACTTACAGTACTTTCAACTTCCAGACCTTTCGATTACTAGTCTAGTACCTTAACCACTAGGCTACAACTGCCCTATTAGCACAAAGACGGATTTTGATAAACTTGAAAAACAAGAAAATAATTTGTAAATATATATATTTTCAGCATTATTTTAAATAAACAGTTTCTGACCACTTTATTAACCATCTCCTACATACATTCAATTGCCATTTCATTTACTACACCCAAAATAAAGAGAAACTTTTGGGGTATAAATGCCCTGTAGTCCATATGTTGCTCTTTTTGCTTTGCCTCTCTTGTACCTCAACAATCAAATAGAAATGGTCCCTTAAGAACCCCAGTGATCAAATATTATTTGGGTGGTTGACCATTCGTAACACAGCAATGACACTAACATGGTAATAACATTGGTAAAGTGTCGTAATGGCATTACTCTCAGGTGTATCCGCTTATCTGTTATCCATTATAAAAACACACTTTACACATACTACCCTCTTTATTTCAAGCATATGCCCTAGTAGCGCTCATTGTAGCTGGACAGTTAGAAATTAGAGCTACTATCTAGCTGGTTAATGTTGGTTCTGTTTCACTGGTACAGAGGGGGTGACAAAGAGTGCTGAGCAACAGATGGGCTACGTTCAGAAATTTTACAAGGTACACCTAGTGGGTGTACAATGGCCAATAAATGTATGCAGGATAAGTAAACCTAACAAAGTGACTGGTGAGTGTTTGTGTAAATCCCTAATTGAACCCTAAAATATCACATTAATGATATTGATCATCTAACTGCAAATAACCGAAAAAAAGATCGTCCAAGTCATACAGTGTATCACAAAAGTGAGTACACCCCTCACATTTCTGCAAATATTTCATTATATCTTTTCATGGGACAACACTATAGAAATAAAACTTGGATATAACTTAGAGTAGTCAGTGTACAGCTTGTATAGCAGTGTAGATTTACTGTCTTCTGAAAATAACTCAACACACAGCCATTAATGTCTAAATAGCTGCAACATAAGTGAGTACACCCCACAGTGAACATGTCCAAATTGGGCCCAAAGTGTCAATATTTTGTGTGACCACCATTATTATCCAGCACTGCCTTAACCCTCCTGGGCATGGAATTCACCAGAGCTGCACAGGTTGCTACTGGAATCCTCTTCCACTCCTCCATGATGACATCACGGAGCTGGTGGATGTTAGACACCTTGAACTCCTCCACCTTCCACTTGAGGATGCGCCACAGGTGCTCAATTTGGTTTAGTCCATCACCTTTACCTTCAGCTTCCTCAGCAAGGCAGTTGTCATCTTGGAGGTTGTGTTTGGGGTCGTTATCCTGTTGGAAAACTGCCATGAGGCCCAGTTTTCGAAGGGAGGGGATCATGCTCTGTTTCAGAATGTCACAGTACATGTTGGAATTCATGTTTCCCTCAATGAACTGCAGCTCCCCAGTGCCAGCAACACTCATGCAGCCCAAGACCATGATGCTACCACCACCATGCTCGACTGTAGGCAAGATACAGTTGTCTTGGTACTTCTCACCAGGGCACCGCCACACATGCTGGACACCATCTGAGCCAAACGAGTTTATCTTGGTCTCGTCAGACCACAGGGCATTCCAGTAATCCATGTTCTTGGACTGCTTGTCTTCAGCAAACTGTTTGCTGGCTTTCTTGTGCGTCAGCTTCCTTCTGGGATGACGACCATGCAGACCGAGTTGATGCAGTGTGCGGCGTATGGTCTGAGCACTGACAGGCTGACCTCCCACGTCTTCAACCTCTGCAGCGATGCTGGCAGCACTCATGTGTCTATTTTTTAAAGCCAACCTCTGGATATGACGCCGAACACGTGGACTCGACTTCTTTGGTCGACCCTGGCGAAGCCTGTTCCGAGTGGAACCTGTCCTGGAAAACCGCTGTATGACCTTGGCCACCATGCTGTAGCTCAGTTTCAGGGTGTTAGCAATCTTCTTATAGCCCAGGCCATCTTTGTGGAGAGTAACAATTCTATTTCTCACATCCTCAGAGAGTTCTTTGCCATGAGGTGCCATGTTGAATATCCAGTGGCCAGTATGAGAGAATTGTACCCAAAACACCAAATTTAACAGCCCTGCTCCCCATTTTCACCTGGGACCTTGACACATGACACCAGGGAGGGACAACGACACATTTGGGCACAATTTGGACATGTTCACTGTGGGGTGTACTCACTTATGTTGCAGCTATTTAGACATTAATGGCTGTGTGTTGAGTTATTTTCAGAAGACAGTAAATCTACACTGCTATACAAGCTGTACACTGACTACTCTAAGTTATATCCAAGTTTCATGTCTATAGTGTTGTCCCATGAAAAGATATAATAAAATATTTGCAGAAATGTGAGGGGTGTACTCACTTTTGTGATACACTGTATCTCTATCATCACACGCTCACTTCCTGTGCTTCACTCTAGCAAAATTAATGCACGATGTACTCAAATATCTCACTTATAGTAAAATATAAATAAACAAATATTTACCTCAAAGTCGATCCTCTGCAGGTTGGCTATAAGAGCGATAAACAGGTTGGTATTGTAAAGCTCCTGAGCCAGCTGTGCCACTGCTTCAGTTTGAGGCTCTTTATCTCCAGTGCCACACAGCACCTCTTTCAACAAAGCTAGGTTTTTCGAAACCTCCTCAGCTACCTGTCACAGAAAAGTGTCACATTTTCCACTTACAACACTATGAAAGCATATGCTCAAGTCAAAACCATGGTGTTAATGTTTTCTAAACACAAAGCTTGCTGTGTATACTAAAACCATACACAACCCCAGAGCTTAATTTGAAGTATAGGTAATTAGACTTGTGTGCGTATTCCTCTGTTCACCTTTTCACATTTCTTGTTGTCAGATGAATCCAGCTTCTCTAAAGACATCATGTTATCCTTGAGATTCTTTACAATCTCAGCTGGGCTCTTCTGAGACTTCCCGAATGGGAACGGCATGGTGTTCAGATGGTGTGGTTGGACGTGGATGGACAAGAATCCTTTCACCTTGGAAAAAAAACACACGCTCGTGTAAAATTTCTCAAAAAGAAAAAAACAAAATAATAAGGGATGTACAAATCTACTATGGCATTAAGACAGTGATGTTGATACTGGTATAAACTGCTGGATTAGACATCTGCTATGTTGTATACGCTTGGCAGTTTGATTATGTGTTAAGTTTGGCTTTAGAAGAATTTATATTATACACCTTTTTTTTCCTATTCCTCTTAAGTAGTAATTTCTCATTTCTTATTGCAATTCCTCTGCCACATGCACCACACCCACACTGGCCAAAGTCTGCACACACTTCCACCAGCACGTGTGAAGCTAGTGACTGCCTTTTCCTAAACGTACACACACACATACACACAGAATGATGTATTTCTCCACCACTCACGTAGGCACCTCAACCAAACAGAGGAATTCAGTGTTGCAGTGGCAAAGTGGCGATTCCCCACCCAACCTTCTTTTTCTTAAACGCTGACAACTGTACCTGTTGAGTACCAAACCAGACCTATGGCACTCAAACTAAATCTGTTGTGACACTGGAGCACCTTTGTTTGGCTACTTTGAATACTGTAAAATTGTGCATACTGACAGTGTTTTGGCTTCTTTTTTTTTTACCCTAAAATCATTTCAGAGATAAATATAACAAAGAATCCCAAACCCACTGAGCCATAGTAACTGTTCCATTGTGTTTCTAGTCTGTTTTTTACCAGGATTCTTTGCTTTCAACCTACTAGTCCATGCCCCTGGCCTGTTTATTTAAGTATTGTAGAATTCAAATAGCGAGACCCTATTATTAAGCATCTACGTCTTTGTGCTTTGCTACACACAGCTGTAAAAGAACTTAATACAGCACTTGATACAGTAGCATTATTTGTATTTATATTAAGTACTTTCAGGTCGGTCATGACTCCTGATATCCTATAGTTGACATATAGGAATTGGTCATGTGAAATTACACCAATTCCAAGGGTATAATCAGTGTTATCACAGAAATCATTATTAAGCAAGAACAAGTGATGACAGTAACACAGCATCATAAGCTATAAAAAGCTGTTAATTAACACTTTTATAAGCAGAATCAAAATCATATGATCAAGAAATGCCAACTAATAGTTGTATTAATCACAAAAATCAAAAGCTTTGGGAAATAGCGTCAAATGTCATGGCACCATATGTCAAACACTGACAGATCACCCCAGCAATAAGGAACAGTTGTCAGGCACTTTCCATGATGGTTGTTAGATGGCACAAAAGTTCAGCCCCAAAATCACCACAGAATCTAAACGCACCTTTATGAGCAAGTTTGAACAAAAACTGTACATGGTGGGCTTCATGATTTATGGCAGGGCTACAATCTAGGAAACTTCTGTTTCAAAGACACAAACCTTGGTGTATGTGGATTTTTGAGCAGTGGGAAAATGTGGTCCGATGAGTTACATTTGAAAAATCCTTTCAAGGAAGCAAACGGATAGCTTTGACCCTCAATGTCTGCTATGATAGGGATAGTGTAGCTCCAATTATCTTTACAAATATTAGAGAATTTTACAGGAAATACAGGATGATATGCCTTCACGCATACAGTGGATGACCTCAACGTAATTGGACATTGAAGTAGGGGAAGTGTGAAGTACAAACTGTCAGGTAGATATCCACCACGTTCATCCCTTAAAAAAACTTACATTTTCAGCATGTAGCAGACGCCTTTATCCAAAGTGACTTACAGTAGTGTGACCGTATACAGTCTGAGCAATTAAGGGTTAAGGGCCCAACAACAGCAACCTGGCAGTGGTGGGGCTTGAACCAGCAACCTTCTGAATCTGATTACTAGTCCCCAGTACCTTCACCGCTACACAACAAAAAATCTGATCTTTTGAAAGAATTATCTGACATTCCACTAGAACATATATAGAACTTGTAAAACAGCATTCCACCCCAGATTAAAGATGTTCTGGGTCTCATACATATAACGATACTCTATTGTTTCCGTTATTTTGTCCATCTGTTGTATGAAAGGCAGTCAGGCAGCAGCCAATCCACTGCTACATGGCTAGCTGAGGCGGCTAAGCAGGCTGAGGTCTGATAGCTATCGATTGCCACCACCCAGGCGAGATGACTGACACAGTCAGCAGGCATTGACGCACGTTTATGTCAAATTGAACCCACATGCCGAATTGCCTTACGTGTGGGTTTACTGCGTTTCAATAATGTTTAAACAACTTTAAAGACACTTTTAATGCGCTTCGGTAGCATTAGCATACCAAGTTCTGGACATAATTCATTCAAGTCGATTTCCTGTCTCTGCCTAGCTTGCTAGCTTCCTAGATGCCGGGATAGAAATTAAACTTAATAGGTTAGAAAGTGCAGATCTGACAGGAGCTGGATGGTTTTAAAATGGTACAGGAAAGCACATGTAGCTTAAATTAGGTTACTTCAATTCAATCGTGATTTCTCATTTGGAGTGTAAAAGCACTATTTAACTTTTATCAATGACAGCCAAGTTAGCGAATGTAACTTTAGTCTATTAAACAGTGATGCTACTGAAACACAATAACTTAGATCAGCAAGAGAAGCAGATTTCACTGGAAAAGGAAACTTATTACTACCACAGATCAGCATGAAGTAAAAAGGGGTTGAGAGAGAGAGAGAGAGAGAGAGAGAGAGAGAGCAGGATGGTTTAGTTTCTGTGCGCAGCCACGTTAGCTTGACTGAGCCAGTTTAACAAGCTGAGAGAGAAACAACCACTCACCACATTCACCTAAACCGTCCACTTCAAGTTTCTGGACTTCAATAAACTGTTTTGAAGTACCAAAACACGACTTCAAACAAGCGTGTTCATGTTGTTCGCTGACAAAACACGCTTATATCTTTGCTAGAAAACAGAAAGTCGGCTTTATTGTTACTCGTTTTAGCTTCAGTAGCAAACTAAAGTCCTTCACCGACCAACTACATCAGGGAAGTTAGCGAGAGGTGGTGGACCCGCCCCCTTTCAAGATTGACATCTAATCTGACCAATAGGAGCATGACTACTCGTAAACGCCCTCTTTCATTAAGGATCCCTGCCAGATTTGACACATTTCTGAACGCCTCTAGTGGTAACAAGGTGAACTACAGTAGCAAGTGATATCGCACCCACTGTATCAGGAAACGTTAGCAATTTAGCAAAGGAGTCTTACCATATTTTCATCTGTGAACAATAAAAATAGTATATTGAATGTTTTAGGTTTAATCTCATTCCCATTTATGTTGACATTATAAGCATTTCATTGTACAATGTCTCTTTAGAGTCTTTAATGTGACAGACATGGGGAATGTTTATTTACATATTTATTAGGATTTTAACGTCATGTTTTACACACTTTTCTTACATTCATTAATGTCAAACACAGTCATGGACAAGTTTGTATCTCCAATTCACCTCACTTGCATGCTTTTGGACTGTGAGAGAAAACCGGAGCTCCCGGAGGAAACCCACACAGACATGGGGGAAACATGCAACACAAACTCCACACAGAAAGGACCCGGACCGCCCCACCTGGGGATCGAACCCGGGAGCTTCTTGTTGTAAGGCGACAGTGCTACACACTACATGCATTCCCTTTGTTTTGTTCAGCATTTAAACAATTCTGATGTATCATGTTCTTCAGATATTTCCACTTTATTTTTCCAACAAAATTAATAATGACTAGTGTACCTTTAAATCCCACTGACCGTGAGATATACGGACACAATCAAAAGTACATAGAAATAATGGTGTTATTAATTTTGCTAAATAATCAAGTTTATTAAAACTTACAAGTGGTACAGCTGGTAGATTTGGTACCACAAAGCAATATGGATCCTAAGGACCTGGGTCAAATCTTGTAAAACTGATGGATTTTCATTGTGATTGGCTGTCCACAGTCAAGCAAGCTTTACACCACCATAACTATAAGGTTTTTTATTGTCATGCCAACCTAACTCATTGTAACGTAAAACTTACTTGATTGTGGACAGCGACACCCATGTTCCAGCATGTTCCAGCATACAGTGACAAATTGTTTTAACACCTTACATAATTTTAAGACTATTATTAGTAGAAGTATATAAGTTCTTTACAATCTCGTTAAGGTTTCTTTTGACAACTAATGTCCAAGCTTTTAGAAGACATTTAAGTGGTCCTGCCTTTAAGCTACAGCATAAATGTATCAGTGAATCAGATTAACAAACTTGTCAGCACTTAACACCAGTTATTTCACTCCAGCATCAGCCCAGATACAGTAGTAAGTAATTAACTGATGCATTCCTGAAGAAATTAGGAAAACCACAAATCATAAGCATTAGATACCAGTTTTGCAGTATCATCTGCATAAAATAATGTGTTGTATACAGACATACAGTAAAATTAACATCAGTTGTATGTATGATTTATTTTATATATACTGTATATATACTGTATATATATATAAATCCCACATGACTTGACTTACAGTTGTCAGTATGAAAACCACTTTAACATTTAAATATTAACATATAATTAAATATTAAGTAAAAATAATAGTCATAAAATAATATGAACTTAATTCAGAGGATAATTACTTGTTCCACCTTAATGAATTTGTTATGCTCCACCACTATCACGTGATGTTTTTGTGGCGCTCTTATCACACATGGATGAAGGCGTGAAGCAGATAAACTGTTCCTCAGAAAAGGTCTCCCACAGCAGGGACACACAGAGGAACTGTACATGGCCTCTAAGAACAGAAGTAATACAGATGTGTTGTAGGCAATGAAGTAGTTATTAAGTGGTAATTACACTTTAAATGGTCTAAATGTGTTTAAGCATGAACTAACCCAAATGTTTGTTCCTTCTGGCAAAGTCTCATGTTCAATTGGGAGGTTTAAAGATTTTGTGAAGATTCTAACTCAGAATTGCTGATTGAAGGCCTTTATTTTGTATTTTTTTCTTTATTAACCTAAAATTTCATGAAAACTTAGCAACACAACTACATAACATTGTTTTGCAATGTCATGTTATGCAATGCATGAACATAAAATTGTGCTGGTCGACAAAACCGAATAAAAGTACGTGTCATGCTCTGTAAAACTGGTAAAATTGGTAAAATATTTACCTTGATTAGTACCTTTTCTTACTTGTGAGATAATCAAGTGTAAACAAACAAGTGTAGGCACAGTAATTAAAATTACTTATAAAATTACTTATAATAATCTACTATATCAATATGCAGTGAACATAAACGTGTTGAAACTTGGTCTATTTTTCATAAATTTACAATAATTGATGTGATATTTGGATAATATTAAGAGAAGGTTGACAGCATAAATCCCGTCTGAATTCAATATATCACTTTTAATTATCTCAAATATAATTAATTTAATTTTTAATTTAAAATTATGGTTAATTTTCCTGTTCATAAAATTATTTAAATCAATCCAGAACTCTAAACAAAATGTCATCTCAAAATAAGTGAATAAGGGATTTTTCTTCTTGACAAAATGAACATTCAGAATTTATATCTTTTTTTAAATGTAGCAATAGTTTTATTGAGTGGGTAACATCTGTGCAGAGTCCTTAGAGTTATTTCCCCTACCTTATTTGTGATAAAAACAAATTGTTTGGTAAAGGCCATGTTGTTTTCCCATCTATTCCAAAAGAATACTGCAGTTGGTTTAGATATAATATTCCTTTGAACAATGCTCCTAATACTTAGGTTAGTATTCTTGTCATTAGGCAACACATATTCATTACCTACAAAGCGCTGATTAGGGGTCACTGCAGGAATAGTACAGTTTATTTCTTTTGGGTGTGTTGATAGCAGAGTAAGAGCTGCTACTGGTATAGCATCAAAGACAATAGGATACTCTCTGGGAGTAAAGGAAATCTTAGTAGTGTAGGTAATAATCCACTTTCATTTAATATCTGACTAACAAGAAGAATGTTAGTCAACCCATCTCTTAATGTATAATTGTATTTCATTAAACTAATAAAGTTTAATTATGTAAGTATTACGTGTCATATTTCAACATTAGTTGAGTAACGTGTCTTTGTTGCTTAGAGTAGACGCGCGCTCTAATTCGTCAGTTGCTGACTATTTTGTAGTGGAGGGAGCTAGGTAAGGGAGAATGGAAGTGTAATGAGACGCAGCCGGCCGTAGGGGGCGTGGCGTTCCCAGCCGTGGTGAACAAACGTGCTTTTTTGCAGTAGCCTGAGCTCCACGCAACGTAACTTGAATGCTCTGCAATGGCAAGACCTGAGATCCGAGCTCTCAGTGTTCGGTAGGCGGAAGAGCCACACACTACCACGCTAAAGCAACGTGAACGAAGCACATCGGCGGTAAGGACTCATTAGGTGAGATTATAAGAGCACGATTTACACTTTAAGTGGGTGATGGATTAAGAAAAAATACATTTTATCCTAGTTCAAGTCCTAGGGTTCGGATTGATGAAACATCGCCTATGGCGCTCTCAACGTGCGACTGGGGGGAATCGATTAGATACTTTAAAATCTCACGATCAGTTTATAAACACACTTTATGTCAATAATAAGTTGACATTATATTTTAAGAACCGTCTTTCTTTGTATAGTTTGGTGCTGTTTCGTTTGTTAACATTCACAGACGTGCTTCTGATCTTCTGGATGTGATGAGTAATATTATAAAATGCTCACTTGTCAACAGGCTGTATAATATAATATAATAAAATAAAATGAAACTGTTGAATGAAATGTGTAATGATACTAGTGCTCAGTATCGGGCCTAGGTTTATACCCCTGTACCCACACGTAAATACGAGGCTGTGTTATGGTGTGTGTGTTGTACTTTTCATTGAGAGTTGGAGATCTTGCAGGTTTTCTGCTCCACACCAGGAGCTTGTGCACGCTGTGTTGTGTTGCTGTTCGGATCGGCGCTGTCTCAGTGCGTGTCCTGAGTTTGATCATGGCACCAGGCCTGCTAGCGCTAAATCCAAACAAAGAAATCATTACACACAACTAGTTCGGTTTTAAACCAGTCTGAGGGAAAACAAAAGAAAAGAGAAGAGAAGTTATTACACTGAGCACAGATCTGTTTGGGATGTGTGTAATACAGCAGCTCTCTCTCGTTCTGGCTCTGTCTTGGCTTGAGTTTGAAAGTGAGCTAACTTGCTGCGCCACTCTTTCCACTTCACATCATGTTTTTTTTGCAAATAATGGAATGAGAACTTCTATTTGCATTCGTTTTCTGTTCGAATGAGGCTCATGTTGGTTTTCGTCTTTGGTCTTCAATGTTGTTTCGTTTTCCTTTTTTGCTTAGTTGATTGAATAATTCCTCCAAAGATGAACTTGTGATCACTACACCTTAAACCTAGATTTTATTTGCTACTTATTTATTTATTAGGATTTTAACATCATGTTTTACACACTTTGGTTACATTCATAACATTACACAAGATCCATCAGTTCAAGTTTAATGTCAAACACAGTCATGGACAATTTAGTATCTCCAATTCACCTCACTTGCGTGTCTTTGGACTGTGGGAGGAAACCCACGCAGACACGGGGAGAACATGCAAACTCCACACAGAAAGGACCCGGACCGCCCCACTTGGGGATCAAACCCAGGACCTTTTTTCCTGTGAGGAAGTGTTAAGCATGACGGTATGTACTGTTGGACAGGAGTTTTATGCCAGGAGTGTCAGAAGATAAATTTCCAAAAATGTTGGGAAATGTTGGACTGACACTACAAATAAATAACCACTTCTATGCTAAGCTGTTGGCAATCTGTGCTTAATAATTAATTTATTTTTAAATCTTTAGAAAATTACCAAGCCACCTGTTAATTGTATCATAGTTCAAAACAGTGTAACTTCAATAACTATCACTTATTTGTTGATTATTGATTATCAAGTAATAATTAACATCCCTTGTAGTCATGCACTGTGGAAGGAAACCGGAGCACCCGGAGGAAACCCACACAGACACAGGGAGAACATGCAAACTCCACACAGGACCGCCCCACCTGGGGATCAAACCCAGGACCTTCTTGCTGTGAGGAGACAGTGCTACTCATTGAGCCACCATGCCGCCCTATTTGCTTTTAAAACATTAAATATCTGTATGGACCTGACATACAGTCTATAACTTCACCCCAAGTTATTTACTTGTTATTTATTTTTTAAGTTTTAAGCATGACGGTATGTACCATTGGACCATAGGAAGGAATTTACTGGTAGAGTTACTTATACGAGTTACGTAATTTATTCTGAGGGAAACAATAAAGATAGTTAGCTTTGTCTAAGTCTAAGCTTTGTTAGGTTTTTTTTTTTTTTTAAATAACAGAAATATAACCTGGTAAACTCTCCAAATATCTTTCTATAAACTCTCAATCTCTACTGTACTGTACTATATTGTACAGGTAAAGAAAACTGTATACACACATGTATTCTATGTCACAATATGACAGCATTGTTTAAGAATGTTTGCACAAATGGAAGATTTGTACATGGACTACTTACAAAAAGGCAGTGAGGATAATCAAAGACACAAGACATCCTCTCGACTCACAAATAACATTAGGCGGGCGGTAAAGGATGCTCAGGGAAACTAGGAACTATGATCTATAGACTAGAATCTGTGAGGGCTCTTTTCTGTGAGGTAGAAATTGTGAATTCTCAGTCCTGTAATCATGAAATATGATATTTTTGTGCTACTTGTCACAAATATTATTAAAGTTGTGATTATCTTTATGCCAGGAGTGTCAGAAGATAAATTTCCAGAAATGTTGGACTGACACTACAAATAAATAACCACTTCTGTGCTAAGCTGTTGGCAATCTGTGCTTAATAAAAATGTTTTCCCCAGCATTGGTTCAAATCTGACCAAATTTTTGTCCTTTTCTCTTAGCACATTGTCTTTAATTTTCCAAGATGAGATTACAAGAGAAATGTCTATCTGACAGCCTCTCAGATGTAAAATTCTGTGTTATGTATAACCATGCAGTCCTGCAAATCACCTTTTTCCATCAAAAACAAGCTTTCTGTTAAAATTTTCAGATTTACTTGCTGGCTACTGAAATTGGATTTATCTAATCTGTTTTGCTGAACTGTTCCATTTATGAATTCTTTAACAACTGGTAATGGCCCCCCAAAGAGCACTTATATTTAAATCCTTTTACTTCTATACTTTACTGAGGGTACAGTGTCTTTAGGATCATACACGCAACACTTCTTTCTCCAAACTAGACAAACTGGGCTGTTGTAAAGAGTTTGTTCAGAGGGGATTGGAGTTGGGTGTTGGAACAGTGTTAATTGAGGTGCAGTTTATTGCTTGTTCTTTGCTAAGCAACTGTTCCTGCTACTTTTAAGTCATCCTACCTTTCAATGCCTGCTTTTTTCTTACTTATCTTTTAATTAGCCTGAAAGCATGTTGTAAACATCTGTGTGGTTGTGAGGTTTCACTGTTGCTACACACTAGGTGAAATATTTCCAACCAACTCCCTAGTAAAAGCAGGTTCAATTTGCTCAAGAGCATTTAAATATATATTAAGAACTTTACATTACTTTATACTACATATTTTAATACAATGACAGAATTCTTGGGCAGGGGGGGACTGATAGTGTTGGCCACTAAGCCTATTGTTGCCATCACAGCCATGTGAAGTATGTTCACTTATATCACCCTTATCTTGTGTAAAAAATAACAGAAATTTGAACAAGAAAGTAATTTGTATGCAGTTGTTAAATCCACTACTTGATCCTTAACTTAACTTTTTAAGTTTTGACTTGGCTGAGCTCAAAAATTTGTAATTAGGTTCTATTCACCTACAGCATTAGTCTTCTAATATAAGGAATCAAGACAAAAGTGGACGACATTGACCATGTCTGCACAGAGGAGAGGAGCTTCAGCACGTCTAAGTAAATGTGCCTTCTGCAGAACGAACCGTGAGAAGGAGTGTGGCCAGCTCCTGGTATCAGACAACCAGAAGGTGGCAGCCCACCACAAGTGCATGGTAAGTGGAGCTCTGCAAGTTTTGAAACCTTTAGAAAATAAGATTAGAAAGTATACCAAGTATGTGTAGTTTGTTTTTTATTTTAGTAAATGCATATATTTAAATTGGATTAAGTCTCTCATATTTTTTAATAGATGTTTGATTAATTTATATATACAATAATTGTGTTGCAGCTTTTCTCATCTGCCCTTGTGACATCTCAGTCAGACAGTGAAAGCATTGGGGGATTTTCTGTTGAGGATGTAAAGAAAGAGATTAAAAGAGGAAACAAATTGGTAAGTACCAAGCAGGTTTCTCTGTAAACCACTTTCAGATGCAAAAGCCGAATGGATTTATGTTAAAACACCTCACAAAAGCGACTGAATCCCTTTTTCCATTATTTGCTTTTTGCATTATACATTTTTCATTCCTTTTTTGTCTCTTGAACTTCTAGTTTAAGATGGTAAACTCTTTATGGTTGCCGCAGATTTCTTTGGTCCCAAAGTAAATAAAAATTTAATTACTACAAGGGATGTTAATTATAACTTGATTAATCAAAAGTCAACAAATAAGTGATTGTTCAATAGTAGAAAGCACAATTTAAATGTATCTCCAACAGCAAATGGTTAATATCTAAATTATAAGTGTGCTGAAAACTGAATTTGACTCCCTTTGTGTGCACATATAATGGTACATGTTTACCCATGTTGTCAGAAAGAATATTGTCACATAAAATTGTGCCGTGCCACTGCGTTAAAACATTTTCACATTTTAAAACCATAAGCACTGATATGTCTGAGAATTTGTGCCTGTTTAGTTAAAAGAACATGTATGAGCACATACATTAATGTTGATTGAGAAGGCATTACATTCCCAAACTATTGTGGCTAAATTGGAAGCTTATCATTTCTTTTACAAACCAAAGTTTGGACATTTTTTAAAAATGAAATAAAACAATAATCAATTAAAAAAACAAAAACAATTTAAAAAATGATTTTAAAATTCTCTTGAATCTTTATTTAGCTGACAATAGTAAAAATGTTTTGACTTAATGTCTTGCCATCAGATGTAGAATGTGATGCCTGCAACACACACCAAAAAAAGTTAAACTTATTTTGGGGCAAAAAAGAGTGAGAAGTTTATATAGATATTGAAGTCACACTGTTTTGAACTATTATACAATTAACAGGTGAATTGGTAAAAGATTTTTAAATGTTGCTCTTAGATAAATTCATTTGCTTATAATCTTTGCTTCTTGTGTGAACAGACGTGCTCATCCTGTCGTCGACCTGGAGCTACTATAGGCTGTGAAGTTAAGACGTGTCGGAGGACGTACCATTATTGCTGTGCTTTAACAGATAAAGCTCAGACCAAGGAAAACCCCTCCCAGGGAACCTACCTGTAAGTAATCATTGCACATGCACATTTGTTTTATATGATATATAGGACAAAAATGACAAGGTTTACAATAACCAGAGAATGAAATCTACCTGCCTGAAAGAGGGTGTGTGTATTTGAACTTCACCCAAGTGTAGAATGGCAAATAGAAGTAAAACATTTCTGCAAGGATCACTGTTGGAGATTTGTGGAGGATGGTAGTATTTTGGGGTCACCAATTTACCAAATCTACAATTATGTGTTAATTACATGCCAATAAACTAATCTAAATGCATGATTTTCTTTTCATCTAACCACAAACATAAATACTCAGAGTTTGCAGAATGCTACTGAAGTAATTTCTGTGGCCAGAAGAAACACAAGTGGAGATTTTGATAAAGAACACTGCTGCTGGGTTTGATTTGAATATAAATAAATGAATATCAATACAGGACAGCCTAAATCTGGCTGTTAGATAAACTCCCATAGCAATAGTTCAGCATTCAGCAAAAGAGCCACAGACCTTCATGCTTCCTCTTCCATATTTGACATTTGCTGTCACACACTGAGGAACTGTCCTGACTAACGATGACTGAGCAGTGTACAAAAACCCTGAGTTTACATTTTGATTAATCTTCATTGCAGTCATCAGTAGTTCATTGGTAGTGCTGTAAAAGCAAAATAAACTATAAAGGGGGTGGGATGTCAGCTCATAATCAGGTGTCCACATACTTTTTGGCAAATTGTGTAAGTGGTTTTATTAAACAGTTTTCCCCATTTGGTGTTAACGTCTTAAAATATGGTATTGTAATTTTAATTTAATCTGTTTTGGCCCTTTGCAGTGTTTACTGTCGCAAACATCGAGATGCCTCCCAGGATGCCAGTGATGGTAATGAATTACATACATTTTGAGCAGTAAAGCCAAGTAAAACTAACTGTATTGTGCTATATTAATGGCGCTTATGCTAAACGTATTGATTTAAGATGATCAAGATGCAGCCAACGATTCAGATTCATCTCCACCACGAAGCAGAGGGCGCGGCAGATTTGAGAAGAGCCGAATCAGAGGCGTTCCCTGCAGCCAGTCAGAAGATGCACGATCGACTTCCTCACAGGGCCTGGATGACACAGAGAGCTCCTCAAATGTGAGATACTGTTTGATTTAGTGTAGTGTATGTTGCATGTGGGAGTGTTTTGCTTTCTAATGTGTGCTCCTGGTGGTTGTAGCGAGACAGATCCCCTCTGAGGGGCAGTCCCAGTGAATCAGGTCTGCGCTGTGGTTTCTGCCATGCTGGTGATGAGGAGAATCAGACCCGTGGCGTGCTTCATTGTGACAATGCAAAAAAGGTTGCTGCCCACTACAAATGCATGGTGAGTTCCACCCATCTTAAATGGTCGACATTTAGGTTGTTAAATAAATACTTACTTATAAATTATAATATAAATTACTTGTAAATTAAACTACTAACTGTAAAAACAGGGTTGGGTGTGATGGAATACAAGTAGTCAGAATATATGTTTAAAGTACAAGTACAAAAAGTACAAAAGTGTATTCTGTACTGGGTAATATGTTGTAGCACATGCAGAATGTGACACTAAAATAAACCCAGACTTCCTGTGAATGGGCTTCCTCCTTCATCACTATGCAAATCATTCATGCTGTGGGCAGCGATGCACCCTATAACTTTTGCACCTTGTACTGAACAGTCTGGATGGTCTTTTTCATCTTTTTTCATCTCATTTGACCACAGCACGTGTTTCTACAATTTTTTGATTCATCTGAGAGGAGCTCCCCCCCAAAGAAATAATTTCTTCATAATAATATCATCATTAATAATAGTAATAAATAAATAATAAATTTGTAATAAGAGTTTAGTAGAATTAACATCACAGATTCTTGTTTATGTAGCATTTTACAAATCTTTTGGGAATGGGGTTTGTATAAACATGGCAATAATAGTTTTTAGAATTTTTAGGACTTGGGTAATGGGTAAAAACTTTCTAATAACTGTGATTTACTGTGGTGCCTCTCACAATGAATAGTATTAATAAAGTCTTTCTTTTTAAAGTGTATTTTAATTGCATTGTGTATGCTGTTCCTTTTGTTTAACAAAATACATCACTGAATATATGTAGTTGCGTTTAGATGATGGGCAGTCCGGGTCCTTTCTGTGTGAAGTTAGCATGTTGTTCCATGTTCTACGTGGGTTTCCTCCGGGAGCTCTGGTTTCCTCCCACAGTCTGAAAACATGCAAGTAAGGTGGATTGGAGATACAAAATTGTCCATGACTGTTTTACATTACACATGTGAACTGATGAATCCTGTGTAACCAGTAACTATCTGTCCTGTCATGAATGTAACCAAAGTGTGTAAAACATAATGTTAAAATCCTAATAAATAAATACATTAGTATTCTGTATTATTCACCATGTTTCAACTTATCCTCCAGAGCACAGGGTGACACAGTGGCACTGTTTGAAGTTTGCATGTTCTCCTTGGAGATACAAAATTACCCATGACGGTGTTTAAAATAGAACTTGAACTAATAAATTATGTGTAACCTGTAACTACATGTCATGTCATGAATGTAACCAAAGTGTAAATCCTAATAAACAATGATAATTAACAAACCATCCTGAGCTTTAGTTTAGTCACCACTAAGTGACACTGTAGTGTCAATCACAATTAACACTGAATGGTTTATGAAACGTCTATGGACATGTGAATCTTGATTTTATTTATAACATCTGGCTCTTTTCTGACAGCTTTTCTCTTCAGGAACCGTCCAGCTCACTACCACGTCACGTGCAGAATTTGGTAATTTTGACGTCAAAACTGTCATACAGGAAATAAAGAGAGGAAAAAGAATGGTGAGTCCTTGTAATTCCAGAACTGATTTAGGCCAGGATGTGACTGCTTATACATGCTGTAGTTTCTTATGGAGTTACCTTGCACATTGCACACTGCAAACATTTGCAGCTTTGCTGTTGGATTTTTACCAATTAAATTAAGCTTTGATTCACTTTGCTGCTGACTCTTTCAAAGCACCACCAATTGTTCCAGAGAAATTGTTCAGATGATGTAGTCAGAAGCAAAGCACAGTCACGACAAAGAGAAGCTGATTCTTACTCTTTCACAAAACCCTGCACTGTTTAAATCGACCTTAAATCTAACATGACGTCAGGAGAATAAATAAAGCATGACTAATAGAGAGCTGTAAAATATGGAGACCGGGTTTGCATTGTAGATGACAAGTTTCCTCTTACTGGAATCACATGTCCAGGCACATGCCGAATGATTTTATGAACCCAATTTATTCTGTTGCTATTTTTAATCTTCTCACGTCTCCAAGATTTTTTTGTTTTAAATTAAACTACATTTCATCTGATTAAACTATCAATATTAGGTATTATTTCACATGCTTTTCTTTAATTTGTTCTATCGATTCATGCTTGTGTTTATAAATACGCTTGGTTGTTTTTAAATAGTTCTTTTGTAAACCCTCACATGCAGTTATTGTGTTACGGGCTGTATGTTGCATTTATGACACTGCTGTTGTGGTTCTTCTGTTTTAGAAATGCACCCTGTGTGGCCAGCTTGGTGCCACTATTGGATGTGAAATTAAAGCCTGTGTGAAAACCTACCACTACCACTGTGGCCTGGAGGACAAGGCCAAATACATAGAGAACATGGCCAGAGGCATTTACAAGTAAATCACCTTTTCCCTCTCACTTTTATTAAGCTGTTGAGTTAGTTTTGTTAGACAGTGATTTGAATCTTGCTACATGGTGTAAAGTGCATACAATATTTGTTTTATTTCTGGTACACTGCTTAGTTCTGCAAGTCTATTTGGTCTATTTGGATCTTGCTCACAGATGACGTATGGACGTGCATAGTGTCTTTCTCTGTACATGATATGACTATCTGGGAGACTTCATCACTGGCAAGTGAAATGAGGGTACAGAGTAAGGGAATTGGTAATGACTACAATTAGAGAAATTTAGGTGCAAATGCCCACCCACAGAAAAATGTTTATTACAAAATAAAAGCACAGAAAATGCTTTCAAAAGTAAATAAGCATCGGAAAAAAACAGTCATGTTTTTATTTAACTATTTTTAATGAGGATTTTGCTCACTTCTTTTGATTGGCCTGTTCACATTTTATTTGTTGTGATGTGATTTTTAAGGAGTTAAATGTGCAAATGTATAATTGTTTTCTAATTGATGCACTTATATGGCCAAAAGTATGTGGGCATTAGGTCATAAGATTGTTGGACAGAACACCAGAACAACCCTCCACTCTGCTGGAAAGCCTTTCAACAAGACTTGAAGTGTCTGGGGATTTCTGCCTGTTCAGATAAAAGGGCATTTGTGAGGTTGGACACTAATGTTTGATGAGAAGGTCTTGCTCGCAATTGGTGTTTCAATTCATCTCAAGGTGTTCTTAAGGAACACGATTTGTGTACATTCATGCACAGGGACACAGCAGTGCTGGAACAGGGTTGGGCCTTTTTCATACTGCCACAAAGTTGGAAGCACCTATTTGAATGTGGGGTTTTTAAACAAGCAGATCTGGTCCTGCTTCACACATAATTTAGTTATTTTATTAAAGAATAACACCAGCTTGATGTACTTTCGTTAGCCATTTCATTCTGTGTTAAATTTACACTCGATAAATCACAATACTCAACTGTTACTTTAGAATTTAATTTAGGACTTAATGTCTTTGCAGGCCTGGACTTGACTAATACATTTTCTTTTTATGATTAGACTGTACTGTAAGAATCACAGTGGAAATGAGGAGCGGGATGAAGAGGATGAGGAGAGGGAAAGTCGCAGTAGAGAGAGGGCTGCTAATAATAACAGAGGAAGTTCTCCTTCATCTCAAGTCAACGGCAACTAGGTGAGATTGGCGAAATAAAACCGGAAAACAAGTTGTGAATAGCGTACGGTTACCAGCCATCCTTTTATGTGGAAAGCTTTAACTGTATATCAGTATGAGTTTTACTTTGGCTGATACACTGATTATAATATGTTTTTTTTCCAGACGCTGGTTGAAGAAAACGGGGGCGACGCGGACAAGATATTTTTATATTGTGCTGAGCTAGAACATGAGCGGTCAGCTCAATATCAACAGTTCCGATTTTGCTCTACTTTTCAGAAACACAATAACTGAACGGCTTTACATTTCTACACTTTTCTCTCTTTTTTACACAATTCTTTATCATGAATAAGACTCCAACATCCAGTTTGTACTATAATCCCACAGAATGCAGTAAGTTGTTTTAAGACACAGATTAAACATAACCTTGGACAGAATATCCTATTATTATTGCAATTTAGACTAGGTTGAATCTGTGTCTAAAGAATTTACACAGTAAAATATGAGCCATTGAGATCTAAAGTCTAGAACTAGACTGACAGATGCTCACTTCCTCATTTTTTTCTTGACAAAATCTTTAAATTGACCTTTTCTTATCAGACTGTCTTCTTGTTCTTTAATGTCTTCATATCATTACATTTCAAAAGTCTGTTGCTGTGATTTTCTGTAAAAATGACTTTCTTTACCTCCTTTTTTCTTGTATTATATTTTACTACTGTATTCTACTCATAAGTAATGTTGAACTGAACACCTGTGGCTTCCTTTATAGTCTGGAGTCAGGATTAAAGATGATTGGCTAGCATGCACTTTTCTTTACACAGCCGTGTACAGTAGTCCTTTCTTTATGCATTATACTTTTTCCCCAAAAGGAACATTCCAGTGGTGGATGAACTCCACATAAAAAAAAAGTCACAATTACAAACACAAAAGCACATGTGAAATGTATTACATTGCTGGCTAGATTTCAAACCACTGGAGATATTTATAAAATGTGGGAAAAAAAATCTTTGAACTCAAATACGCTAAACATTGACAAATGGTATCAGCAACTTATGCTTTTATTAAATAAATGAGCACCTCTATGACCCCATTTTAACAAGAAACTGTATAAAGCTGTTGTATTGCTGTTATTTGGAAAACTTTTATTAAATGCCGTTGCACAATGATGAACGGTGTGATGTAAAGAGCACAAAAATGGACCCATGTGCAACTTACTACATTTAAATGGATGTAGAAGCCAAATTGAACCTTCGAGGTTAAGGTTTGATATATGGTATGAACAGTATATCTTGGAAATGATTGCTGTTCATTAAGCTAAAACAGCTCTATGACGATCCCATAGTAGATCAACAGCTCATAATGTACTGTGTATGTCAGTATTTACACCAAATAGCACAAAATACTGGAACATAATCTAAGTTTGCAAGACTGTTTTAAAAAATATGAAAACCTATAAAGACCCATAATTTTTAGTGAAGCCAGTCACCATCAAAATTCTTAGCTGAGTGGGGTCCACCTGTGTGTAATATAAGTGCTACCTTATCTTTATAAATACACCTTGTAAAAGGCCCCAAAATATGTTAAAGAGCACAAACAATGTTAAGATCAAAAAGATGGGGGACAAAATTTTGCAAAAGCTTTAAATGGGAGCTGAATACTGCACAATCATGATTCTGATTATTGTTCTTAGAGAAGCAACGAAAGGCCGATAGTCATTAAGTATAATGGAAGAGTGAGGAAAACCTATTACTGGAGTTTGCCAAAAGTCAAGTCAATTTTATTTGTATAGTGCTTTTTACAATGAACATCGTCTCAAAGCAGCTCTACAGAAGCCAGGACCTACAGACCAAAAACCCCTGTTGAGCAAACGGAGGGCAACAGTGACAAGGAAAAACTCCCTTAAATTACAGGAAGAAACCTTGAGAGGAACCAGACTCAGCAGGGACCCCCATCCTCCTTGGGTGGCCTGGAGGATAATTTTAATAAATAGGATTTAAAAGACATGTTGAAGACTCAAATGTGCATAATAAGATTAGACCGAGAATTAGTGTTTTGATTTTGCTGCAGGGTGTTAAACTTGAAAGAAAGCCAACACACAGAGGACACTATTACCACAGTGAAGCATGGTGGTGACGTTATCATGTGTTGTGGGGTGATTGTTAGTGGTGTGTGATACTGCAAAATTTGGTATCAATTCGATACCAAGTAAATACAGAGCCAGTATCACCGATACCAATACCGATACTTTTTACTTATAAAAACAGTGACATGATTTATGAGTAGGGCATTTATTACTATATTGAACTAAGTCTGAGGTTTTTGTTCAGAACCAATTATATAATAACAAAACATACAGTAATGCATCCCTTTTATTGCACTTTTCTGAAAATATCCCCACACAGCTCCTCTCTCTCTCTCTCTCTCTCTCTCTCTCACACACTCTCTCTCACTCACTGCTACACGTGTTCAGTCTCTCAGTGCCTTTAGTCACGTGACGACAACAAAACACAGCAGAGCAGAAGCAGTGATGTGAGCATGTAAGATGTGAGAGGAGCGTCTGTACAAACATGGTTTCTACTTTCTTATAAAACCGGAGAAATGTACCGAATGTAGCGGAGAAAAAGAAAAAATGAAGTATCGATACTACCGATATTTGGATCGATCCGCCCATCCCTACTAATAAGGTTAGAACAGCCGTGTGAAGGTGTCTATGTCTAGCCTAGCCAACTAGTTCACATCTGAGATACTGACTAAAACTCAAATAACTCATACATCATAACTATTATTATTATGAAAGATATACAATAAAGACTTGTGGACTGTGTGCAGTACACTAACTATATGAAAGACATTACAGCTGAGTTAATATCCAAGGTAAACAACACGGGTACTTGTTAGCTTAGTCGCTAGTTTAGCTGCTAAGCTAATTGCAGTGATTTCTGTTTCTATAAGCACCTTGTAATTATACTTATTTATATTCATCATATTAATATTGTAATACATACATTGTTGTAAGATTTCTTGTTTCTGGGTGCTTTGCTTTTTCACAACGTTACCATCATGGTATAATTTCCCTCGGGATAAGTAAAGTATCTATTACCACCAAGCGGCTAACTCGTAGTTGTGTTTGCTGGGTGAATAAATATGTACAATTTTAATAGTGACCGAATACATGTGTCCTTGTTATTGTTGTTTAAAATAAGAAAATAGATGCTAATCTGTTTACATTTATAAGCACAAAGTCAAAAGAAAATCCATCAAAACACAAACACGGAATGAGAGCCTCACTACGCATGCGCACAAGGAATGTGAGCCTCACTACGCATGCTCCGATTCACGAAACTGACTACGTATTGGGGTCGTTTCGTGAATTTGCGTAAGATGCGCAAAGTACGTAAGATGCGTTTGTACTTTACCCATGTATAATTTACACTATAATTTCCATAAAATTGCCCATATTTCTGCATGTGTAAAGAAAAGTGTTCAAAAACTTACAATCTTCTGTCAGAAATAAAAGAAGAACAAAAAACTATTAATTAGATCCAAGAGAAAGTTTCAGCAGGGAGATTGATATATGCTTCTGCTAGCTTTAAGTGGCATCAAGGACACAAAACCAAATCGTGGACTAACATTAAATGTGGTTTGTATTATTTGTTTTATTGATGATAATTAGGCTACATTTCATAATGCACAGAAGCGTTTAAGTATACAAATGAACCATCATCTCGACTAAAGAAACTGTTTTTAAGAGTGTGTGTAAATCAGGACAGTAATCAAGTACATTTATGTAAATTTTAAATATATGTACTTTATTTGTACTTTAAATAGACACAGACGAAAACTAAGTACTCTTTGTACAAAATAAGCAACAACAACAAACATTTACCGCTACAAGCGAGTTTGTCTCTGTATGGTTTCCTCTCATTTTCCGTCTGCTTCTCCAGCTTTCACTACTTTGAAAGAATAATAAATAAGTAATGTAAGAGTCTTTGCTGCTACTTTCACTAAACTGCTGATAAAAACAATACATACAACAGTGGTGCGTCGATGACGTCACATTAAAAACACGTGACTGACAGACCCATGAGCAGCTAGTAATGAACTGAATCACTGAACCGACACATCATTCATTTTAATGCGTATTATAATATTGTTCATTTACATTTAAATGAAATAATTTATTGCAGTTTCATGTATGAAAATAATAATTTGTACTCGTTAAAATTTGACCAAATGAAGCGTTTTCAGAATATTTGTGGTGTTTCTTCGCCATCATGTGGATCTTTGCTGAGGTAACTTGTTCAGTTGCTAGCTCGGGTTAGCTCGTCCTCAGGGGAGATTTACTTTATAAAGAAGAGTAAATAAACATTAAACAATGTGGCTGCACCGTAACAGCGCAACTTTTCTGACTTTTTGTAAAATAAACAAGATACACAATATTATTAAATAACTTACATTTATTTTCAGTTAGAGGTTTTTCATACAGTCATATACAGTAATATAATAACACAACTACATCTTCACTGCACTTTTGTGGCTTACAAAGAATAAAGTAAACTAAAGTATTACTGGAGAACAAATGTTTTAAACTTTAAATTCTTTATTTAATTTTTTTTTATTACCACAGAGCTTCTCTCTCTCAGCATCTATTCTCTCAACTCAAACTCAAAGGAAGCTTTAAGGACATGACAAATAAGGACATTGGTATTGCCAAAGCTCAGTTACAGAGGAAAAACAAAAAAATATCCGTAAGAAAGAACAAATATATACAAAACAGTTACAGATGCAAAAACAAAAATGAAATAAAATAATAATAAAAACAGTGCAAATAATAACAATAAAAATGGTAACATTCACAGTAATGTGGTAAATAAAAATGAGTTGAGTGTCTTTTGTCTAGTTTGTGGAAATCATTTTAGCCATTTGGCCCGCTTTTCTTTTTTTTGTGGGAAATAATTTTTTTTGCCCTTGTAAATTTGTTTTTACTTTTGTAATTTTGTTTTCTAAAATGTATTTTTTTTACTTTTGTAAATTTGTTTTTACTTTTGTAATTTTGTTTTCTGAAATGTATTTTTTTTACTTTTGTAAATTTGTTTTTACTTTTGTAATTTTGTTTTCTGAAATGTATTTTTTTTACTTTTGTAAATTTGTTTTTACTTTTGTAATTTTGTTTTCTGAAATGTATTTTTTTTACTTTTGTAAATTTGTTTTTACTTTTGTAATTTTGTTTTCTGAAATGTATTTTTTTTACTTTTGTAAATTTGTTTTTACTTTTGTAATTTTGTTTTCTGAAATGTATTTTTTTTACTTTTGTAAATTTGTTTTTACTTTTGTAATTTTGTTTTCTGAAATGTATTTTTTTTACTTTTGTAAATTTGTTTTTACTTTTGTAATTTTGTTTTCTGAAAAGAATATTTTTTTTACTTTTGTAAATTTGTTTTTACTTTTGTAATTTTGTTTTCTGAAATGTTTTGCACTTCTCAGCCACCGTAGAAACGTGCTGAATGTAGCGGAGTAAAGGTAAAACTGAAGGATCGATACTATTGATATTTGGATCGATCCGCCCATCCCTAGTAATCAGTGATTGGAATTATGGCTCTTTGAAAGGATATTTTGGCTTCGTTCCTGTTAAAGAGCTGTTTAAAAAAATGGCTCTTCGTTCTTTTTTTCAGGCAGCGGGAGGCGCTACTGGGTAAACTATAAAACAGCTCCAATATTAATATCAATGATGAACAATCATGCAAATTCTGCTACCTTGCCTTAAATCTAGGCCTAATTCAAACAACACTTAAATGAGAATTTTATTTCAAAAGTATACAACTTGACAACAAGTTTATTTTAATAACAATAGTTAAACAAAAAATAGTTTTAAATAATTGCAAATAAATAAAGTTTGTATCATCTGTTGAATAACTTGTAGCCAAACTGTGTTTAAATTTCAAGCATGAAAAACAATTAGAAACACAGAAACAATTTTAGTAAAATTTACAAAAAAAGGGGGCACAATTGCAGCATTTAGGGCAAGTTTGCATAAAAAAAAACAAGTTCTCTGACTTGGGCGATACTGAAAGTGTTTTGAAAGTGGATTTGAATTTCGACAATAAACAGCTCTCATTGTGACTGATTGATTCCCTCTACTGATGCGAAGCAAAATGTGTGGATTACAGCCAATAAGAACTGCGCAGGAATAAAAATATATATAACGGCTCCCAGAGGCGCGACTCGGTTCCTTTCGTTCATTTTAAAGAGCCGTTCAATAGAATCGGATCGTTCGCGAACGACCCATCACTACTAGTAATAAGGTTAGAATAGCCGTGTGAATGTGTCAATACCTAGCCTAGCCAACTAGTTCTGACTGACTAAAACCCAAATAACTCATACACTATAATTATAATTATTATAAATGATAAAGACTTCTGCACTGTGTGCAGTACACTAACTATACGAAAGACATTACAGCTGTGAGGTAATATCCAAGGTAAACACTCTAGTGTTAGCTGCTAAGCTAATTGTAGTGGTTTCTGCTTCTATAAGCACTCTGTATTAATAACTCATCATATTATTATTATCGTAATACATATATTTTTTGTAAGTAGCAGCTCTCAGTAAGGCTGTAGATACATTCAGTTGTTTAAAGCGGTCCGATTTCTGGTTTCTGGTGCTTTACTTTCTCACAACGTTACCATCATGGCGTATCACCACCAAGCGGCTTACTCATACCACGTAGTTGTATTTGCTGTGTGAATAAATATGTACATTTTTAATGGTGACCGAATACATATGTCCTTGTTAATTTAAAATAAAAATAGATGCTAATCTGTTTACATTCATAAGCACAAAGTCAAAAGAAAGGAGCATTTATTCATCAAAACACAAACACAGGGAATAGGAGCCTCACTACGCATGCGCCGATTCATTTGCGTAGGGTGCGTAAGGTGCGTCCGTACTTTACGTACATATACTGTAGTGTACATTATTATTTCTTTAAAATTGCCCCTATTTCTGTATGTGCAAAGCAAAGTATTCAAAAATCTTCCAATGCCTACCAATGTACTGATGTCTGTTAGAATTTTAGCAACATAACAACGTGACGGTACAACAGCAGAACACAGCAGAGCAGCAGGGGAGGAGCGAGGTGGGCATGGTGAGATGTGAGAGGAGCGGAGTCACTTTCTGATGAAAGTCTAGGTGTTTAGTTTTATTGTCAGTGCAGATTATACAGAACCTGGTAGACTGGTAGACAGATAGACAAAGTAGCGGATGTGAGAACTCATTATCAGATAGAACATCAATACAATACATGGAATTTGACCTGGGGGCCGTATGCGTGAATGGCTAAAACTCTCTGATCCCAAATCGCTTAGTACTCCCTATATATCTGCACTACACTGCGCATGTTGTGTATTCCAATCGTGCACCCTTCTAAGGGCCCTACATATTGCAGTTGAAGCTGGTTTGAGGTTAACCTTCATCCCGCCTCTGTCGCAACAACTAATCACGCCCAGAGAGTCGGTGCGGAAGCGGTGTTGTGTGCATATCTGTCAGCGGAAAATCTTACCAGACTGAGCGACCGGAGAGGACTGGTTGCAGTCGGCTATACTGGTCAGTTACGGTGACAGTTCTGAGCTCGTGGTTACAGTGAGGGACATGGCGAGCAGCAGCCCCTGCATTGTGGTATGTACTGCTATTTACAGTGTGTGCGCCCAGCTATCCTCTTTCCTCGCACGTCTTCACCATTCGTAAATCATCTGCGCGGTACAACTACACATTCCTCTTAAATTACATTAGACATTATTCTGTTTATAAACCGTGCATGCGTGTGTGTGCGAGTGCGTTCCCGCTTTGTTTGTGAGGTTAGCATAGCATGTATCAATCCGGGCCTCGAGATGCACGCGCCTGGATGGCCACATGCTTTTTACACACGCAAACACGAGCGCGCACGCGCACACTTGACTTGTATGCTATTACTGCAGTACATACACAACACTGCTAAATATTCTCGCTCTTATAGGTTTGTGTGACAGAAACCTAATACAGGAGTCCATCATGTATTTAGAATGTAGTATTTAAGTACAGTTAAAATAGTCCCATATAATTACATTTTGAGGCATGAGCAGCCGGTGACCTGTGACTCTGTGCCCATACTAATAGGGACTTTTTGACTGCACTCATAAACCACTAGTAGTACAGTGGACAAGTCAAGAAGGTTCTGCACAGATTTCAGAAAGCAGTGAGGCAAACAGACAAATTATCTTGGGATCTAAAGTTGCATAGACATTGTTCAAAGTATGTGACTGCTTTTTGAAATCTGTGCAGAACCTTCTAGACTTGTCCACTGTACTACTTAGTGGTTTATGGGTGCAGTCAAAAAGTCCCTATTAGGGCCGCTCACGTGGCGCAGCGGTAAAGTACGCTAGTGCACCAGAGTTGGGGTTCTGAATGCATCGCATCGAATCTCGACTCTACCTCTCCGACTGGGTTGGGCGGCAGCATGAACAACGATTGACTGTTGTGTTCAGGGTTAGAGCGTAGAGAGTCGGATCATAGGTCCTCATAACTGGTGCAACTGCGGCCCCTGCTGGCTGACTGATGGCGCCTGCACAGGGCTGAGGAATAATGCTGATGGGGTTGTGACCCTCCGTACACATTAGTGTATTAGTGTATGAACTCGACTCATGCAAGTGAAAAATGTAGTCTGTACTGATTGCGTACCGGAGGGGGCGCAAGTCAGTTGAGAGGCGTCCTCAGTCAGCGGTGAAGGGTCGAACCAGTATAGAGCAGGGGTCTTCAACCTGTGGGGCGGAGTACTTGCCCGAGGGGGCGCGAGCGGCTGTCCAGGGGGGGCGTGACACTACGAGATTATTATTATGAACCGGTGGCACACGAGACTGGCGGAGGATGCGGCAGGCATCTGCGATTGAGCCGTGGTCCACTAAGGGAAGCGGTGCATGGCGAAAGCCGTGCTTGGCATCCGTGCTCGAGCCGTGCCTTATCCAGGGGAGGGGGGCGTGGTGGAAGCAGCACTTGGTACATGCGACCGAGTGCTGTTCCACCATGGGGAGGGGGGCATGCCTAAAAAGGTTGAAAACCCCTGGTATAGAGGACGCAATCAGGGTAATTGGACACGACTAGAATAGGGGAAAAAATTGGGGGGGGGAAAAATAGATAATAAAAAAAAATTTTAAGTCCCTATTATTATGGGCAGGAGGTCGAAGTATGACATTTTGACAAATTAGCAAAAAAAAAAAAAGTTTTTACATCAGTTACTTTATGGCTAGCTAGCAGAAATACCTAAAATCGCTAACCCCAAGACTATTGTACTTTTATTTTAATCAAGAAGGGGTTTTCCAAATTCTTGTTCTAGACACTTCTGAATCACTGCCCTAAGAGTTGAATAGACATGTAGGTTACAATTTTGCAGTTAAATGTTTCTTATGATCACCTTATGACCAACAGCTTAACATAAAATTATGCACGATTACACACAAACCACACATTCCAAAGACTGGTACTCACTGACCCCCTGTTATCTGCTGTGGATAAGTGCAACCTGCCTTTTTACATTTTGAGAACTTTGAACCAGAAGTGTTGATCTTCTGTGTGCATGGACTGTTACAAGCATAAAGAAGAGAGAAAAATTCCACCTATCATGACAAGAAATGTGGGTTTCTTTCTATATTTTAAACAACAAACACTTGACATTGCAGCTTTACTAAATATTTTCTGGTGAATAACGCTTATACACACACACTATTCTTGTGTGTGCGTGTTTTTTTAAATTTTTTTTTATAAATTCTGTTAACAATTTGTTCATAATGTCAGATACAGAACAAATTGTTAACAGAATTAAAAAAAAAAAACACACACACAAAGCAAACCATCAGTGGAGTTATAATTTAGTAATAGGAAAGTAATCGCTTAATCAGCTTAATCCCCCGCAAAGTTTATTTTTTAAGTTAACCTATAGTTCAATTGAATGTGTCTAAAAATGAAAAAGCGGTATTTTAAACAAAACTCTGTCACAATTACTGGTACTGCCTTTTTCCTACAAGTTTAGAAAAGTAGCATGGTAGTGTCCAGCAACATGAGTCCTAAAGATTAGAGTAACTCACAAAACTAATCCCCACTAAAAGAAATGTGTGCAATTTAAAAAATGTAGTAAAGAAAGAGCTGCTAAACACCCAATTTTTTAAAAGGTGCTTTTTAATGTAAATATATTACTACAACATTTCACAGATTTTGTTGAACTGTCACCTGTGTCAATTTCGGTTATTCCAATGCTTAGGTGACTGACCATGATTTCTTTTTAAGTAATTTACCAACATGTCTTCATTTCTTTTTTCAATCAAAACAATGTAAAATCTTAAATAAGTCATTAGTTAGCATAACTATTTCAGTGAGAAATAAAACATAAAAGTTGTCTGTAGAATTCCCAAACAACAGCAAATATGCTAACTTGTTTCGTCTCTTAATTGCATACCACTTAAGGTTACGTGTTTAACTGCTGGCAATAATGAGAACTGTAAAGAAACCCGGTTTTGTTCCTTCCAGAGAGTTCAGGTTTTGTTCCCTCACAGGGAATACACTTTTATATAGCAATTTTTCGTTTATCATAAAACAATATATTACATTTTGCAAAAAAAATAAAATAAAAAAAAAAAAATAAAATACGAAGTGTACCTTTGACTGTACAAAAGTGTTCCCTATAAAGGATGTGTTACTTTCGACAAATCATGAAATTTGACCTGAGGTGTCCAGACATTTTCATGTGTTTAAAATATTAACAACCATGAAGTGTTAAACCATCGGGGTTTAAAGTTTAAATGTGTGGGACAGAAATCCCTGCACCAGCAAATTAGCTAGCTAACTACCTAGCACATAAAAGTCAGACAAAGCAGCTGTTCTTGAGGTTGCAACAGTAACCAGTTGCCAATGTATTACTTAGAAACGGTGATTCAATGTAACTAGTACTGTTGATGAAACAAGTAACCAAGTCAGAGTCATATTCCTTTTTTAGCTGATTATACCTTTTTCACAATGTAAATCTTTGCCAATATTGTGTGTCCCCTTTTAGCACTAAGCTAGTCTAAAATAGGAGCTAATGAGCTAACAACATATTAGTGTATTACCATGTAAAGTACATAAACTGCATTTAAACAAAGTTTCCACAGCTTTTCCTTCAAACTTAGGGTTGTTTAACCATAACCTAACCAAAAACCACAAGTCTGACTTGGCTTCTATTTTTCCCCTTTTGTATGTTTTTGAATTCAGGCACAGTTTAGCGCTGCCTTTCTTGCCCGCAGGGAAATGAGGTGGAAAAATCCAAGAATATTACCAGTCTTACATTTAGCAATACTTTCTGAAACAGACTAGACTTTATTTGTTGTGTCCCACTGATTAATAAGCTAGCTTTTGCTATACCAGTACTCTCCTTCTTAGTCACAGGTTGTCTGGGTTACTAATATGAAGTTAGCCTTAAGTTGAGGTTGACATTCTTTCAAAAAAGGCTGATGTGAATGTTGCTCAAGATCTCCTGTCCCCAAAACACATTTTTGTTTTGTTCTCACACATACTGACAGTGTGATAACAGGCAGAGATGGTGCCCATTCAGCTGTTTCAAATGTGCCCTAGGGATGCATTTCCTAACTTTTTTTTTATACCAGAGCTGCTGCCTTTTGATTTTGCTGTGAGGCAACAAGTCAAAACTTTATCCTTAGGGCTGATAAGGGCAGCCAGTAGGGTATACATGTAATTCCCACCACCTGCAAACTGGAAAGCCTGTATATTTCATTATACTAAACACATTTAAGCACGAACATTTTAACAGGTTTTGAAAAGGTTACACAATCACCTCAAAGACAGTAAATGTACCTCAGCCTCACTGGTGAGCCAAACCTAGACCTCTCTAAAATTAGTCAGAAAAACAAGGTTGTTCATTATTCTGGGTTGCAAAACTGCTGTGCACTACCCAATCTTAACAAACCTGATTTATCCAAAACGATTAGAGGCTTTTAAAGCCTCTATAGGCTTCTGAACAGAATAAACAGGGAACGTAAGCTTTTATACATAAATGCCTGTGAATTGTTGATCAGTATCAGTTTTAGTTATTTTTTTAATCTTTACTAGGAAATTGTAAGTATGATATGAAAATAAAGGCTGAAACAAATTCCAAATGAGTAGCTGCAAAGTTTTCAGATGAGTGGTGTTTCCTGTTTTTATCTTTCTGCATGACTTTTAAACACAGAAAGAAACCACTTATTACTCTAAGCCAATTTAATGCTGGTAGTTTAGATTCAGTAGCCACCTTTTATAAGTTTAAATATTCAGTGCAGGGCAATTTGGGCATTTAAACAGCTTGGTTTTAGACATGGCATAAGAGGGATAACAAAAAATGATAATTTATTACATAATTTATTAATTCATTACAATGTTTGTAATTCAACTTTACCCTTGCATTGAGTAATACACACTGGACAGGGTGCCAAGCCATAACGTAGTATTATCAGCCATTTATTTATTTACATACACAAAGGAGATAAGGTTAGTACCCATCTACCCAGTACAACCATGTAGCACCCACGTCATCTGCTGAGGCCCTGTAAGGCAAATCATAGACACCATGTTTTACATGGTGCTGCAGCACTAGTGGCAGCCTGTTACAGCAGCTTCTGTTATGTCTTTTTTTCTGACACATTTTCTTTTGAAGATCAATAAAGTAATCAATCAATACTCATCTGTTAAAGTTTCTTTGCTACTTGTTTTTAAGGTCAAAATATTTTTAAGTCTTAAAATTTGTTTTTCAGATTAGCGATGAGGAGCAGGGTTATGACCTCGACCTCTTCTGCATACCAAAGCACTACGCTGCTGACCTGGAGCGAGTCTATATTCCACATGGACTCATCATGGACAGGTATTGAATGAACCCCCTCCATATATTTAACCCTGGATTTGTTTCTTGAACCCAGAAGAAGCACTTATCTTAGGCAGGAAGAGCTTGAGAAATCAGTATGCGTTTACACTGTGATTAAGACTGTGATTGTGTAGACTAGGTAGAAAAGCTGATACAATGCTAACATTGAGAGTAAGTAGACTGGAAGTATTATGTTAAACAAAATGCTGCCCATCTCACACCAAGCTGCTTAACTGCTTGTAATATTTCTTTAATCCCAGAGACAGATCAGTTTAAATTTAATCATTAAACGTCATTTTTGCTTCTAAATATAAACACTAATACATGAGTGCAAGCTTTAGTGTTTTACTGTGTTTACTTTGCGCATATTAAAAAAAGTTAATAAAAATATATGGCAGGGATAATGACTAGGGAGATGCAGGGAACAAAGATGGCCTTTTGTACACACACACATTTGTTTTTGTTGATAGATAAGGTAGCCAAATAGGTTAAAGGTTAAATCGGCAAATTGATTCGATTTTATATTGTTTTATTTTTAAATTGTCTAAATCTTTTAGGACCCTTGGTCACCATACAAGCAGCAAGTTTTACATTACATATTGTAATGCACAGTTACTGTTTATTTGCTAAAGTTAAATCCACATATCCACAGGTGTTCACACAGGGTATCACGTCTCAGTATTGTGTATGTAGAGTTATGCACTGATCTCCATTATTCTCTGTCTATTGACCAGCCAGCACAGGCTGCAATTGCAGCAGCAATTGGAATCCCTTTTAGCTTCCCACTCTCAAACACAACCAATCGTGTCTGTGTAGCGGCCTGACCGACCGATATCATAGTTAAGATTTGAACTTGTGAGCTTGAGATTTTAGTAGTGATGGGCTAGCGTGTTAGAACACTGTGCCACCTGAGCCCTCTTATGTTTTACTTTTCAGTAAGAGTATCTAAATGCTCTTATAGTAAAATCAAGATCTGAAAGAAAAATTGAATTGTGGGCAGTGGTAACTCAGTGGTTAGTTACTGGGGTAGTAATAAAAAGATTGCTGGTTTAACTCGCACCGACGCCAACATGCCGCTGTTGGACCCTTGAGCAAGATCTTTAACTCTCAGTTGCTTAATTGGACTTGGTCTCAATTGTAATTTGCTTCAGAATAAACAGGGAAGTGTGTGATAATTGCCATAAATATAAATGCATCAGAAATACTGCAATATCATGATGAATCAGCTGTGGGAGGGTTTAGCTGGCATGACAATAGGATTGCACCTGTCCACTATGCAGCACTGCATAAACAAACATGATTTAGTAGCCATTAGAGGTAAACACTGCCTATGATATTAATACAAATGTAAATGTTCTAAGAATTAGAATGAGCATGATAAGTTAGGATGGGTAAAATTGGTCAGTGCTGACCTGGCCGGGCATCCACGCAAACACAGTTGGTGATGTTTGAAGAAGGGAGGGAAGCAGATTTGGTTGGGGGGGTGATCTGGCTCTTCTTGATCAGATTGGGGGTTGCGCAAGTAGCAGCAGATTCACAATTGGGAATTAGATATGATTAGTTTAAGAGATAAAGGGGGATAAATCCAGTAAAACATGATCAGTGACCCTAAAATGAAATTGAACCAGTCCATTTTCACTATAGCAACTCTCATTATTTGATAGAAAAAAAACTTGTTCTTTACTTTTTCTATACATACAACTTTTAGAATGTTGATAGTGTCATGAATTTTATTTAATTAGATTTTGATCACTTATTTGCTGTAATAAAAATCATCTTGTCAATATAATTGATGGGATTTTAAAATATTTGGGCAACAAGCAAGATTTAACACTGTTTCTGCAGGACGGAGAGGCTGGCCAGAGAAATCATGAAGGACATGGGAGGCCACCACATCGTGGCTCTGTGTGTGCTTAAAGGGGGCTACAAGTTCTTTGCAGACCTGCTAGACTACATCAAGGCCCTGAACCGTAACAGTGACCGTTCCATTCCATTGACTGTGGACTTCATTCGCCTCAAAAGCTACCAAGTAATAAAATCCTTATAATTACCTGTTTCAGTTTTAATCTATTTTTGCTGGGCAAGTACAAATCTGTACTTAAGTTAGGTACCTTGGTCATGGTAGAGGTCTGCAGTGATAAAGGAAAAAAGTAAATGGATATGAATAAAATGAGAGAAAAGGTGGAAAATGCATAAATATTGACCTTTCATTATAAATATTGACCTTCAGTTTTTGCTATATGACCAACCATGTTGTTAAGCAAGTAATAGTTCAGATGATCAAAACCAAACATCCACATACATGCTGTATGCCATTTGGATATACTCGATTTCTCTGTGCAATCTGGCGACCTCTGTGGATTCTTAAATTTGCCACATTTAGCAGATGCTCTTATCTAAAGCGACTTGCATTTGTGACACAATACAATGGATTAATGGCATTGCTCAAGAGCCCAGAAGTGGCAACACCAAATGAACTCCAGTAACAGTTTGGAATTTGCTTTAAAAATAATTTATTGTATTTTTCTATATTAATGCTATATTACTTTTTGTTGTATTTTGTTTATATAGAATGACCAGTCTACAGGTGATATTAAGGTGATTGGTGGAGACGATCTATCCACACTCACAGGAAAGGTGAGCATTCCTTTCTGGAAACGTATTTATTTTGTAAAAGCAATCACTGTTTGCTTACTTATCATTTCATAGTACAATTTCAGTGTGTGCTTCTGGGGAAAATATGATTTCTTTCTGTTTTCTTCTATGTGTTGTATTGAAGAACGTCCTGATTGTGGAGGTAGGAATTAAATTTACAGTGCATAAAATACCTCATTCTATCACTAATTTATCTATGCATTTATGGAAATCTCTTTCTAACGGCACTTGTGTTTTAAGGACATAATTGACACTGGAAAGACAATGAAGACGCTGTTGGAACTTCTCAAGCAGTACAATCCAAAAAAGGTCAAGGTGGCAAGGTAAGGAGCACTGCTATTATTAATGGCTCATGAAAACACTCCAGTCTAAAATGTATTAAAGAACGTACTCTGCATCACTCTGCTGGCCAACACACATAAGTAGTCATTACGCCAAACCTGCCAAACCTGTCAAACCATGTCCTTACCGGCTTTGCTTTGTGCACAGAAAACACCCTTTTTCAAAATGTTAGTATGCCACAAAGTTGGAAAAATGTAAGGGCACCAATCCATCACAGGGTTTCGGCCGTCCCTTCTCTCGACATAGCCTATTATGTTGGTGTGGATGCACAGCCGGCTTATAGTAATAGACCGCTGCACCACTCGAGCTCCCCCTATTCTATATAATCTTAAAAAGAAATGCTAAATATTATTATATAAATAATTATTTCTATGACATTACTGTATACCCCCCCCCCCCCGACTTTGTGAATGTCAGACGCCTATCACCATAAAACACAACCTGAATGAATGCTTAAAGTACAACAGTGAAAGACAAAGACTTCATATGCCCAATACATCACAAGAAATAATTACCCAAGTTAGTACAGAAATAATAATCAAATTCCTCCATAATATAAGACTGAAAACATATATATATATACATATAATGCAAGACCAATAAAACTAGCATAAAGTACCTATTCCTGCCATGAATATCACAGATGTGACAACATGGTGTTATACAAACAAACAAACACTACTGTATACCAAATATCCTGCAGCTGTAACTGTTATCTTGCTGGCCACAATGTGTGATGTATATATGCTTTTCTTTTTTAGTTTACTTGTTAAAAGGACACCACGAAGTGTTGGTTACAGACCAGACTGTAAGTTGAACTACTGAATATGCCTACAATTTATATTTTTATTATTTTTACTGTTCTGTTGTGTTGCTAATAAAGCTTCCAAGAAAATGTTAACTGTGCACTTGCATTGCAAAAAGATGTGACAGTATTGCAGACCAATCAACTTTTAAGTTGCCCTTTAAACCCTCTTGGGTATTATGTAATTGTCCTCGATTGGTCAACTGTTAATGCTTCCTCCATACTGTTCATGTTTAATCAATAAATAATACAAAAATATTCATACCAGAAGAAGGAGGAAGACATACAGGCTGTAAAAAAGTGCCTGGTCAGGATGGCAATGTAAAGATGCAAGTAAACAAAGTACTCTTACTTGGTGCATACAATAACTGGGGGACAATATTTGGGAGTGGTATCCAAATGGAGCAGAACTGGTGAAGCCTGCAAGCTGGAGGACAAAATCGTATACATTGTGCTTAAAATATTAGGCTTGCTATTAGTCAGAATGATTTAGCACACTATTAAATAAGATGGTGTTTGGGAGACAGCCTGTGCTCTGTGTGCAGCCTGATGCAGTCAGTGAATTTCAGTGTGATATATTCACTCTGGCATGTGCTCCTAATCCTATGTATATTTCCACTCTTTACTGAAGTTATAGGGCCCCCTTCCTGCATATATGCAATCATAGCTGTGCAAGAAGCTTGTTGATGGCTAAAAGCAGCTGCTTGAGGTAAATAGAGCTGAGAGACATGTAGCCAAATATAATGTGTATAGGAAACCCACAGTAAACAAATGAGAGGGTTTTTGTATGTAAAAAGTATGTTTAGTCACATTTGGTTACAGAAAAAGCAGTTGCAGAAATCATTAAGATCCCAAGAATGACATAATGTCCCTTAAAAATGTATGCAAACTAGATAGCAAGATAAGATGGCAAAATAAATAGTATCAGTTAATTCACATGACAAATGTTACATTTCTTTACCATTTCTGTTTTCTCTCTCTCTTTGTAGTTGTAGGATTTGAGGTCCCTGACAAATTTGTGGTGGGCTATGCGCTAGATTACAATGAGTATTTTAGAGATCTAAATGTAAGTTCAAATTTCTTGCTTCACATACTAAGCATGCTGTTCAAATTGATATCGGTTTGTGCTAAGTCATTCTTCTGCTGTGTCTCTCAGCATATCTGCGTCATCAGTGAAACGGGAAAGGAGAAGTATAAAGCGTGACGTGCTCTGCACCACTGCTCTTTGGTTGTGCATCATTTTTGCTGATGTCCATTTTATATTTCTATCTGCTGGTAATTTTCATGAGTGCAGTTTGCTGCAGATACAGTTCATATTCTGTGGGATTCTAGAGAAGTGCAGAAAACTTCTTTTAAAGACTTGTGGCTCTCACAAAATAGTGCCCCAAAGGTTTCTAGTGGAGTTAATTGTGTCTGAACAAAATATTACTGATTGTAACATCTGGGTTTTGCTTATGTATGGGTTTGTTTAATTTATTATGTAGTATTTGCTTGCTGTGCTTGAAGTGAGGGAAATTGCCAGTGCTCCCCTTACTCACATTGGTGTGTGTATCAGCTGGTATCAGCGAATCATTGAGTATGACATTCTGAATTTACATTATTTAGACTACCATTAATGTGACTTGAGAGAACAGGAACAGGTTAGTGTCACATAGTGCCCCCTGGGTAACGTAGTTATCTAAGAAGGGAGCAAAAAAGAGTACCAGCAGCTTGGAAGAAGTGCCGGCACACAAGAAAAAGTTACGCTATGCCAAAGAGTAAAATGTAGAAGTGCCCGTACTGTATACCGGTGAGTACCGGCCCACTTCAAGCACTGTTTGCATGTATTAAAATGATTGTTTAAGTAAATTTAGCACAATTAGGAAGCATCAAGCCAAATTTAATAGAACCAATTGAATTTGCTAAATATTTACAATAGTAAAATATTATTCTTTTTTTGTATTTTTTTTATTGTGATTATTTAGGGTACACTTTAAATTAGGCAAGGACAATTGACCCATGTATGGCTTTATCTGTAGACATACCATTGCTTAAACTTTCCTTTTTTAACATTGTGGAAGATGCTCATGGTGCCTTATATGCCCAGTCATATAGCCACAGTAACACAATCACACCCATCACAGACATCAAAAAGAATGTTTGCAGCTTGTAGATTAGTCTAGGTTAAATGAATTATTTTAAAAGCACTATAGGTTCTGTAATTTATATCAAATGGTTTTGAAGATATGTACAATATATACAAACTGTTACCCAGACAGCATATTGTTTTGGGAGCAACGTTAGTTAGGAAGTCATTACATCATGTGGTGGACCACTGTATTAGACAGGCTTGTGGATATCACATTAAAATGTGTTGCAATAAATGTCTTGTCTTGAGATTCATTATAGTAATTAAAAAACTTATTTAAAGGAATGCTCCAAGTAGTTGTAATTGTAAATACATTGCCGGCTGTATATTAGTACATGGAGTATATAGCCAAGATGGTTTTAAATGCACTCAACCTTGTTTCCCTTTTCTAAATCACAGCTAACATCCAACCTTGTCGTTGACTGAATTTAAAGGAATTTTAAACAGAACTTATTGTGTTAGAATGAAAATTCAATGAATGAAAAAATGCCATGATGAGTAACCCCAACCTTTTCACTGACTAATTTTATTGTGCATATGCTTTAAAGTTTGCTTTACACTCTTACACTACCTCGCTGGGTTGAACCTCTTTACACTTCCCAGGTCAGACCTGTAGATGCTTGGCTGGCACAGTGATCCATCACACTGGCCCAGCACTACCTAGATCAGGATGCTCTTGGCTGGCTGGGCGTCTATACAGACATGATTGGCTATGTTTTAGATGGCTGAAGCTCTTGGAAGGATATGCACCCTGTCTAGGGTGTTCCTGCCTTGCGTCCAGTGTTTTCCAGTAAAAAGGGACCTGCCACCATTCCTAATCAGGGAAAAGTGGTTAATGAAGTGTAATAAAAAAAAGATCTAACCTGTTGCCTGATGAGCTGAAAGATGAACTCATCTGACCACAGCATACATATCATCTGTCATCTGAGATTAGCATTGGCCCATCTCTGCCAAAATCAGTGGTGTTTTTATGCGAATGACTTATTGTCATAATAGAGTTTCAGGTTGAATTTCTTGGTGCAGCAGTAAGTAGAGTGTGATAAGTGACACTGGTTTTCTGAAGAACTCCTGAGTGCATTTGTGTAAACCTTTAATGTATTTTTTTTTATTTTGCCCCGTCCCTTTTTTAATGTGTTGTGGGCATCACTTTCTCAATTTGTTTACATGAACAAAATTCAAGTACATTCATTTATTTATTCATTCATTCATTGTTCTATTACTGCTTTATTCTGTTGAGGGTGGGTCTGATTCATTGGGTGAACGCAGGAAACACCATGGACAGGTTGCCAGTCCATCACAGGGCACACACTTATGGCAATTTCTAGTAGCTCTGATTGGCCTGACTGCATGTCTTTGGACTTGTGGCACACGGACATGGAGGACAGGCAAACTCCTCACAGAAAGGACCCAGGTCTTTCTTGCTATGAGACGACAGCACAACCCACTGCACTACTGTGCCATTTCTACAACCCCTGGCAAAAATTATGGAATCACCACTCTTGGAAGATGTTCTGTCAATTGTTTAATTTTGTAGAAAAAAAATTAATCACAGACATGCCACAAAACTGTCATTTTTCAAAATGTCAACCTTCTGGCATTAAGAAACAATAAAAAAAAGAAACAAATATAATAGTTGTGGTCAGTCACAATTGCTTTTTTTAGATCAAGTAGAGGAAAAAAATATGGAATCACTCAAATCTGAGGAAAAAATTATGGAATCACTCTGTAATTTGCAGTTTAAAAACAAAACATCTGCAGCAGATTAGATTTGCTAATTATTCTTCAGTTTAAAAAGAGTGCTTACACCTTGGAGAGCTGTTGCACAAAGCAGATTGTCATGACTCATGGTTCCAACACAAGATATGTCAGTTGAAACAAATGAGAGGATTATAAAACTCCTTCAAGAAGATAAATCATTGTGGAATGTCGCAAAAGATGTTGGTTGTTCCCAGTAAGCTGTGTTTAAAATCTGGACCAAGTACAAACAAAATGGGAAGGTTGTAAAAGGGAAGCATACTGGTAGACCAAGTAAGACATCAAAGCATCAAGATAGAAAACAAAGCAATATGTCTTGAAAACAGAAAATGCACAACAAAACAAATGAGAAACAAGTGGCCGGAAAGTGGAGTCAATGTCTGTGACTGAACTGTAAGAAATCACCTAAAAGAAATGGGATTTACATACAGAAAAGCCAAACAAAAGCCACCATTAACACCTATAAAGAAAAGAACAAGGTTAAAGTAGGCTAAAGAAAAGCAATCGTGGACTGTGGGTGACTGGATAAAAGTGATCTTCAGTGATGAATCGCGAATCTGCATTGGGCAAGGTGATGATGCTGGAACTTTTGTTTGGTGTCTGTCCAATGAAATTTATGAAGATAACTGCCTAAAGAAAACATGTTAATTTCCACAGTTGTTGATGATATGGGCCTGCATGTCGGGTAAAGGCACAGGGGAGATGGTCTTCAATAAATGCCAAAGTCCACATTGAAATTTTGGACGCTTTTCTTATTCCATCAGTTGAAAGGATGTTTGGTGATGATGACTTCATTTTTCAAGATGATAATGCATCTTGCCATAGGGCAAAGGACGTGAAAACTTTCCTTCAAGAAAACATATAATGTCAATGGCATGGCCTGCAAATAGTCCGGATCTCAATCCATTTGAAAATCTCTGGTGGAAATTGAAGAAAATGGTCAATGACAAGGTTCCAACCTGCAAAGCTGATCTGGCAACAGCAATAAGAGACAGTTGAAGGCAGATTGATGAAGAATACTGTTTGTCATTAGTTAACTCCATGCCTCATAGAGTTTAAACCATTATAAAAGCCAGAGGTGGTGCAACAAAGTAATAATGGTGCAGTGTTTTCTAATGATTCCATAATTTTTTTCTCAGATTTGAGTGATTCCATATTTTTTTTCTCTACTTGATCTAAAAAAAAGCAATTGTGACTGACCACAACTATTATATTTGTTTCTTTTTTTATTGTTTCTTAATGCCAGAGGGTTGACAGTTTGAGAAATGATAGTTTTGTGGCATGTCTGTGATTTATTTTTTTTCTACAAAATTAAACAATTGAAAGAACATCTTCCAAGAGTGGTGATTCCATAATTTTTGCCAGGGGTTGTACTATCAAGTAGTCAAAACTTAGTCATTTCTTTGTACCTTTATCAGTAAAAGGTTAAAGTGAATAAACAGACCACAAGTTCTTGTTATCATTACATTTTCAGCATTTAGCAGACACTTTTGTCCAAAGTGACTTACAGTATAAAGCCTAAGCAATTAAGGGTTAAGGGCCTTGCTCAAGGGCCCAACAGTGATAACCTGGCATTGGTGGGGCTTAAACCGGTGACCTTTTGATTACTAGTCCAGTACTTTAACCACTAGGCTACAAATGCCCTACAACAAATTGTTTTTCTAGAAATGTGGTTCGTAAATATGTATGTCACACTGGCCACTGCTCTTGTAAGTGAACTTGGTCATTGTATGAATAGAAGTTTTTCATGTTTGCTTTATTCCACCCCTCACTTCTCATATATTGAGTCATATGTAGCTTAGCAGCTGTTATTATTAGTTAGGCCTGTACCATGATAAGCCCATGCTGCTGTCCCAATGTGTGCCAAGTTTTCATGTGAACAAAGCCACGTATTCATTGTCAGTTTGTATAAATGCTGCTTTGAAGAAAACATTCGGACATTTATTTATTCTTTATTTTTTACAAAGTTCTGTTTTTATCACTAACAAAGAGCTGAGAGGAACGAGAAGTCAGCACGCATGCGTTTCACTGGGCCGACAGTGAAGGCGGGACGGGTTAGAGAGCCTGCTAGTGATTGATTGGCTGCTCAGAAACAGGTTCGCCTTTAAAAAGGTCACGCCTACGAATCGGCGCGATATGATTGGCTCAGCGAGGTGTCGATCAGTGCGGTGAAAACAGAAGGGGCGGGAAGGCTCGGTTGAGGCTGGAGGTCCACTGCGGCGTTTATGGGATAAACAGAACTTTATTTGACATGGTTCATGCTGAGGAATTCTTTTATTACCCGGGCAGAAGGAAATTTTGCTTCATTTAGACTTAAAGACGTTATAAAAGGAGGATTTGTTACTCAGCAATAGATTAATTCAGGAGTTTGCTTTGCAGGCTAGCACATCAGATCCTGTGCAGCAGATCTTAGCTAGCATGCTAACATTACTTCTCTTTCACAAACCGTAAGAACATTACTCAGTTCAGCACCTAGTTCCACTTCTTATTAAAGTTTTCTGTTGCTGGATGGTGGACTTGTTTTTGTTTTAATTCCTTCTGTACAGCGGGTGCATGGAGACTACTTGGGGTTTTGTTGCCCCTTCGTTCCAATTGGCTTGTTGGGTTGGAGCATCAAGCTAAGCTAACAAGGCAAACTAATACCAGTGAGGTACTGGAGCACAGATCTGACCATAATCACACTAAGATCTGTTAGACATGGACTCCTACGCTATACGATCATGATTTTAGTTGGGCGTGCGTGTATTTTAGGTTCTTTTCTAATCTGGTAACATCAGCCTGAACACTGAAATCATTTTAGGATCTCCAGCCAGTTGTGGGAGATTGAAAGATTTCAACAATGTAGCTCAACACAAAGTAAGTTCACTAACTAGTATGAATAACCAAGCAATGATGGCGCAAGAGAAGATGGAACTCGACCTCGACCTCCCATCAGCTCTGATTCAGACTGACGGACACTTGAGGCGATCCAACAGCGAACCAATGATCAACGGATTAAGGTAACTTCACTTTCTGTCTTTCAATATTTTACACGAAGGGTAGCACTGTCTCCTCACAGCAAACAGGTCCTGGGTTCGATTCCCAGGTGGGGCGGTCCGGGTCCTTTCTGTGTGGAGTTTGCATGTTCTCCCCGTGTCTGTGTGGGTTTCCTCCGGGCGCTCCGGTTTCCTCCCACAGTCCAAAGACGTGCAGGTGAGGTGAACTGGAGATGCTAAATTGTCCAGGACTGTTTTTGACATTAAACTTGTGAACTGAGATCTTGTGTAATGAGTAACTACCATTTCGGTCACGAATGTAACCCAAGTGTAAAACATGATGTTAAAATCCTAATAAATAAATAAATAAATAGAGCAGAGCTACAGTTTTTAAACAGTGTGATTTTATTTGACATGATTCTGCAATAAAATTATGATATTGATCCAGCTCGTATAATAAATTCATTCTATGTAAACTTACAAAATACCCATTCAAACATTTACAGTCCAGACTGTTGAATTAATATGAATTCTTAAAAGAATAGTAGCTAATAGAGCCTCTAAACAGCAGCAAGGTTTTATTTAGCTTTATTTAACTTACGCTATGGTGTGGTGGCAAATTGGACCAGTCTGTAATTCCTTGCATGAGCAGCCTTCTTTAGGTTACGCCTTCTCATCTCATTGGGGTTGTTGGAAAATCGAACAATGCACAATTGAGACAATGTCAACTGTTTTTTTCTGCCAGATTTGTCTAATTAATCCAGTGTACGTTGTCCCTAAGGTGTTGTGGAACATTCTGGTCCTGGAGTAGCCCTGCCTTACACATTTAGTTTTTTGTCCTCTGACAAATACAGTTCAGGAGTTTTAGTTGACCAGTAAGTTAAATTGAATGTAAAAAGACATGCAGGTATGCAGGACAGGGATACTCTGGAACCATGACTGAGAAACTCAGACTAGAGTGGCCAGTTTAATGTTTATTTTTGCCTTTGTCTTTCTCTTTTCCCACTTTGTTCTTTTGGTGTGATCTTTGCAGGATGCTCACCTATAACTACAGCAATAGTACAGAATGTTTTCTTTTGTAGACTGTATACTTGTGATCTGATTAACACCTTTTTAAGCTTAATGTATCTAAATGATCAGATGAGTTTTTGATAAAATTAGTCATATTTTTTGCTTATTTTGATTTAAAAACTTGTAAATTTCTCATTACCAACTTACACTTAACCCCCTGAGACTTGGGTGCAGTTGCATTGTTTGGCCCCTTTCGGGCCAACCTTGTATTATAATAATGTGTTTTCTGTCATTAGCAAGGCAAATCTGGTTTGATTGTTGTATACTTACCTACAGATCATTTGTAGGGAAATGTACGCGAGTTAAAACGGCCCGTAAACCTCAACCCTACCAATTATAACTTTACATACAAATTAAGCCATGCAAATTTCAACAATTAATTTCATGTTGGTTGATTAAAAAGACTCCATGCTCCTTATGTTCCATGTTGTACAGTTTAGGTCCTATTTGCTCGTAGGATTCTTAATATTCTTGGTAAACGAGATCAAATTGGCATTTTTGTCTTTGAATTTAGTGAATTCAGGCCCAGACCGTAGGGCAGCTTTTTCTTCCACTCTTTAAAGTAGAGATGTGAGTTTGGTTCTGCTGCTCTGTTATTATTACATTTAGCATTTTTGCCAGAACATTGTGATGTGATAGCTGCCATGGATCTTATTGCATATATTAAATACTAAGCATTATTAATAAGTATTCTTTTTCCCCTCCTTTAGTGACAGCTCACAGGTTTTTCAACGAGAAATCCTATGCAGCAGGAGAAACAGCACGACCTTAGTCAACAGACCCAACTTGGTATGTAATATGCTTTAAAACCATTTCTACCATTAGATGGTCACAGCAGTGTTTGTTAGAGCCATCAATTGAAGTCTGTGTTTTGTTCAAAAATACCACTAAGCCAGTATTTCCAGAACACTTGACCATTAGTTTATTGGACTTCCTATTCCAAAAACTTAAAGATTAATATGAATTAAACAAACAAACAATGGGTGTGGTTGAAACACCTAACTCCACAATTAGGCGAGATGTCCTCCATTAGACAATCTTTCATCATTTTGTACAAAATGTGGTTTTCTTTGTTTAATTTCCTACAATGATGGTGGGGGGCATCGTAGCCATTTGGAGGTGCACTTTTTGTGCCTTGATAAAAATAAGGAAGGGGGTTGTGTTAGGAAAGGTATACAGTGTAAAAACCTAAGGTATGTGGACCAGAATGATTGGCTGTAGCGACCCCTAAATATGGGAGCAGCTGATGGCTAGTGTCACGACTTTGCATTTACATAGTCATGCAAATTCTTGTACATTTGCAATGAAAAAAAATGCTAATTAATTCTGACATTACTCAAGGCTTTCTTTTTTTCTTTATTCATGCTTGTTGGTTTTAGGTCCCATCCTCCCCAGTTCGCATTCCTAGCACCAGGCTTGAAAGGATCAAACAGGTAAACATGCCTTCTCAGTTTTTTTAATAATGGATTTCTAGAATCTGGTGGATCAGCTCTTTTTTTTTTCTGAACTATTCTGTTTGATGATTATTGGGTGAACAATCACCTTCCTGCTGCCTTGTGGTATTGTTCTGGCAGCCCTGGGCACTCGGTAGAATGCTCTTTGGATTTACGATTCTCAACATTTCAGTTTCAATGGCTGAATAACAAGCCTAAAGTGTTTAAGCCAGTGTTTGAGCCATAATTTTGTGTAGCTTTAGAGTATATGAGGGCCAGGGCTGATGTACACAATGCATTAGGTTCCACATTAGGCTATGTGTAAATGCTACTGGGTAAATGCATTGTTTGCTAACTTGACACAAAGTTATTCACACAGTGCAAAGTTACATTAAAATTCTGGACACCAATTTAATGAACTGAGCTAATAAAAGTACCTGGTGTAAACTGCTTAATGTTTAGTAGCCATGCAGTAATGCATTCATCCACATGATTTCAAATGGTTTACAAATATTTTCTTAACTACATTTACTCTGCATTGCATGGCTGTACCAGTCATACTCTTTGGTTTTAGGAGTATGGATCTACAGTCTTGCTAGAGCAATACATGAGTTAACAGGGCCACCAGTCTCTAAAGTACAGGCTGTAGTGGTAGTATAAAACTCACACAATCACCATTGTTTTTATTTCCTGAGTAAACTGAGCTAGTAGAAGTACCTGGTGTTAATCTCCTACATTATTTTGTACTAGTTCTATGCAGTTTGTGGCTCAATGTACAGGTACTCCAGGCCATGCCATTTGTACATCAATACAAAGATATTAAGACAAAATTCTGAATGATACAGAAATATTGTGCTTCAATACAGAATGTTTACAAAAGAAACGAACATTGACCTGCATCTGGCTGCATTCTAACAAAGTTCTGTGATGTTTTTATTAAGGCATAAGAAAGTGTATATACAAAAAGTGTCATTAAACAACAGTTTTACTACACATTCAGATGCTACTAAAGGATTTTTATTGCCCAGGAACGTCCAAGGTTGTGCCAAATTTTAATCATTTTAAAATTGAGGCCTCTGGGAGCACTAGTCTTTACATACCCTTTTAAACCTACATCTTAACACAATTTAGATACCACAGCAAATGGTCTAAATACTTCTGTTAATGAGAGATTTAGAGATTTAAGTTTGTAATTTTTAAATACATTTTTGATAAACTTTCACTTCAAATCCACAGCCAAATAAAGTGCATAAAAACTACCCCCTAAAGGGGTTTGAATACCTACTGAATTGTAAGTAGCTTCACTAAATGTCACCAAACTAAGAAATCAGAAATACCGTATGACATCTTTAAACTCAAATAAATACTGAAGCACAGGTCAAACTAATCATCAAATTAGTTACAACGTGTGTCTGTGTGTGTCTGTCTGTGTGTGTCTGTGTGTGTGTGTGTCTGTGTGTGTGTCTGTGTGTGTGTCTGTGTGTGTCTGTGTGTGTCTGTGTGTGTCTAAGCCAATGTATGTTTCACCCAAGAGGTTTATTGGACTTGCTAATGGGGTTTAATAAAAATTTACATACCGTATAGTTCTGCTTAAGTAAATATTACACCGGTGTGTCTTTATAGGAGGAAGGTGTGGATGTGATGAACAGGGAAACGGCTCATGAAAGGTAACATACTAGTGACTGTTAAAACACGTTTCAGGGAGGATTTATGTGTCCTTGCTAATTTACTGTGCAATTAATAATGTCATCTTTCAGTTTTCGTTCCCCAACACTTGTTGTCACATGACTGTCACAACCTCAGACTTGCATCAGTTTGACTAGGAACTTAGTGTTCCAAATTTGTAGTATTCACAGTGTCACTGGAAGCCAGTATCAAACCCAGGACCCAATCCTCGGGACTCTAATGTGCAACACCCAGACTTTTTACTAGCTGTCATTTGAAATCATGATATAAATATTTATGTAAAAGGTCCAAAATTGAAATTTTTATTTTTCTTAATTTTCTCAATTAAGGAGTCCAGGCTATTAAACAAAAAGATTAGCAAAAATATCATTTTAATTTCTGTTTTATTTGGGATTAATTACTGGTGTAATGAAAGAAAAATCAAAAGCCAAAAACCTGTAAGTCGTCATGTCTCACTCATTCCTTTCCACACTTACTTTCTCATTCCAGGGAGATACAGACAGCTATGCAAATGAGCCAATCGTGGGAGGAGAGTCTTAGTCTGGTAAATATCCATTAACCACAGCACAGAACTTTTAATAGTAACTTAAATCCAATTTGTTTATTGCATATTTAATTACATGTGACGGTGTACATTGGAGCTAAATTTGCATGCTGTGGCTGTATAGCCACAACAAGTCCTCCTCTCCTACTTATGAGATCATGGACATGTAGAATCAAGCATGCTAGAGAAACATGGAGTTAACAGGGCCACCAGCCTCTCAAGTTCAGGCTGTGTTGGTAGTATAGCACTCCAACAACTAACTAAAGCATTTTAACGTGCATTCTTACCCAGGTATTTACCAGGTGGGTGTTGTGTTTAAAAACATCTTAAAGCTAAAATGATAAATAAACTTACATAGCAATCTGCCAGGTAAAGACCTAGTACAATTTCTGGGGGTTTACCAAGTCACCTCAGGGGGAAAAAAAGGTTACAGAAAATAAGAGGGAAATTATGAGCAGTAATAATTAAGTGGTTTATTGTTCCTGTGTCGTTCTTTTAATACATTAAACCATGTTAAGAGTATAACAATAAACGTTTTAGACTCTCTGAAAAGCTGACTCTCACAATTTCTCAGCACCCCAAGCTGTAAAACATAAGTTTAAAAGTGAAACAGTAAGGAAAATCCAGCTAAACACAGATGCACAAATGCAGATTCGTCTCATATTTGCACTTTATTGGTGTTTAACTCAAGCCAAGCGCTGAGCAAAACGCTTCTCATGTGAATGCACCCTAAGGTCTCAGTTCTCAGCTCAGCTAGCATGTTAGACTGCCATGTTCAATAGGACTTTTATGTGTAAAAGGTAAAAATGCAGTGGGATGGACACCTAGTTTGTAGCTTTACTCTAATATTTACTGTCAAACGATGGCCCTAATATCAGTGCATTGACAATATGTATGTATGTGTGTGTTTGTTATTAAAGAGTGATAATGACTTTGACAAGTCCTCCTCATCGTCCCCGAAGCGAATCGATTTTAGGCCGGTCTCCCCTGCTCCATCTCCCACCAGAGGGCTCGGAAAGAAGGTTAGTGTATATTCTGTTAAAGTATGCATTACTATGCTCAATCCTGTTTTTTTGCAAATAGTTGATGATAAAGTTCCTAATCCTGGATTTGTTCTTTCCACAATGAGCAGCAGTGCTTCTCTCCATCTCTACAAATCTTGGTGAGCAGCAATGGTTTAAATCCCAGCCCCATCCCCAGCCCAACTCGTCGCTTCAGGTTAGTTCATGCAGATTAACCCAAAAACAGATGAAAGAGATTTGTATACTCTGTTATTTTTGTCTTATAACTTCATATAATAAGAATCATGTAATGGTGTTAGCTTATCTAGCGGAGGAAGAAACTTCTGTCCATGTGTTTCTTTGAGCAGCAAAATATTAGAGGTCAATGCAAAACCAGTTTCGCTTCACCATTTTCTGTCTTTGGGACATTTTTGACATCTGACTATTTTTCTGACATACTCCATCTTTCCTTCAAGTAAATGTGCTACTTTGGCGTGCTTAGCAATGCATTGGTGCCATGCCTGCCAATTTTATCTGATGTCGGTACTGAAGTTTAAATGTCCAAGTCCAATGTACAGGTTTTTTTTATCAAATTCATTAAAATTGTTAGTTATCACAAATTTCCCACCATAACGTGTGTAATCAGTGTTAAAAGATCAGAAATAATGGGCAAAGGGGAAAAGATTCAGAAAACACTAGGACTCAGAAATCCTGTTTACCTGTAGTACCTGAGAATTTATGCTGAATTTCATTGGAATTCTGTGTGTGTGTGCATGTGTGTGTTTGTTGTGTGCTGTGTGCTCAGCAGGAGGAGTCAGAGCCCTAGTAACTGCATTAGACCCAGCATCCTCGGCCAAACTATCAAACGCAAAGGTGAATGTGTTATCCTTCGTATGTTTAGACAGTTCATAATCCATTAGGTTGGTAGGGGTGGTTAGGATAATTAATCATTTAATAGTTCACTACACAGAACACAAGGATACACCTTTGCTGACCTTCTGTGTTACTATTCTTTAACTGAATCTCACGTTGAATGGCAGTTTCAGGTGATATGGAGGCAGAAAGTCAGCCGAAGAGACTCTTCCAGGGCACAACCACCGTGCTGTCCACTGAATCGACTAATCTGTCTGACGGCAGCTCCTGGTGAGGCATCGGTAGTCATTGTTTGTACTGGTTTAAAACACATTATAAGACAAAAGTAAAAATGAAAATATTAAATAGCCCCAAAATATAAAGACAAGATAAAATAAGCAGACAGAAATATAATACCCATCTTACCATAGAATGACACGCGTGTTAAACATGGCATTAAAAGTCAAACAAATAAATAAATACGTATGGACAAAAGTATTGGAACACCCCTTCTTATTTTTGTATTCATGTGTCTCAGCCACAACAGTTGCTAACAGGTGTAATAAATCAACTATATAAAGGAAAATATATGCTTCCAACTTTGCAGCAACAATTTAGGGAAGTCCTTTCCTGTTTCAGTATGACTGTGCACAAAGCAAGGTCTATAAAGACATGAAGAAAAGCTTAGTTTAAAGAAATTCTAGTGGCCTGCACAGAGCACTGACCTCAGCCCTACCGACCAGTTTTGGAATGAACTGGAACATCAATTGAAGATTTTTAGACCAACATCAGAGCCCAGCCGTACAAATTTTGACTGAATGGACACAAATTCTCACAGACATACTTTAATGTCCTGTTATCTGAAAAGAACACAGAGGTCATTTTTATTTTAATACAATTTGTTTTTGACATAGGATGTCCAACAAATCATTGTCAGGTGTCCAAATACTTTTGGTCATATAGTCTGTGTTGGCTGTTTTTGATTACCATATATACATGAAGCCACTGTCCTGGCCAAGCACTTAACAGACACAATTTTCCATGTCTTCTGGAAGGGAGGCTAGATAGTGGTTTACCTCCGTGCTGCTTCAGTACTGACTCTTACTGTCTGGTTGATGTGCTAGCATGAGTGGTATGAGTGGTGGAACAACACAGAGAGAACAGTAGCCGGCAGCTTTAGCCATGTCAGAGGAGTGTTGGGGAAATTGAGCAAATTCAAAATTGGCTGCAAAGGTTATAAATAGAAAAATGTTTAAGGCTATAAAAATAAAAAATTTTGCTTGTTTCTTCTTCTTCCAGTCTGTCTTCAGATCTGCTGGATGGAAGTCTAAGCAGTGTCGGATCCTCCTCAGGATCTCCAGCTAAAATGGAAGGGGTTTCACCCTCCTCCAGCAACTCTCCCTTCACCCCCCTGCAGGATCTCTCGCCCAAGTGAGCCACATGTCTGAGTGCTGTTCGGTGGCGGACGAGAGTCTCCCGTGCTTCTGTTCCACGCCTTCCCAGCCTCGCTTTCGTCCTCATCTTCGATTTGCTTTCTACAGCGGGGAAGCTTGGCTCTGTGTTAAATGAAACCAAAGCCCTGTAGGTGTTTTGCATTGACTGTACTCTTCATGCGGACGAAGACTGTGGATGCTGTTTGCGCCAGCTGCTATATAAAGGGGCAAAGCTCCATAATGAAGTGAAGAGCGTTCCAGAGCCCTGCTGTTTCTGTATGAATTTGTTAACGTAGCTGTATGAAATGTAGAGGAACGCCAACGTTGGAGCGACAGTACCATTAGTTTCAATGGCACGCATCTAAGGCTTTTACTATTGTCCTTTCATTTGTATATCATAGCAGGTAACAGGTATTGTGTGAAAGATTTAACTTATTTTTTTTGTTCCTGCTTTGTTTTTTTTTTGTTTTTTTGTAAAGTATGTAAATACGTTCTAGTGTTCGTAATTAGCTCGTCAGTTATAATCTGTGTGAAAGTAAATATGCGAAGTGCGCCAGCAGTTAACTGACATTTGGCCTTTTGGTGCATTTTTATCAGGGTGCACATGCAGTTGCGTACATTTCGAAGTCCTCCGAGTGGTCAAGTGCATTGGGTTTGTTCTCTCTTCACATTCATGTGGACAGAACAGTGAGTAAAAACATTAGCAAGTACCTACTAATTACACCGAGAGGAACTGCTTGTCATCCTCTGTTCAGGTGTCCGAACATGAGAGAGGGATGTGATTTTAGGGAAATGGTTACCACTAAATCCAGGATTTGAACACTACAGCACATTAGCAGACTGTATCTCAGTTCAGTTACAGTTCTGCCATTCTGGACATAGCTTTACTCACTGTGGTGCGTTTTCCAGCCCGTTATCCAGCACTGTGTCACGTTGTCATCCAAATAATTATTTCTTTGTGCTTTTTTTTTGACGGAGTGGACTTGCTGCAAAGAACCAGCTGCTGATAGAGACACAAATGTATTGTTGAAATCTTGTAATCTTGATTCACATCTAGGGAAAGATCTACTGATACTTAAAAGTAGTGTGCCATTAAAAGGTCTGTATATAAGAGATGTAAGTAAAATTGTAGGCCTACTTGTGTGAATTGTTTTTCAGTTGGGCTTCAGTTCTTTTAGTAAATATTATTTTTTTTGTAAATGGTTTTATAAATTTAAGAGTTTCATTTAAAAAAAAGAATGGGTTTATTTTCTCAGAGCATGATATGCATTATAAACTCGATTTTATTTGTGAGCAAAGATGTGATTGTATAGTTTTTCACTGCAGTGGAATAAGGGTGTGGTTTAGAACACCGTATAGGAAAAAGACCGAGGTGAAATGGCAGTTTCCTTCGTTTTCTCTGAATGTTTTACTTTGCTAACGAAATCAGCAAGAGGGTCGATATCCCCTCTTTCTGTACTATATCGATGGTTGAAGTGTTTGTGGTTTGATCTGTTTTTGTCCTGTGGACTATTTAATTTACGCTGTCGTCTGGACTCTGTGAACAGTGCTTTTAAAGCGTAAACACAAAGCCTATGTTGGAGTGAGTTGAGTGCTTACAGGATTAAATCTTTGTTGAGCTCTGCTCGAAATGGACAAAAATATTTCCTTGTCCCATTTATAAGTGATCTTCAGATTACAAAATAAATTATTTGTCCAACAGTTTGTGTGTGTGTGTTCCTGTATCTCACCTAATTGCTGTATTTGATCTGATTTCAGTATAAAACACTACCACTGGAACTGATACTAATCTACTACTCGGATCCTAAATTGAATTTAGATTAAGCTAAATCTACAGAAGCAAGTAAGCCAAAATTTAGTGATAGTGGTGCTTTAAAACATTGTTTCCTATGTTTATGTGGATGAATTGTGTTGTCAATTAAATGAATCACATACAAGCATAAAAACGTACCAGTAAATCTGATTGGAAAGCATCAAATTCAATCCGATACACTTCAGGCTGTAATGATGTTAATAACTGGGCCTTTAGTGCTAGTAATTTAGTGCTTATATTTGACTAAAAAGCTATTTTTAAATTATTACATTCAACCAATAATAAACCTATTAATCAATAAAGTGACAAAATTAGCTACAAAGTGTGTTTTCCTCCCAAAACACACAGTTCCCTAACTGCAGATTTGGGGGGAACTTTTGTGCAGTTGAGCCCTTCGAAGTTCTACCTGACAAAATCATTAAACAGCATTTATTTTTAGAAAGGAGGGTTGAGGTGAGGAAGCTACAGAGCCAAAACAAACACCTTAAACTTCTCTGTCAGGGCAAGTGGTTTAATAATCTGAATGTAGAAATTTCCTGATGTGATAAATTGCCCCTGGATCACCATGAGCACCATGAGATTTTCCAACATACTTTTATTTAAATAATTGCCAGACCACCTGAAAACAGCAGGAACAACAGTAAGCAAGAAATTGCACCTTAATCATCTCAGTTTCTACACCGCATGTGAAACCCCTTTGCTTTAAAAGCAGAGAGCGGCTTATGTCAATTATTTGCATTAAGATGAATCGTAACAACTATCTGGTAAAGCAAAAAATATGTGTGGTGTCAAATTGGTAATCAGTTCACTAATTATAACGTACACTATATGGCTAAAAGTAGTTAGTATGTATGTCTAATGATGGGTTGGATGGATTGATGTCAGTTGTCGTTTATTTAACCTATGGGGAGAATTACAGCAGCCACGTCACCTTCTGAATGTTACTCTAGAGGTGGAAGGAAACTGGAATCTCCAGAAAAAGAACACAGATAAAGAGAACATGCAAAACTCTTCAGACAGTGACAAAGGGAGGATTAAAGCCTGGACCTCAGGACCCATGTTGTTGTGCAGCACCTGTTGTGCCACTGTGTTTCTGGCTCTTTACAATATAAGTAAATAATTGCCTTTTTTAAAATGTTGCTCATTCTTAAAAAACAGGTCTAAATTGAGACTGTATAAGTTAAAACCAGACTTATAATGGCATAGTTTTTTTAACAAGCTATTTTTGTTACACAAATGTGTTTGTTTAATTTACAAACCAAGAACAAACCAACACGGACTAAGAATATGACGTAAAAGAAATTTAATTTAACATTTTCCACATGTTTATACACACCCTTCCCTCCTTCCCTGATGGTCAGCATGGCTCAGTTGCCAGCTCAGTCAGTATTCCTGGATGTCCACCCAGAGCATCTCCCTCCCTCGCCCCAGGATCTTCGCATCTTTGTTATATTTAGACATCTGTAATGTTTAAGCAGTTAGTTCCTGTTCAAAGGGGGTGGCTTTTCTTTTTTTCTTTTGCTCACCCCCTTTTTTATAACCCTTCTGGTTATGCAAATGTCTAGTTTTCAACATTTTCTTCAGTTCCTTTTTGTACAAAGCCATCATCCGGTGGCACTTCATGTGCGGAGGATAACCATTGTAAGGAGACCTGCAAAGAACAAAGATCAAACAATTTATAGTGTATAGCTAAAAAACCCTACGTTTAAATAATACTTCATTTAATTATTATTATAATTATGCATTATTCTTAATATAAATCAATGGAAAATGTGCAATATCTACAGATTAACCACACAAAAACAGCTGGATCTGAAATCACAAATAAATCAGGCCACAAAAACTTTTTTCATTTTATTTTCATCACCTGCTTTATCCTGGTCAGGGTTGTGGTGTGTTTGTTTCCAACCGAAATTACTGGGCACAAGACCCCAACCCACCCCACCCCACCCCACCACCCAGACATAGCCAATCATATAATTAATTAAACAAAACCAGTCTACAATTAATTAAAAGAAATGTCTTAATCCAACACGTTTTAGTACTTGAGGACTGTTTTTAAACTGTGAACATCTCATGTTGTTGAATGTAAGAAAAATGATCCAGATAAATACAGGACCCAAATTCTCATTAAACACATCACCATCTTTCTTTCTTTCTTTAACTTGTTTACAGGGATTCAGATTAACAGATGAATTACTGTGCAGATGTCACTACTGGATCAGTAGTGGTAGTGGCTGATCAGAAATGGAAACTATGATATTGGGACATCCATTTATAACACAAAAACTAAAATGGTGAATAAAACCTAATACATTTCAGTGTACATAGTGTGTGACTCACCTAATACATAAGCAGCTACAAGTTTCTTGTTAACACTTAAGTGGAGGTAGACAGGCACTGAGGATTCCGGTTCACCCAGAGTGGGGAGCATGAGAGCGGCCATACACACCAAAGCCAACAGTACAGTCAGCAAGCTGGGGCCTCCTGATGCTGTACGAGACTCTGTTTAAACACACACACACACACACACACACACACACACACACACACACACACACACACACACACACACAAATGATGAAACGATCAATGAAAACGTGCTCAGCTCGTCTGCATTAATTAAGCTTTTGTGCCACCTAGCGACATTAAACGGAACTGCAACATAAGCAATAACAGAATCTGTGTGCAAAGCAAAAATCCGGAGCATCAAGGCTACATTTATTTTTTATATTATATTTATTTTTTCCCTTTTTCAAGAATAAAGTCTAAATTATTCGAGAATAAAACTGTAATGCTTCGAGAATAAAGTCATAATTCATTGAGAATAAAACCGTATTACTTCGAGAATGAATTTGGAATATTTAGATTTTGAGAATAAAGTCGAAATATTTATATTTTTAATTATAGTCATAAGTCATAATATTTAGATTGTAAGAAAGTCTTACTTTTATTACATGTTAAAGTTAATGGTACATTGGCTACTCTAAACACTTTGGTTAAATTCATGACTGGACAGGTAGTTACTGGTTACACAAGATTCATCAGTTCAAGTCTTTAAAGTCAAAAACAATCAAGGACAATTTTGTATCACCAATTCACTTCACTTGCACATCTTTGGACTGTGGGAGGAAAACGGGAGAACATGCAAAGGACCTGGACAGCTCCACCTAATAATCGAACCCAGGACCTTCTTGCTGTGAGGCGACAGTGCTACCCATAACAATTTTGCTTTTAAGTCACGCCGGTCTTTATACCTGATCATATCTGCTGCATTCAACATGTGAGCTAGGAGTAACTACCAGCGGCCCAACATTTAATACAGCTGTGACATACACAGTTAAAAAAAAAAATATATATATACAGTGTATCACAAAAGTGAGTACACCCCTCACATTTCTGCAAATATTTTATTATATCTTTTCATGGGACAACACTATAGAAATAAAACTTGGATATAACTTAGTCAGTAGGAGTAAGAGTAGTCAGATATAAGAGTAGTCAGTGTACAACTTGTATAGCAGTGTAGATTTACTGTCTTCTGAAAATAACTCAACACACAGCCATTAATGTCTAAATGGCTGGCAACATAAGTGACTACACCCCACAGTGAACATGTCCAAATTGTGCCCAAAGTGTCAATATTTTGTGACCACCATTATTATCCAGCACTGCCTTAACCCTCCTGGGCATGGAATTCACCAGAGCTGCACAGGTTGCTACTGGAATCCTCTTCCACTCCTCCATGATGACATCACGGAGCTGGTGGATGTTAGACACCTTGAACTCCTCCACCTTCCACTTGAGGATGCGCCACAGGTGCTCAATTGGGTTTAGTCCATCACCTTTACCTTCAGCTTCCTCAGCAAGGCAGTTGTCATCTTGGAGGTTGTGTTTGGGGTCGTTATCCTGTTGGAAAACTGCCATGAGGCCCAGTTTTCGAAGGGAGGGGATCATGCTCTGTTTCAGAATGTCACAGTACATGTTGGAATTCATGTTTCCCTCAATGAACCGCAGCTCCCCAGTGCCAGCAGCACTCATGCAGCCCAAGACCATGATGCTACCACCACCATGCTTGACTGTAGGCAAGATACAGTTGTCTTGGTACTTCTCACCAGGGCGCCGCCACACATGCTGGACACCATCTGAGCCAAACAAGTTTATCTTGGCCTCGTCAGACCACAGGGCATTCCAGTAATCCATGTTCTTGGACTGCTTGTCTTCAGCAAACTGTTTGCGGGCTTTCTTGTGCGTCAGCTTCCTTCTGGGATGACGACCATGCAGACCGAGTTGATGCAGTGTGCGGCGTATGGTCTGAGCACTGACAGGCTGACCTCCCACGTCTTCAACCTCTGCAGCAATGCTGGCAGCACTCATGTGTCTATTTTTTAAAGCCAACCTCTGGATATGACGCCGAACACGTGGACTCAACTTCTTTGGTCGACCCTGGCGAAGCCTGTTCCGAGTGGAACCTGTCCTGGAAAACCGCTGTATGACCTTGGCCACCATGCTGTAGCTCAGTTTCAGGGTGTTAGCAATCTTCTTATAGCCCAGGCCATCTTTGTGGAGAGCAACAATTCTATTTCTCACATCCTCAGAGAGTTCTTTGCCATGAGGTGCCATGTTGAATATCCAGTGGCCAGTATGAGAGAATTGTACCCAAAACACCAAATTTAACAGCCCTGCTCCCCATTTACACCTGGGACCTTGACACATGACACCAGGGAGGGACAACCACACATTTGGGCACAATTTGGACATGTTCACTGTGGGGTGTACTCACTTATGTTGCCAGCCATTTAGACATGAATGGCTGTGTGTTGAGTTATTTTGAGAAGACAGTAAATCTACACTGCTATACAAGCTGTACACTGACTACTCTAAGTTATATCCAAGTTTCATGTCTATAGTGTTGTCCCATGAAAAGATATAATGAAATATTTGCAGAAATGTGAGGGGTGTACTCACTTTTGTGATACACTGTATATATATACAGTATATGCATTGCCATGCAGAGTTTTGGACAGTGATTCTAATATTTTGGCTAATTGTTCTATTTATAGAATCAGCAATATTTATCTGACTCTAATGAAAGAAATGCTGTTTACCTGTCTGGAATGTGGTCTGCTCAAAGAACACACTGTCGGTAAGCTGCTCCTTCATCCTGCGCTCCTCCTCCTGAGGTCGGCTCTGAGGCTGCTCCTGAGCCGCTGAGGGCAACAGCGTGGCCATCACCTCCTTCTTGCCCAAAGCTTTTCTCTGACTCTGCTCAGATACCTGCAGCCGAAATTTGTCGATCACGCCATAGTGGCAGGCCCGCACATCTCTGTGCCGGATCACGCTGCGTACAGAATGAAACATCATCAACGGAAACTAATTGGACTTTAAAAACAATTTAAGCCATGGGCATGCCAAACACGCTGTTTAAATAAGTTGACTGTAACTTAGCTCTGCCTTATTTGGATTTAATTCTGGTTTGGCAGGCTTTAAAATGCAAATCCTCAAACTGACATGTCATACGCTATATGGCCAAAGATAACTAGACACCTGTCCGTGACTTTGTTGGACTTCTTTTCTCATTTTATTTTCCAGTTCGTCACTGCTTTATCCTGGTCATTGTTGCCAGTGACTCCGGTTTACACAGGAATCGGCGGGGCCCGGGATGGCAATACATTGCAGGGCTTGGCCACCCTATCCGCTCAGATACAGCCAACCGTGTCAGCCAATCGCACTGCTGGGGATTTGAACCCCGGACCCCATTGGTAGTGGGCTAGCGTAATTTACCGCTGCACCATCCTAGTAAAAATACATTTAACATCATATTGCTTTAGAGTTTGCAATCATAAAGAAATTAAGTATGGCTTACATGTCCACACAGCATTGTGGTTTAACAGCGCCAGTAGCGTCCACTACTGCATATTTATTTGGTGCTGTACACAAAACTGAAAGAACAAAAACACAGTTATATAATGCAACAACAATAATAGTAATAATAATAAATTTAAACTTTGTGTTTTTGTAAAACAAATATCCAGACTCCTGTTGATCTCACCTTTAAATTTAAGGGCGAACTCGTATGGGTTGTAGAGGGTGAGCACCTGCTTGTGTGAGGCCTGTTCATCTGCATAGAAAACCAGCTCAGTAGGAAACACAAACACTGGAAGTCTTCCTTCCACTAGGTCAGGCTGGCGGCTCTGCTGCTGCATTGGAACACACTGAGTGCGCTGTAGCCTCTCAGCTTATACTCTCTCTGTCCCTCTCTGGGATCCAAGGGTGCAAAAGCTCCCTTCAACTTTAGCTGGCCTTGCTCTTCTGCAGCATGATCATCTTTGAAAAACAAAGGTGCAGTATATACAGTTTTCATTACATTTCATTTTCATCAACCGCTTTAAACACCCAGCATCTAGACAGCACAATATAGCCCTTGTTGAAGTGGCTCAGCTCCATTTATTTTTCCCCCTCTAGCATGTCAACTTCCCAACCCTTGAAAGATACCACTATAAAGTGACAGTCAACCTCACCTGTCAGTGGTTTTGTTGTTGTGGCTGGCATATATGCAAAGTACATGCTATTTTGATCATTTCCTTGTAAAATTGCCAAAGTATGTAGATACTACCTATGTCCACAGGTTAACCTGCATGTAATATGTGTACACACCATAAACACACTGAGCATTTTATTAGGTATACCTATCTAGTACATTCATTCTGTTGATTATGTTCTACACCAACCACATAGCTGATAAAAATCCCCCTTCATCTCCCAATCTTGTCATTTCCAATTCCCTGTTGCTTTTGCACTCCCCTGACGCTTGCACTTGGGCCGAGTACTGTTATGCGCTTCCTTCTGACTTATGCACACTGTTTTATACACTGGACAGTAATAAAGCTTCACAGAGACCATTACCGCACACAGTGACTCTCCCCACTACTCAGTCGGCACCTGTTATGCACCTCAAGGAAATTCACCCTTTAATTAATTTGTGTGTGTTGGACGCCCAGCCAGGTCGATAGCGCAGCTGAGATTCGAACTCAGATCTCAGAGGTTGTGTGCTAGCGTGTTAGATTGCAGTGCCACCCAAGCATCCTGGGTATACAATTATTGAGTGTGGCCCCCTGTACCGATCAAAACGGAGCTCTGTATGACCCAAACTGAAAAAAATGATGTTTGGTGGTGGAACATTCTTAGCACCACAATAACACTAACATCATAATAGTGTGCAGTGCAAAGTGTGCATTCTGGTATGAGTGTATCACGTGCAGCAGTGTTGCTGAAATTGTAAAATACTGTTTAAACTTACTGGCATCTTTATAAAAAGCACATATTCTGTTATTAATCATTGTAGGTCTACATTTAAAGACTGGAGCTACTTTCTTTTTGACGCATAATGTCTGTTAATCGTTCTCTGGTCTTTTAACAGTTCTCGTCACAGGATGCTCCTGGCGTCATACAGCGATTCAGGGTTACATTTACATTGTTGGCATTTAGCAGACGCTTTAATCCAAAGCGAATTACAATTATCATTGAATAATTTGAGCAATTGAGGGTTGAGAGCCTTGCTCGGGGGTCCAACAGTGGCAACTTGACTGTGATGGGGCTTGAACCGGCAACCTTCAAATGACTAGGCAAAATGCACCAAGACCCTCCTTTGGCGTCTGAGAGCAATGATCCACCTGACATGTATTAACACTGATGTTACAAGTCTACGACACCCAGCTACTGTATTTGGCACATCATTTCAAAAGTGTACATTAACGTTCTCCTGATATCTGATGTCTTGGCCATGATGCTTTTTTTTTTCCTTTTTCTCCCCCTTTAGCGCATCCAATTGTTCAATTTGCATCGTGCTTCCTCTCTGTCTATGCCGAACCCTGCCCTGACCGAGGAGATCGAAGCTAACCCGTATCCCCTCCGAAACACGGGCAGCAGCCGGAAGCATTTTTGCCCCCCGCACATTGATGAGTGTTGTGCCACCTAGCGTTGCATGCGGAGAGACACACCCTAAGGGCACTCTTCCTCATCTCTGTGCAGGCGCCTTCAATCAGCCGTCAGAGGTCGTAATCGCATTCTGACAGAGAGAGACCCACATCCGGTTCTTTGTCCCGCCCCCCAACTGAGCAACCGGCCAATCGTTGCTCATACAGCCACTCAGCCTCGAACCGGTGAGGCAGAGCTGGATTCGATACGATGTACTCAGAATCCAGCTCTGGTTGCAGCGTGTCTTTTTACCGCTGCGCCACCTGAGCATTGGCCATGATGCTTTCGACTGAGTTCAAGATATGTAACGATTGGGACAGTGGGAGCCTAGGTAGAGGTTTGGGCTATCAACTAAAAGCTTGAGAGTTCGAATCCCAGCTCTGCCAAGCAGCCACTGCTGGGCCCTTGAGCAAGGCCCTTAACCAGGGGCGTTGTACGGTGGCTTCCAAACAAGCTGGGATACACGAAGAAAGAATTTCGTTGTACTGTACACCTGTATATGTATATATGACAAACAAAGCCATTCTTCTTACCGTGAGTTGCAGCGCCACGTGGATGATCACGTGACCGTGTTTACCGAACCCTCAAACGCCAGAAACATTTCGCAACGGTGTCACGTCAACACAGCACACCATGACATTTAAAAGTGCTGGTGATGTAGAGTTTTCATACAAGCTAGTTGTTTACTTATGATCAAAATAAACCATAATGTCCTGAGATGCCGAATTATAAAGTAGGCCAGCAGTACCTACACGAACAGACGGTATGCGAGTCCCTAGAGTCGCTAGTCTTCATTTATTTATTATGTACAACAGTTAGCTTGATGCTAATGTAGACCAAAACTAAGCATAATGTTAGAGCGTAACTTAAAAATGTCACGGCAATTAAATCACACAAAGTGTTACAAATATTATTCTGTGTTGTCATTGCATGTCACCATGGTTTAGGCTTTTAAAACTCATCCTATTTTGGGTAGCATTAGCTGGTTAGCACGAGCTAAAGTAGCAACGATTGGACATACACATTCATGCTGTGCTTTATAGATTCTATTCATCTAAACACATCCTCCTCCACTTATAAAAATATAAAAGCCGAGTAATGAAGAATCGTTTTAATGCAGTTCCAATCATAACGAGATTATTCCACTAAGACTTCATGTAAATGAGGAGTAAACAGAAAGGAGGATTTGTTGACGAGCCGAGGCTAACAAGCCACAGTGATGATAGTGTTTATTTCATTACCGCATAAACAAGGTGCACCCAGACAGTTCATTCTCCTGCCATCGTGTTCGGATCACTAGAAATAGATTCAGTAAAATCATATTTTACCTTTCCCCGCACTGTTATTGTTGAAGTGAGGTATTCTGCATCCCCCTTCTTGTTTTTGCTTTTTTTTTCTTTGTCAGTAGGCTGCGGGTCGCGCTGAATGCTGGGATACCGGAGACACGCCGGCCGTCGAACGCGGTCAGTGACGTAATGGATGTTTACAATGACAGACTGTACTGTTACATCACGGACACTGCGTTACACATGCAGAACAGTCTGAGCAGGTTATATCTCAAGCATCTATCAAACTTAAAACTGTTTACAAGACAGAAATATCACAAATACCAAGGTAGGTCATGATGTGCATCTACAACAGAACAATATGTAATACATTTATTCATTCATTAGCATTTTTTTTTACACCTTTTGGTTGCATTCATGACAGGACAAGATTCATAACTTCACAAGTTTTATGTCAAACACAGTCATGGACAATTTTGTATCTCCAATTTACCTCACTTTGTACTGTGGGAGGAAACTGGAGCGCCCGGTGGAAACCCACACAGACACCCGGGGAGAACGTGCAAACTCCAGACAGAAAGGACCCGGACCGCTCCACCTGGGGAATAAACCCAGGACCTTCTTGCTGTGAGGTGACAGTACTACTTACTGAGCAAAAAATATATTAATTCACAGCCTGTATAAGATTTAAAATGTATTATCCTTAACCAGATAGTACAAAGAAAAGCTATTTTGGTAAAATGCAGTCAAAAAATAAAAAGCATCTGTGATTTGTTAAACCTCTTATATCCTTTTTTTTTACTGACAAACATAGAAGGAAAATATTTCTAATGTTTTCACTGGTCAACTTCATTGTACGTATTTTGTAAATATAAACAAATTTAGAATTTGATGCCTGCAACACTACAAAAAGGTAGAGAGAGAGGCAAAACAAAATGTAAAAATGTTGATCAAATATTGAAGATTCACTGTTTTAAAATCTTCCACAATAAGCAGGTGATTTGATAACAGATAAAGAAATCATGATTGAGTTTTAAAATGGTCCATTAAAGGCTCACTCTGTACAAGCACTGATGGGTCATGGCTCACCACTGTGTTCCAAACTTTGTGAAAGAATTGTCAATCAGTACAAAAAAAAACATTTTTCAATGCAAGATTGCAAATAATTTAGGTCTTTCACATTCTACCAGCTACATATTATTGTAAAAACATTCAGGCTTGGGAGTGCTTAAGCAAAATGTTGTCATTTAACACAGTATACCACTGCATCGAGACCTGAAACTCTATTACACAAGGAGAAAACCTATACAGAAACACTAAGTTCTTTGGACTTTTTGGTCTCAGATGGACCAAAAGATATTTAACTGTTGCGTGGTCAGATAGGCCCCCATTTTTTTTTATTGCATTTTACAAAATGTCACAACCTTTCTGGAAATACAGTTTGTAGATTTCACTGTTGCAGCAGCAATCCCCATCAACCCACTCCTTCCTCACGCACAGACAATTTTGTCTGTTAAGTACCCGTCCAGAACTCAAGTCACTGCAGTAATGGGCTGAATGTCAATAAAGTGGTCATATTGGTGAGAATTGAACAGACAATACATTGTTACATTTACTATTTTAATTATAATGAATTTTCAATAATATATCTCTTATTTAATCAACATACAAGGAATAATGTACACATGTAACATCAGATCACATCCTTCCACAGTTGTACAAGTCTGGTCAGTAGCTATAGGAAACATTACTTCTGCTAAAAGAGGTTCTGTAAGTTATTTATTACAATGCTTTTTATTTTTAATTATCTAAGCAAAACAAAGTGTCTAGCACACTGTGTGTAAAACCAATTTGGTTTACATGAGTGAAACTATAAACTATCATTTTAAAATGTGAAACATTTCAAGAGTGAATTGTACAAACTGATAATCTGTAGTTTGACTCTGATCAATCTAATGTAGCTAGTAACAATACAAACTTGTAATTGGCTTTTGTCACCTATAAATAAGAACATTTCTCTAAATAATTAGATATTAAACAACTTTGTTCAGATTTTTATATAAAAAATAACTATGAAATAGATATATAATATGAATAACAAAAAAATGAATTATGTGTCAATTATGAGTTCGTATAATAAAAGAACACAATATTGCACACTGTGCAACTGGAAAACAAATGGTGTTAATTATGTAAACACATTTACTGTTGAAAAGTACACTAATACAACATTTATTGTCCTTGCGTAAACACACAGATATGTTTATTTTAATGCATTTCATTTGTGGGTGTATGCACAAACTTGTACAATGCAGTAATAGCACTGTAATGAGAAGTAATATGTAGTAATATGTATTTTAACAAACAATACAGTAACTGAGCAACTATTTCAAGACTGTGCATACTAGATTGCTAATGTATAATATTTAATTGGATATAATTGCTAGGCTTATGATAAAACCTATTGTTTAAAGTTCAACAGAATTGGCTACATCTGACATTGGCTTTGTGGACTTTAGGTGTGGAACTTGGCTAAATGTTACATAATGCTGGTGAGAAATGTTAATTAAAACAATGTGAAGTGGATACTGGTTTAACATGTCCTGTGAGCAGTGTACTAGACCTTGAGAAGGGTAAAAGTGGGACAGTTTAAAGTCGTTTGCACCCTTTACTCTGCCAGCTAGCAAACTTTAAAGTAGCATAACACAACAGTCATGCATGTAAACAATTATTGGTATTATTGAATCGCTTTTAATAGTGCAAATATGTTTACGTGCTTGTGTACCTACACCACTTTCTGTGTCTCTCATGTTTAGTATTCTAATCTAGTTAGTTCATAGTGCTGGTAAAGCGTCGTTTAAGAGGATCCACTGACGAGCAGCCTGTCTGAACTCAGTTTGTACAGTTAACATGGCGATCTTCTGTAATCACACCGAGGACAAGAGGAGGGAGAAGCTTCAGGGGAAGGCCCAAGTATTATTAAAATTGCATTGATGAGCACCGAGCACTTCCCCACCCCCATAACGACATCCAGACAAGTGTTACCCACGAGGTGCGGTTCACCCAACAAACGCAACATCCCAAAACCTTCCACTTTACATACTAGAAACAAAATACGCACGTGTTGTACAGTAAATACACTGGTGTACTACAGCCATTTTTATAACTGAGTAACGACACCGAGGTGCTGCTGTTCTCCGTCAGGAGGAAGTGTGAGGCGGATGAGAAATAGTGATGTGCCGTTCACAAATGAATCGGCTCTTCAGGAGAATAGAGCCGACTCGCGATGAAGAGTCGTTTAAACAAGCATCAGCAAATAGTCCTAACCCGTAACTCTAGCCAGTGGCGTAACCAGTTGCCCCAGTGCAAGAAAAAATGTGGGGCCCCCTCAAGAAATGTCATATATATATATGTGTTTTTATTCCATATATACAGTATATATCAGTGTTTGCTACATATATCCTGTTTGGCTTGCCATAATACATGCATAACATGTGCAGCCAATGGAGGGGCAGTGAGGTGGGGGGTTGGGTTCATGTGGTGGAGGGGCCCCCCCTGCCATGGGCCCCAGTGCATCTGCCCCCCCTGTAGTTACGCCACTGACTCTAGCATCAAGAATGGAATATAGACTTAGAAATTACATTTACATTTACATTTTTGGCATTTAGCAGACGCCTTTATCCAAAGCGACTTACAGTACAGTTGCAGTATACAGTCTGAGCAATTGACAGGCCGCTCCTTAACCACTAGGCTACACTAGGCTACACTAGGCATTTATATATTCTGTCTCGAATTACTGTATATGGCATATCATGACTTGATGAGCACAGGGTCAGCCATTGTATAGCGCCCCTAGAGCCGAGAGGGTTAAGGGCCTTGCTCAAGGGCCCGACAGTGGCTGCACGGCTGAGCTAAGATTTGAACTCTCAGCCTTTAGATTGATAGCCCAACAAAAGCTCTACCCCCTGGGCCCCTGGGCTACCACTGTCCCTAGAAATATCTATATACAAAAAGTATCGATATACAAACAGTAAAAATCATCTGCAGATTATTTATCTGTATTATTTATTGAACCAAAGTACCTGCATTATCACACTTAATACATCAAACAAACAGTGTCTGGAGGCAAGATTTAAACCCAGGTACTACAGCATCTAGCTGTTTTACATAAATTTACACATGAATACTCATATGAATACTCAGCAACAACAGGGATTGTTCAGACTCTGCCTTTCGGTCTGCATGAGTTTGTATGTTTTCCACATGTGTACATTATTTTTCTCTGGATACTAAGGTTTAATTTCAAAATTTTTGAAAATAAAGATTGGCTGCTCTAAGTGACTACGTAAAAGTGTATGTAATGTCCTGCAAAGGACTGATGCTATGTCTGTGCCTTTGCGCCCATTTCTTGCACCACTCTACCCATGAACTAAAGATTGTTATGATTATTATTCAAGAACACATTTTGGCAGGCACATGTTTTTGCAGTTAGTAAAAATAATACTTTATTCTAGCTAAGCTACTTTTCGCATTTAATTTCACAACACTCAGTAAATTAACGTTCAATGTATTTTTAGAATAGAATATAGAGCCTTTATTTGTCATATATACATATACAGAACAAGGAAATTCTTTCTTCACGTATCCCAGATTGTTTGGCAGCTAGGGTCGGAGCGCAGGGACAGCCCCTGGAGCAGAGAGGGTTAAGGGCCTTGCTCAATGACCCAACAGTGGCTGCATGGCAAAGCTGGGATTCAAACTCTCAACTTTTCAGTTGATAGCCCAAAGCTCTACCCACTAGGCTACCACCATCCCTTTAGTGTAGTTTTGATATAGATGGCTACATTCATTATTAGGTTAACTTATAGCTGGTGGTCTCACTGTGTAACTCTAGCATCAACAATGGAATATAGACTTATAGAAATTGCATTTATGTATTCTGTCTCAAATGACTGTATATGGCATATCATGACTTGATGAGCACAGGGTCAGCCATTGTATAGCGCCCCTAGAGCCGTGAGGGTTAAGGGCCTTGCTCAAGGGCCCAACAGTGGCTGCACGGCTGAGCTAAGATTTGAACTCTCAGCCTTTAGATGGATAGCCCAACAAAAGCTCTACCACCTGGCTAAATATCTATATACAAAAAGTATTGATATACAAACAATAAAAAATCATCTGCAGATGATTTGTTGTGTGTTTTTACTGTATTTCATGTTGTAATGTTTTGTCATTTTGTATATTTTGGTGTTTATGTTTGTTCTGTGTTTATTTTTGTGCTGCAGAACAGGAACCTGCTGTAAACCAGTTTTTAACTGAGTCAGGCCAGTTTAAATGTGGCATATTTATGCTTTGATGCTTTAAATTTTCCTGTATAAATAAATAAAGAAAAAAATTATCTGTATTATTTATTGAACCAAAGTACCTGCATTATCACGCTTAATACATCAAACAAACAGTGTCTGGAGGCAAGATTTAAACCCAGGTAATACAGCAGCTGGGCCAGTGATAGCTCGGTGGTGAAGGTACTGGACTAGTAAGCAGAAGGTTCCCGGTTCAAGCCCCGCCACCACCAAGTTGCCACTGTTGGGTCCCTAAGCAAGGCCCTTAGTCCTCAATTGCTCATTGTGTAAGTCGCTTTGGATAAAAGCATCTGCTAAATGCTGTAAATGTAAGTAAGTAAAATTTGTTTATATAGCACTTTTCACAGATAAGAATCACAGAGTGCTTTACAAAAACATTACATGACATAAAATACACAAACTCATCTACATAATAAAACACACAAAAACATTACATGACATAAAATATACACACTCATCTATATAATAAAACACACAAAAACATTACATGACATAAAATATACACACACACACAAATTCATTTAACATCTTTTAACATACAAATGCCTGCTTGAAAAGATAAGTCTTTAGTTGTTCTTTTTTTTAAGAATCTACAGAATCTGCAGATCTTAAAAAGTTGGGTAGTGCGTTCCATAATTTTGGCCAGCGAAGAAGTCCATTTACATTTTCAGCATTTAGCAGACACTCTTATCCAAAGCGACTTACATTACAGTATACAGTCTGAGCAATTGAGGGTTAAGGGCCTTGCTCAAGGGCCCAACAGCAGCAACCTGGCAGTGGTGGGGCTTGAACCAGTGACCTTCTGATTACAAGTCCAGTACCCTAACCACTAGGCTACGAGCTGCCCCGTCCAAGTTGTTTTAATACTGATAAACACGATGGAGTAGTGTAATTGTTAAGTTTCATCAGTTGGTTGACGGAATAACTTAACATCTAGCTGTTTTACATAAATGTACACATGAATACTCAGCACAGTTTTGATATAGATGATGATATATCGCTACAGTCATGATTAGGTGAACTTATATAGACGGCTGAGCCGAATTCTACCGGTGAGCTGAAACTACCGACGTGACTCACCGAGCGCCCATCAGTTGTGAGCCGCGCCCAGATGCCTTCATTCCATATTAATAAACCAGTGGGCGTGGTCTCACTGTGTCGCTAAGCCAATGGCGTGCTGGGGGGCGGAGCGAAGGCGTTCCGCTCTGTTCGGAAGAGAAGTTGTGTGAGCGCGAGCCCAAGACAGCTTAGAAAAGACAGATAGAGAGTCAGGATCAGGGTGGCGGTGCGACCCTCTTTATGAGGGGGGGTCTGATTCTAACAACATATAACACACCATATATGCATGCCCAGGCCGCTCATATGCCGAGTATAAGGATTTTGGTAACCATCTAGATTTATACCAATACATCTCCAAAATGCCTATTTTACTCTTCCTGATAGACACGTCCGCTTCTATGAATCAGCGCACTTATTTGGGTACGACGTATCTGGACATTGCAAAAGGCGCGGTTGAGATCTTTATGAAGGTAAAGAGGATTTTTACCCCGACTTTTACCGCTTACTGTTGTACCTTGTGGCAGTTAAAGAGCCCTGAGGACGGATCAGGTCGAGATTAATGTGTATTGTTTGGTTTTCTTTAACAGCTGCGTGCCCGAGACCCGGCTAGTAGAGGCGACAGGTACATGCTAGTTACATTTGACGATCCGCCATACGGAGTAAAGGTAAATAACTGCTGCTCAATTGTTTGTATGTGGTTAAGGCGTAGATTTTTCACTGACAGTGAGACTCTACTGTCCCATTGCTTCGGCGCACCGGCTCTGGCGGCCTCCTGGTGACGAAAACGGCTATTTTTTGTTCGAATACCCGCAGCCCTGGAGCAGCGCAGCCTCTGAACATGGCGGACATTTTGCTTTTGTGTGGGGAAGCTCTCGGGCGCTGAGATGGAGGCGGGGAGATTTATTATCTACGGTGACGTTGCGGGTGACGCGTCTGGCTGCTAGCTCGTCCGCGATTGGTCGATCGGCCTGTCAGTCTCCTGCTGAGCCCTCCCCTCACGTCCTGCTTGTGTCTGACCTCTGCGCTTTCTCATTGGTCATTACAGTCTAAACAAATCAGTCCTGATCTTATTTGTGAAAGGCCATCAATAAGAAAATGAGAGAGAACTTCACTCAGCACATTTACTTTCTTATTACTTCATTATTAATTCACTGCAATGTTGGTATAGTGTCCATGGCCATGTTTTTTTTTTTAAAAACATTGATTAACTGCTTTTAGGAGTTGAGTACATGAATCACCCTCCTGTGTTTGTTTCCCAGTCCCCAAACTCATAAAACCACACTAAAGAACTATCTTTAATTAAAGTAATGCCACACATAAGAAGAAGAAGAATGGCCTTATTTGACCTTTATACATATACAGTACAGTACGAAAAAATTGGAAGCTGGTGTCAATATACTGTATATATATATATATATATACACACACACACACACACGTATACTGTAGATACATACATACGTATATATACACATATTTTTTTATATATATATATATATATATATATATATATATATATATATATATACAGGGGTTGGACAATGAAACTGAAACACCTGTCATTTTAGTGTGGGAGGTTTCATGGCTAAATTAGACCAGTCTGGTGGCCAATCTTCATTAATTGCACATTGCACCAGTAAGAGCAGGGTGTGAAGGTTCAATTAGCAGGGTAAGAGCACAGTTTTGCTCAAAATATTGCAATGCACACAACATTATGGGTGACATACCAGAGTTCAAAAGAGGACAAATTGTTGGTGCACGTCTTGCTGGCGCATCTGTGACCAAGACAGCAAGTCTTTGTGATGTATCAAGAGCCACGGTATCCAGGGTAATGTCAGCATACCACCAAGAAGGACAAACCACATCCAACAGGATTAACTGTGGACGCAAGAGGAAGCTGTCTGAAAGGGATGTTCGGGTGCTAACCCGGATTGTATCCAAAAAACATAAAACCACGGCTGCCCAAATCACGGCAATACTTGTGCTAGATGGGCGCATCACTGCCAAGGACTACCGAACCATTCTGGAGGACCATGTGCATCCAATGGTTCAAACATTGTATCCTGAAGGCGGTGCCGTGTATCAGGATGACAATGCACCAATACACACAGCAAGACTGGTGAAAGATTGGTTTGATAAACATGAAAGTGAAGTTAAACATCTCCCATGGCCTGCACAGTCACCAGATCTAAATATTATTGAGCCACTTTGGGGTGTTTTGGAGAAGCGAGTCAGGAAACGTTTTCCTCCACCAGCATCACATAGTGACCTGGCCACTATCCTGCAAGAAGAATGGCTTAAAATCCCTCTGACCACTGTGCAGGACTTGTATATGTCATTTCCAAGACGAATTGACGCTGTATTGGCCGCAAAAGGAGGCCCTACACCATACTAATAAATTATTGTGGTCTAAAACCAGGTGTTTCAGTTTCATTGTCCAACCCCTGTATATATACTGTATATATACACACACACACACATATATATATATATATATATATATATATATATACACACACACACACACACACACACGTACATATAGATACATACATACGTATATATACACATATTTTTATATATATATATATATATATATATATATATATATATATATATATATACAGTGTATCACAAAAGTGAGTACACCCCTCACATTTCTGCAAATATTTCATTATATCTTTTCATGGGACAACACTATAGACATGAAACTTGGATATAACTTAGAGTAGTCAGTGTACAGCTTGTATAGCAGTGTAGATTTACTGTCTTCTGAAAATAACTCAACACACAGCCATTAATGTCTAAATAGCTGGCAACATAAGTGAGTACACCCCACAGTGAACATGTCCAAATTGTGCCCAAATGTGTCGTTGTCCCTCCCTGGTGTCATGTGTCAAGGTCCCAGGTGTAAATGGGGAGCAGGGCTGTTAAATTTGGTGTTTTGGGTACAATTCTCTCATACTGGCCACTGGATATTCAACATGGCACCTCATGGCAAAGAACTCTCTGAGGATGTGAGAAATAGAATTGTTGCTCTCCACAAAGATGGCCTGGGCTATAAGAAGATTGCTAACACCCTGAAACTGAGCTACAGCATGGTGGCCAAGGTCATACAGCGGTTTTCCAGGACAGGTTCCACTCGGAACAGGCTTCGCCAGGGTCGACCAAAGAAGTTGAGTCCACGTGTTCGGCGTCATATCCAGAGGTTGGCTTTAAAAAATAGACACATGAGTGCTGCCAGCATTGCTGCAGAGGTTGAAGACGTGGGAGGTCAGCCTGTCAGTGCTCAGACCATACGCCGCACACTGCATCAACTCGGTCTGCATGGTCGTCATCCCAGAAGGAAGCTGACGCACAAGAAAGCCCGCAAACAGTTTGCTGAAGACAAGCAGTCCAAGAACATGGATTACTGGAATGCCCTGTGGTCTGACGAGACCAAGATAAACTTGTTTGGCTCAGATGGTGTCCAGCATGTGTGGCGGCGCCCTGGTGAGAAGTACCAAGACAACTGTATCTTGCCTACAGTCAAGCATGGTGGTGGTAGCATCATGGTCTTGGGCTGCATGAGTGTTGCTGGCACTGGGGAGCTGCAGTTCATTGAGGGAAACATGAATTCCAACATGTACTGTGACATTCTGAAACAGAGCATGATCCCCTCCCTTCCAAAACTGGGCCTCATGGCAGTTTTCCAACAGGATAACGACCCCAAACACAACCTCCAAGATGACAACTGCCTTGCTGAGGAAGCTGAAGGTAAAGGTGATGGACTAAACCCAATTGAGCACCTGTGGCGCATCCTCAAGTGGAAGGTGGAGGAGTTCAAGGTGTCTAACATCCACCAGCTCCGTGATGTCATCATGGAGGAGTGGAAGAGGATTCCAGTAGCAACCTGTGCAGCTCTGGTGAATTCCATGCCCAGGAGGGTTAAGGCAGTGCTGGATAATAATGGTGGTCACACAAAATATTGACACTTTGGGCACAATTTGGACATGTTCACTGTGGGGTGTACTCACTTATGTTGCCAGCCATTTAGACATTAATGGCTGTGTGTTGAGTTATTTTCAGAAGACAGTAAATCTACACTGCTATACAAGTTGTACACTGACTACTCTAAGTTATATCCAAGTTTTATTTCTATAGTGTTGTCCCATGAAAAGATATAATAAAATATTTGCAGAAATGTGCGGGGTGTACTCACTTTTGTGATACACTGTATATATATATATATATATATATATATATACACACACACACATATATATATGTGTGTGTGTGTGTGTGTGTGTGTGTGTGTATATATATATATATACACACACACACACACACACACACACACACATATATATATATATATATATATATATATATATATATATATATATATATATATATATATATGATAGAGCAATAAAACTTTATATATTTATAAAAATATATATATATTTCATTTTATTGAAATGCTCAATTCTGGTCAGGGTCTTGGTCAGTCCACTTCCTCCCATAAACACTTGAAGCATGGGCACAACCAAGCCGGGGCACAACACTCACAACACATTCCCTCAATCCCACACACCTATAGTAAAACTGGAGCAGCTGATCCCTACATCTCCTACATGTTTTGGTTTATCTGGGAGAAAGCCAGAGACCTCTAAGCCTGGAACCAACCCAAGAACACGTTTGTTGTTGGAGTGATACTGTGTATCAGTAGTTTTTAACCTGGGGACGCCTAGTGGACCGTGGTGGTACTGGGAGTGGTGGGGGGATTTATTCCTTTTTGATAAAGTTGATTGATAATATATGACACCTGCCCATTCAGAATATACATATGTACATACAGATTAAAGTATGAGTGTTGTGCACTCCTAAACATTGCTGCAAAGTTTTTTTTTTAAGTCAGCAAACTAGACTAGGCCACACTACAGTTTCTGATGTTAATTGTAGCTGGATTTAAAATGTCTGTGAAGTCGGTAAGAGAGCTTTGTAAACTTTAAATGCACCAAAACAGGAATCATTGACTCATGTAGCAATCATGCTTTAATTTTTAACAAGAAAAACTCAGCTTGACTTGTCATGTCTGATGAGGTATTTCACAACATATCTGCCACCCAAGAACAAATATAATAATTAGCCTATATTGAGCCAGATATCCTTTTGCAACATGTCTTACCTTAGCATCCATTACTCAACAGCTAAACATCAGCCATTTTTTGAGGAAGGTCAGAATTTTCTCAAATGTTTATTAGTTATTTAGTAAACAGCATTAATGACATGTATATAAACTATAAAATGTGATTGTTTGTAACTGCATTCAAAACAATCCAGACAGCTTTGTCTTGAGTGCTGTGGAAAAGTTTGTAGTTGGTTAAATGGGGTCATGAGCTTGGGAACCCCTGTTTCCTGCTATAGAAATATAACTTGTGAATTCCAGATAGCAGCGTCCTGTTTATTTGATTTACAGATTTAAAGCAAAGGCCTTTTCATTTGCCAATACCTAATCTATCAATAGACACTTTTCTATTGCTACTTTTCTACCAAGCTTTTATCCCAGTTATATATTCTACACAAGATGTATACAGGTACATAATAAAATCTGGAGTGCATTTGTAAGCAGAGCTGGCACATGTGCACTGAGGGCGGGTCGAGGACATTTCAAATCGGTGCTCTCCCTCTGTCCAGACTGTAGCTGTGTTTTCTACTGGAACCAGTTAACAGCATTAATTGAACATTGACTTTATTGTCGGTTTTCAGTTGATCGGTTAATCATTGACATCCTGAGGTCCTGGGTTCGATCCCGAGGTGGTCCGGATCCTTTCTGTGTAGAGTTTGCATGTTCTCCCCTTGTCTGCATGGGTTTCCTCCGGTAGCTCCGGTTTCCTCCCACAGTCCAAAGGAAAGTGAGGTGAATTGGAGATACAAAATTGTCCAAGACTGTGTTTGACATTAAACTTGTGAACTGATCAATCTTGTGTAATGAGTAACTCAATGTTTTGTCATGAATGTAACCAGTGTGTAAAACATGACATTAAAATCCAAGTAATAATTAAATAAACATCCTTATTGCTAAGATTACTCCCTGATTACCATTAATAATATTTTAAATGATGTCTTATAATATGTTCATATTTTGTTGGATATTTAAATACAGTTAATCATTCATTTCCTAATGCTTAATAATAAACTCTGTTTTATAATTGGTAAACTCTGAATTGTGTGGTAGCTTGTAAGAACACAAAAATCTGCTGTGTCTGTTTTTTTGACATTTGTTACATCATATACTAAACAAGGACATGTTAATCCAGAGTGCTTTCTCAAAATCTTTGCAAAGTAGCGTTGTAATTACAGTGGTATGACTGTTTACCTAAACAGTGTTTTGTGGACTGTATAACATTATCTTGCATAAGAGAATGAAATTTTGGGTTTTTGTCTTGGGTTTGATTGCTGGTCCTGTGGATGTGACATGCTGCTGCATGTATAATTGTACTTTTTATTTGCTTTGACACTGACACTGAGAGTGGCTTCATTCTTATGCAGTTCATTAGGGTTTTTTTCTCGGGCAGGTTGCCAGCCAATCTCTTGGGGGCATTTCTAATTCTATACTCTTTTTCAGGCCCATCCAAGTTTGAAACTGCCTTTCAAGTGCATCTTGTCCCTATAAATGGCTGTAATGTCAGATTCGAAGATGACCCTGATCCTTTTTATGCCAAATTGAATACCAATCATTGTTATTTTTTAAGAGCTGGAAAACAGAAACGTACAATCGCAGACTACTGTACAATATTTGTAGTTGTTAAAGATGTCAATTTCAGATAGTTATTAAGCATTATAAGACGGAGGAGCTCTCTAAGCCCAGAGCTGTGTGAGTGTGCTATTCGTGGCCAGCTTGTCCCTCCCACCCTCTTCTTAACCAAGCGTTACCACGTCTGAATTAGTCACTACGCTAACCCCAATCTCAGCAGCAACATGCTGTGTAAAAGCTAGCAAAGCAAGACAGAAAATCCCTACAGTCTGCGAGAGCGCCTTTTTAATTTCCTGTCAATTATTCATGAGATTTTTAGCAGCAAGTCTGTAAAGAGTCGCAGTGTGCTTCCGGCTCTGACACAGCTCTGTCTTTAGTGCTCTGTGCTACACTTGTTGTCTTAATCCCAGACAAGCAGAACATTATTTGCAGTCCTGTCTATTTTCTGAAGTTTCAACAAGCTTTTATATATAAATCTACTTTCTATTACACACCTTCAGGTCACATATGTAATAGTGCAGGTTTTTATGCTTGATTTGTGTTCTTTGTAATTAAAATAAATGTACAAATGTATGTTTTTACTGGTCGATCTGATTCTACCAACTAAGCGAATGCAGCTGCTTGGGGCTTTATAGCCACCAGGGCCTCTGTAATCACTGTTGTGTTATGATCATAATATTTTATCCCCACTAAGAGGGGAAAAACCAACAAATGCAGCCCTGTCTTTGACAGAAACAGTTTTCCCATGATAATGATTAGAACTTGCCTGAGATCTCAGCTGTGGTGGGCTACTGCATTAGATTGCTGCGCCACCGCAACGACCGCTATCCAAGATCTAAGAAAGACCTTAGTTAGATAAGATTTGGAAACATTTGATGTTAAAGGTGCCTTAAGGCTATGGATAACCTTGCCTTTGACCACTGGCATTTCTGTTATTGAATAGTTAATGTTAACAGTGACTCAGGTACAAGTGTAGCAGCCATTTATCTACTTTATTTGGGCTCCAGTGATATGATAATATACATTTTTAAATACAGAAAAAATAGACAAATTACTGCAAAGAATGTATTGTTTGAGCACAGCTGGCCACACAGCTATATATATTAGATCTACAAAAAACTAGACATGTGGAGCTGATAAAAAGGATGAAATAAGGAAAAAAGAAATTATAAATTATGCAGTGTTAACATTACACTATAAAAGATGTAGTAAGTAGTAGTCTGATGGTTCACAGATCTGTATTTTAAAACGGTAAGTTATTTAAAATTTTAAAGACGCAGTACTAGCATACTAGCATCTTACATGTTAGTTTGCTATTGATTTAGATCATTTATACAGCTTTTGTTGTGGTAACAATAGTTATTGCTATTAGTTAACATTAAATCAGCTAGCATGTTAACATGTTTATCAGTATGTCCACGATTACAAGTTAAAAACTCTTTGCAGCAGAATTTAGTGCTGCTCTCGATATTATCACATATAAGTGGATGATAATAGTTATGTTGTTAATAATAATAACAATTATAATATCAGTGCAATCAGATTAATTTCACAGCCTCTTTTACGCCACACTGTGCAGTATGATGTGTTGTACCCGACCTGAGTGTAGCATTGATCGCCTAAGCTCTGAAGTTTCTGGTTAGCATTTTACTTTCAAGCACTTCTTAAATGACCTGGCCATGTTTTTGTTTTTGTTTTTTTAAATTATCTATTTAACTTTGATCCCCATTCTAATCGTGTCCAATTACCCTGATTGTGTCCTCTATACTGATTCGACCCTTTGCCGCTGACTGAGGACGCCACTCAACTGACTTGCGCCCCCTCTGACACGCAATCAGTACAGCCTGCATTTTTCACCTGCACGAGCCGAGTTCATACACCGAGAGACACTGCGCACGGAGAGTCACACCCTCCTCAATGTTATTCCTCAGCCCTGTGCAGGCGCCGTCAGTCAACCAGCAGGGGCCACAGTTGTACCAGTTATGAGGACCTATGCTCCGACTCTACCCCTAACCCTGAACAACAGCCAAACGTTGTAGAGGTAGAGCTGAGTTTCGATATGATGCATCTAGAAACCCAACTCTGGTGAGCTAGCGTACTTTACCGCTGCGCCACCTGAGCGGCCCTGGCCATGTTTTTACGAAAACAGACTTTGCATGTTCTCAAAACACCAATCGAGAATGAATAACAACTCCAACTCCAACTCCTACTTCCAAATGTCCTCTACATCTACTTTGTTTATCTAATTTGTTGACCAAAACAAATCTTGCTTAGCTATAAAGCTAGCTAAAATTCACAGCTAAATTGAACCATCTCTGTCATAGTACGACTTCATCCATTTTTAATGTGCTGTCACACACATACGTATTAGCAATGATTTACAGATGCTTCTGTATAATATATACCATTATTATTATTATATAAATATATTTACTGTGGCAAATGCTTTTGGTTATTTTAGTCAAAATCCAAAAAACAACAATTAAAATCTTCATTTGCACAGCAAGAGCTTAAAAAAGAGCAGGATACCCATCAGTGAAAATATTTTATGGTTGTATTTTCCAGAATGTCCAAGTAAAGCTAGAGGAAGACAATACTGTGTGCATATTTGTCATAATTGTGATAGTAATTCCATTTATGTGGTTTGGTCAGATTCTCAGCTTAGATAATTTGGTGTTAAAAAGCTTGCCATTGAAGCTTGGCGAGTAAAAGGGAATGCTGGGAAATGGCCTGCGAGATTGTGAGGTCAGGAACCCATTTTTCTCATATACAGTGGAGCTTTTCACAAGCGTGGGGCTGTTTATGTGATCAACAGTTTAGCCGTGGAAGCTGTCAAATCATTACATCTGAGTGACAGATTTAGCTCATGTGTAAGGGGGTTCTCTCTGTGCTAACCCTGAGAGCTTAATACACATTTATGATTTAGACAACTAGATGGTAAAGTGTCATTTATTTCTCCAGAGAAGATGTTACTAACGAGGGATGCAATTTTTTCAGATTTATTTTAACCGATTAGTGACTGTCATTAGTTGACAGTTAACTAATAACCAAACACAGAGAGTTTCATATGAACAAGTCACACATGCTTTATTGATTAAAAACAGCTTAATAAAGCAAACATAGCAGTAAAGTAGAAGAGCAAGAATGTAGATTTTATACAGAGTCGTAGCAAACAGTTTGATAGTAGTAGCACTGACTAAACATGCTGGGCGGCACGGTGGCTAAGTGGGTAGCACTGTCGCCTCACAGCAAGAAGGTCCTGGGTTCGATCCCCAGGTGGGGCGGTCCGGGTCCTTTCTGTGTGGAGTTTGCATGTTCTCCCCGTGTTCGCGTGGGTTTCCTCCGGGTGCTCTGGTTTCCTCCCACAGTCCAAAGACATGCAAGTGAGGTAAATTGGAGATACAAAATTGTCCATGACTGTGTTCAATATAACCTTGTGTGAACTGATGAATCTTGTGTAACGAGTAACTACCGTTCCTGTCATGAATGTAACCAAAGACGTTAAAACCCTAATAAACAAACAAACTAAACATGCTAATCAAAATAAAGTGAGATGCAGTCACTATATCAAAGCTCATCCTGACAACTTTAGTGTAGCGGAATTGTACAATTATATTGAAACTATGCAAAATATCCACTTTATTTTGTTTATTTTTTTATATTTCTATTTGGGCTTTAAGGAAAACATTAAAAGTAAAGAGTAGTTGTTTGGTTGTTGGATTTTAGCAGTTAGCTTAAGCTGAAAACATTAAGCTTCCTCAAAACCACTGGCATTTCTTTCAAGTCTGTTAAAGTACCAATGCAAATTTTGCCATTTTCCTTTAACCAAAAGCTTAAAGCTCAAGTCCCATTAAAATATAAAACACATCACAAGTTTTACTATCAACACGTCTTTATTTGTAGTGATTAAAACTTTGTAACAAAGCGAGCACAGCAGTAATGTAAAACAGCAAGACAAACAAAGTAAATAAAACCAGTTACACATTTACAATGTAGATTTGACACAAAGTCAATAACTAACAGTTTATTACAAGCACTTACAAAACATGCTAATCATGAATTGAGACACAGTCTGTATATTAAAGCTGTTCTTGACAACTTTATGAGTGTAGTTAATCAGACTATAATTAGTTTTACCCTCAAACTGAAGCATGCAAAATATGCATGTAATTAAAATAATTACAGATCCACATGTACTGAATGTAACAAGCTGTTTAATCCATACTGTTGCTGGTTTGAAGATTGTATTGCATGTGACCTTCTGTTTTGTTAAGGAGAAGTGTGAAATATGGCAAACAGCAATCATGCCCACATTTTCAAGGTTCCTTTTTGAGTTATAATTCTAACAGGTTGGACAGATACATTAAATCACTTAATTTTTTTGCATTTATTTGAATGGCATTTAATAATAGACTGAAAGGCAGGCAATTTCTTGGGATATGGCAGAGTAAGTTTAGCATATGTCTTGTCCGTACACCTGGGCTGCCACATGTTTTGTTCCACCAAGATGACTCCTGCTGTTCCGTTTCATGAGCCGTATTTATACTGACGCTGGTTCCTTCATAACAGTGGCTTACAGGGAACAAGCCCTTATCTGTCAGTTTGTGTTGAGCAGGTCATTTTTTTCTGGCTACCTGTCCTGCATTTCAATGAGCGGAACAGGCATGTGTTTGTATTGTATTTTACTGGGATTATGTCTCTGAACTGCTCTGTTTCAGGCGTTCACTAAAATATATGATTTGTAATTGTTTTATGAACTTAACTCGAGCTGCTGTTTATTTTCTAGTAGATTTTTATGTGACTGAGTCATAAACGAACCTAAGAGGGGAAGGTTGCAATCTGGGAAAATAACTAGTGCCATTAAACCTCCTCCCTCTGCTCATAGTCTAAACGTTTAAGTACTAGGGCTATCTCCTTTTCAGTAAATTACACATCACCAATGACCTAATGTGGATTAGGTTATTGGGACTGACCAGATTGTCAGTCCCTGCTACTGTAAAGCATTTTCATAACATGATGCTACCACTGCATGTCACAGTCACATGTCTTATAAGACATCACAGACAGGTGATGGGCCACCCACATGATTTTTACCGCAACCCAGGCATTAAAAACATATTATTTTTCTCTGCGACACATTTTTTGGCTTGCGACCCATCCAAAGGTCACAACCCAGGGTTTTTTAAACCCTGCTCTAGGCTTTAACCAGCACTGTCTTATGTGCTCCGTTCCTGTTGTTCTCTAGATAAAAAATTGTATCTTTTATAAACTAACAGCAATGGCTGCTGTTTTTATTTCTTATTCATCCCCGTTCATTGGCACGTACCTTACACTGAACAATCATTCAATACACCCATGGAATGTAAATGCTTGATTGTTTTATACTGTAGTCCATCTGGATGAAATGGGTTATAGGCTTTTAAAAGATTATCTAAGTGGCCCAGTCAGTGTCCATATATTAAACATATTAAACATCTGCAGTACCCCCATACACTCCCTATGTCCCTATGTGATTTTTAAAGACAGAACCTATTATTCAGCCATGATAATAGCCAAAGCAACTGACAGCGTTAAGAATCAAACAAACAAACAAACCCCCTATACCCATAATAAATGGCCAGAAATGGAAAATTGCTCAGTCATGTTTAGAATGAGTTTAAACTCATCCAGAAATAGTGACTGTAATAGTGGCGGGACTGTTGCTAATCCAAGTACTGTACTAATTACGGAAGGTTCCCCCCCTTTCCCCCCACAGCAAATCATTATGGTCTGCAAACCTGACTTATGGACAGGTTTAAGCCATATATGCCCTTAATTTATTTATATCTGTGTAGACGCTTAACCAGCCGATATAGTAGCTCTTGAATTCGACCCCGAATCTTAGCAGTAGTTGGCTGGTGTTTTTTATCACTGCATCACCCAAGAACCTTATTACAGGAGATTGATGCTATGGGAGATAAATTGTGGTTATAAATGTGTGTCAGAAGTAAAACTTGGTGCACTCGTTTTCATTGTTGTTATTAATGGGTCCCAGTTTTAATAAGAACACTGGGCGCCAGGCAGGAATACGCTGGACATGACGCCAATCTATCGCAGTTTTGGCCACCCTGCCCTCACACATAGCCAGTCAGATTTGTGTTTGCGTCTGGCCAGTTGAAATCATGGCTGAGATTCGAAGCCGAATCTTAGCGACGGTGGGCTAATGTAGATGACCACTGCTCCACCTAAATGCTAAATGAGTGCCTTGAGGCATTTATTTATGCTTTAAAAAAGTGTTGGGGGCGGCATGGTGGCTCAGTGGGTAGCACTGTCGCCTCACAGCAAGATGGTTCGATCCCCAGGTGGGGCGGTCCGGGTCCTTTCTGTGTGTAGTTTGCATGTTCTCCCCATGTCTGCATGGGTTTCCTCCGGGAGCTCCGGTTCCCTCCCACAGTCCAAAGTGAGGTGAATCTGAGACACAAAATTGTCCATGACTGTTTTTGACATTAAACTTGTGAACTGATGAATCTTGTGTAATGAGTAACTACCGTTTCTGTCATGAATGTAACCAAAGTGTGTAAAACATTGAAGCACTTCACCTGTATAATAAACAATTCATTGTTATTCATGGTTTCAGTAAAGATCCGGCTTTTTATGTTTTGTGCAAGTGTTTCTCTTTCTGTTTCGCCTCTGCGTCGGCGGACGAGGCAGAAATCAAAAGAAACGAACTCAGATTGCAGTCCAGCTTCTTCGGAAATAATCGATTGTTACTGCACAGTGCAGACGAGCCAAAAAGTACAGTTACACCAGCACCCGAATAAAATTCCATTAAAAGGATCTTTAATTTTTGGTAGTGTGTTCTGATTATAGACATTATAGACAGAAAAGCATTTAACTGCTTAAATCTCAGGATGCATTTGGTTGCTTTTACTGTGAGCCGCCCCCATACCCAGCAGTGTGCTTTGGTTGAGCTGTCTCAGGCTGAAGCTGTACAGGATCAGACCTGTTAAATCGTCCTTGTGGGGATTTACCATACATGCACGGTTACATCTGCTGTACTGATTTACTAAATAAATCATCTGCTTTCACTTCTAAGAAGTGAATCCTTGTTGTCCATTTTCTTCTTTTGATTATTTAGTGCAGTAATGGCTTTGCTGTGCGGTTTTCAGGACCAATGTGTGTCAGGAACAGACACATTAACCTCAGCATCTCTTTTAAAGATGTGAAAATGAAATGAAATTATGGACTGTGTCCAGGGGCAGCATTGGCTGGGTCGCTGCACACGGTCACTTACAGTGTCTATTAATATTTTCTAAGAGAAGAGTCATTTCAGTCTGTAATGATTCGTTTTATCACAGTCGCTGTTTTCTTAGTGGTTAATTGATTCAGCGTGTTGGGTGGTTCATAAAAAGCAGTCTTGTCTAAAACCTTGGGCTGTAAGAATGAACTGGAGCTCAGAATATTGGCTCAAATCATGACTGTACTGGTGACATCTATGAATTGTATTTTTGGTGGATGGTTTAAATTTATTTTCCAGCTCCCTGCCTATTTAGGGGTCACCACAGCGAGTCTTTCTGGTTCCCATACCTGATTTGGCTCAGTTTTTATGCCGAATGCGCTTCCTGATGCAACCCTTCTCATTTCATCCAGGGTTGGGACCTGCACTAAGAGCACACTGACAGGTGCACCTCCCAATGGCTAGGCTGTTTGGCCACCCCCAAACTAGGCCAGTCATGTCTGTTTAGATGCCCAACCGGTCGATAGCAACACTGAGGTTTGAACCCTGGATCTCAGCGGTAGTGGGCTAGCTTATTTTACTGCTGAGCCATCATATTTTCAACCCAACCAGCTAACCTTATTGGCTAAACCATAGGTACATGATTGCCAATTGCCAGTTATCCTGGTCAGAGTCACGGTTGGTCCGGTTTCCCCAGAATCACTGGGTGCAATGGACTACTACATCCCAGACAGGATGCCAGTCCATTGTGGGGTCTCAAAGACACAGACAATTACATAGTTGCCCAACCGGCTATCATCTCTGGGAATTCGAACCCTGGATCCCAGTTTGGGAAGAGATGTTAAATTGCCCCTAGGTTTAAAATGGATGAATGGGTGGCATGGTGGCTCAGTGGGTAGCACGGTCGCCTCACAGCAAGAAGGTCCTGGGTTCGATTCCCAGGTGGAGTGGTCCGGGTCCTTTCTGTGTGGAATTTGCATGTTCTCCCCGTGTCTGTGTGGGTTTCCTTCGGGAGCTCCGGTTTCCTGCCACAGTCCAAAGACGTGCAAGTGAGGTGAATTGGAGATACAAATTTGTCCAGCAGTGTGTTTGACATTAAACATGAACTGAAGAATCTTGTGTAACCAGTAACGACCTGTCCTGTCATGAATGTATCCAAAGTGTAAAACGTGATGTGTGACACACCTAATAAATAGTAATAAAAATAGATGAATAGATGAGTGTATTGAATCTGTGACGGGAGACGCCTGACCAGGATGGAGCAGATAGTAGAGACATGTCATATGCCTACAATTAATTCCATACCCGTTAACTTTTTGGGGTTCTTTTACATTTTTTCAATGTCTCTGGAGGTGCTTGGGTGGGGCAGTGGTCTGTTGTGCTAGTCCACCACATTCGATCTGAGTTTGAATCACAGCTGTGCCGACAACCATATGAGAATCTACCTGACATTATCAGCTATGTCTGGGGTGGATGGGGCGTGTCTGAAATCCTGTGATGGATTGGCACCCTGTCCAGGGTATTCCTGCCTTGTGCCTAGTGTTTCCAGTGGTCCTGACCAGGATAAAGCAATATCTGTTGATGAAAACAATGTCTGTGAACGGTGTCACTGAAATTCAGGCTCTCTCGGGATTCTGTGCACTCTCTCTCTAACTCAATCATTTTCTCACACAGGTTTAGGCAGAGGTGCAGTGTTTACCATATGTGCTTGCTAAGCCTGCAGGTTGTCTGTAGATTCAGCTAAATGCTGTAAAAATAATGTTGAGCCTGATATAATAATCATCCATCGTCCTTTAGCAGTTTCTTTGTGGCATATTTACCCACAGAGAGCCAGGATCTTTAGACCACACTGTTCTGTGTGTTTTCAGTACAAGTAATAATATTGTATGCAGGTCTGAGGTCTGCAAACGATTGTCCTCACAGTGCTGCAATATGACCTAATGCTCTGTGTGTTTGTACTCTAGGCGGGCTGGAAAGAGAACCATGCCACTTTCATGAGTGAACTGAAGAACCTGCAGGCATTTGGACTGACCACTGTTGGGAACGCTCTTCGAACCGCCTTCGACCTGCTCAATCTCAACAGGCTGGTATCCGGCATTGACAACTATGGCCAGGTATTAATTACACACTGGTTAGTCTTTAGATGAAGAAAATACATATTACAGAAGACAGAAAGCTCTTCAAATACAGTGGAACCTCGGTTTAACGGACTAAAAGGGGGGTGCACTGGTGCGTAAAATGCGATTGTCCGAAACAGGAAGGTTTTTTCCAGGGGGTGCAAAAATATACGAAAACGCAGCACTAAGGTCCACAAAAGTGCTAAACATGCACACGATATACAGTAAATGAACGATGTAAATATATATGTAAATATGTAATGTATACCATGTAAATACATATTAAAATTGGTGCACTGTACTACTGGGGAGAAATTTCATTTATCTTGTGTGGTGGAGGATGTTTTTTTTTTTTTTTTTTAACCCTTTTTTCTCCCCTTTTTAGCACATCCAATTGTTCAATTAGCATCGTGCTTCCTCTCTGTCTATGCCGAACCCTGCCCTGACGGAGGTGATTGAAGCTAACCCGTATCCCCTCCGAAACACGAGCAGCAGCCAGATGCATCTTTGCCACCCACACATTGACGAGTTTGGCGCCACCTAGCGTTGCATGCGGAGAGACACACCCTAAGGGCACCCTCTCCCATCTCTGTGTAAGCGCCTCCAATCAGCCGGCAGAGAACGCAATCGCATTCTGACAGAGAGAGACCCACATCCGGTTCTTTGTCCCACCCCCCACATGAGCAACCGGCCAATCGTTGCTCATATAGCCACTCAGCTTCGAACCGGTAAAGCAAGGCTGGATTCGATACCACGCTTCTCAGAATCCAGCCCTGGTTGCAGCGCGTTTCTTTTTACCGCTGAGCCACCTTTTGCCGTGATCGTATAGTGGGGACTCTGAGGCACTGCTGGTGGCTACTGGAGCAGTGCTGGTGCATAACTAGGCACCAGAACTTGCAAAAATTAAGCATAGGACACAGAGAAAAAAGTCGAAAACAAAGCAAGCCTCCCTACAAAATAAAGCCCATCACTCATGTAAACGGAGAGACGTGCGCTGGTTGGTTTTAAACATTGGACCGGGCATTTGGACATTAAATGGACGTTCCACTGTACTTAAGAAAAAGTAACATTACAGCCGTGCATTTCCAAATTCATTTTCATTTTCATCCACATCAACATAGTCCACACTCGGGTGGTACAGCGGTAAATTACGCTAGCCAACTACTGTTGGGATCCAGGGTTCAAATCCCCAGCAGTGCTATCGGCCGGTTATACACCTACATACAGACATGATTAACTTTGTCTTGGGACGAACACCTTGGGGGGTTGTCAGTGCATCGTACCCAGGGATTCTAAGAAAACTGGAATCCTTCATTGCATCTGTAATTACGGGCTCTGCTGGCTGGTTGAGGTGTCTCTAAAAGGGGTGGTTGATAGCACTGCTGGGAATCTGCACCATGGATTCCAGTGGTAGTGGGCTAGCACAATTTATCACACTCAAAAAAAAAATACAAAACATATTACAAATATGATGCATGGCCCCATTTTATTCAAAATAATTATGATCATCTAGAGCTTACAAATTCAAACCTTGACACCGTCTTGTCCCGGGAACTGGAGCTGATTTTAACCTGTTTTTATTCCTGTGTTCTGTATCAATCATGCAATGCAAACTTGAAGCTCATGTATGGACAGCTGTGGCCATTACAGGGCTTTGGACACCCCCTTCCCCCCTCAGACACAGCCTATCATGGCTGTGTAGACACTGAGATTTAAACTCAATCACTTGCACAGCTTTCATGCTTTTCATGCTAGTTATGTGTATACATAATCTTAAAAGCTTGTACATACAGAATGTTATTTTTCATTCACAGCAAATTGCTGTAAGTGTTTTTTTTATCCCCATCAGGGTCGGAACCCTTTTTTCCTGGAGCCGTCAGTCATCATTACCATAACAGACGGGAACAAGCTGACGCACAGCTCTGGAGTGTCAGACGAGGTAAGAACTGACAAACCATCCTCAAGGCTTTCTGTATTTAAAATTAGTCTCAGATGGCACGGCTCTTTGGTTTCCCGCAGCGCTAAAGGCGTCTTTTGTATCCTCTTGTCTCCTCAGCTTCACTTGCCACTACATTCACCGCTACCCGGCAGCGAACTAACCAAGGAGCCATTCCGCTGGGACCAGCGCCTCTTTACCCTGGTGCTGCGCATGCCTGGTGCGGCTGTGCCCGACACGGAACAGCTTGGCAGCGTGCCCAACGACGAGTCAGCCATCACCCAGATGTGTGAGGTCACCGGAGGTACAAGCACAACTCTCAAAGCGAAAGTCCCTTTAGTTTTCCATCACATACTAGAGAATGCAGCAGGCATTTAAGAGGGCAACAAGAGGGCTTCACACAGCTTTGGCATTTTTTATGCTCTTGAACAGTCTTCATTGTGGTGGGTCCGGTTTCTTTTGAATCACTGGGCTCGATGCAGTGAGTCTCATGCAGACAATTCAACCAGCCAGCAGAGGCCGTAATTGCAGTAGCTATCAGGAGCCTGTTCAACCCGCCCCCCCCCCATTACAAGTCGTCTGTGTGTGAGTGCCCAGCCAGTCAATAGCATAGTCTCTGACCTTGAGATCTCAGCAGGGGTGGCACGGTGGCTCAGTGGGTAGCACTGTCGCCTCACAGCAAGACGGTCCGGGTCCTTTCTGTGTGGAATTTGCATGTTCTCTCCGTGTCTGTGTGGGTTTCCTCCGAGAGCTCCAGTTTCCTCCCACAGTCCAAAGACGTCTAAGTAAGGCGAAATCGAGATACAAAATTGTCTGTGACTGTTTGACATTAAACTTGAAGTGATAAATCTTGTGTAGCAAGTAACTGCCTGATAAATAAATAAAATAAATAAATAAGATAAATAAATAAGATAAATAAAGAAATACGATATCAGCAAGTGTTGAATGTGGCAGTTGTAGCCTATCAGTTAAGGTACTGGACTAGTAACCGGAAGGCTGCAGGTTCAAACCCCACTATTGCCAGGGTGCCACAGTTGGGCTCTTGAGCAAGGCCCTTAACACTCAGTTGCTTGGATTGTCTACTGTCATAGTTCTGTATCTAAATCTGCTTCTGTCTGAACAGTCATTGGTCTGATCAAGAAGTCATTGCAGATTAACTGTCCTTAATCGGATGTTAGAAATGTACTTTGCAAATTTAACTTCACCTGTCTTGACCATGCTAAAGTAATATCAATGGATATTTCATTCACAATCAGGACCTTCTAAAACTGTTCCACACCCGTTCCGGTTCCAAAATAACCTATATATTTCCTGTCTGTGTTTCCAAGGTCGCTCGTATTGTGTTCGGACACAGAGGATGCTGAACCAGTGTCTGGAATCTCTAGTGCAGAAAGTTCTGAGTGGAGTTGTCATTCATTTTGAGAAGACTGGTCCAGATCCAGCTCCAGTGGGAGAAGGTAGGGATTATTGGATTGTCTTTCACACCAACTGTTTTGAAACCAGGATGGACAGAGGATATGCACTATATGGACGAAACTATTGGAACACTCCTTCTTATTTTTGAATGTATTTATTTCAGCCACAGCAGTTGCTAACAGGTGTAATAAATCAATTATGCAGTAAGAGTTTAGGGAAGACCCTTTTCCTGTACCAGCATGTCTATGCCCCTGTTCAAAAGCTTGGCTTAAAGAAACTGGCTATCGTTTTACAACCTAGCGATTGATGGGTGCAATTGTCAGTTTTTATTTTTTATTTCTTGTTTTCCGTTTTGCACCAAAAGCAGTCGTATGAAATAAACAATTTGCTTCCTTTGCTGACGCCCCATAGCCGTAGCTGCCACTGACCACTTCTTTTTACCTGCAAGGCTGCAATTATAATGTACGGAGAGTCACACAGTACCGTCCACTATCAATCGCCCCTTGTGCAGGCTGTAATATCAGCAGCAATGAGAAATCCCAGCTTAAGCATTGTCCCTCCCCCTAATGACACACAGCCAGTCGTGTGTTCGTGTAGGTGCCCGGTTGGTCGATAGCACTGCTAAAACTTAAATTCACGTCTGATGGTCAGATGGCTCAGCCGCACCAGGGCAAAAAGGAGCTGGTTCCAGCGGAATGGCTCCTTGATTAAGGGCGGGTAAGATTAAGTCCTAAATCACTTCTGCTCCTGCTCTCTGTACGGCTTGGAGATCTATAGCAGGTCTCTCACTTTAAATCAAGCTTAATCATCAACATGTCTAGTAGGTATTCCCTTTTAATTACAGCAGTATAGCTACACTTTACAAAAAAGTTTTGTTTTTTTTGTGTACTCAGTAAGCTTAATCTTGGGTCTGTCATGGTATCAACTGCTACCCTGCTGTCTGCTATTACTGATTTGACTTTCTTTTCTCTGTATAGATGGCCTGCCGGATCCTGCGCGGCCTCTGTCATCATTTAGCCCTCAGCCTTGGCACAGCTGCCACAAACTCATCTACGTTCGACCAAACCCCAAGACTGGTGTCCCTGTTGGTCACTGGCCAATTCCAGAATCTTTCTGGCCTGACCAGAATTCCCCCACCCTGGTGAGTTAGGATCTGCAATCTTTTACAGCACACCTTATTTTGCTGTTTTGTTCTGTGCAAGCCAAAAGAGCAGCAATTAGCCTCTAATTCAGTTAGCACACATAACCCATGCCATTTCCGGACAAACAGTGGAGGATGTGGTTTTAACAACTGTAGTCAACAACATTTCATTTGTTCTTTTGAGGAAAACATTGGCCATGTGATCACCATAATTTGGACACATTATGATGTTAAAAAACAAAATATTTGCTCATTGCAGCTGAAGTCGTCCTGAAGGTCTTATAAGAATGCTGGGGCGATACGGTTGCCTCACAGCAAGAAGCTCCTGGGTTTAATTTCCAGATGGAGCAGTCCTGGTCCTTTCTGTTTGGAGTTTGCATGTTCTCCCTGTGTCTGTGTGGGTTTCCTTTGAGAGCTCCAGTTTCCTCCCACAGTCCAAAGACATGCAAGTGAGGTGAATTGGAGATACAAAACTGTCCATGACATTAAAAACTTGAACTAATGAATCTTGTGTAACCAGTAACTACCTGTCCTGTCATGAATGTAACCAAAGTGTGTAAAACATGACATTAAAATTCTAATAAACAAATAAACAATAATTATTGAACATAGAACATTACTCCATTAGAACATAGAACATTACTACATTACATTATCAAAAGTATGTAGACACCCCTTCTCTTATTTCAGGCACACACATTGCTACAGATTACATGCTTACGTTACAGACATGCAATCTATACAGACCAATATTGCCAGTAGACACGGTTGTACTTAAGAGGCATGTAACCTTTTATGTGGCACTGTCACTGGATACCACTATTTCAACAAGTCAGTTAATCAGTTTATGCCATTGCCCGTCTTTCTCTTATCGACTTATTTGCTGTTACTGTGGAGTAGAAACTTTTAGAAGAAGCATCAACTTAGCCACAAAGCATCAGACCAAATAAGCTTACAGACTGAAACCACTAAGTGCTGAAGCCTGTGCTAACAGTCTTTTCTCCATCTTGCTGGCTAATGTGTTTCAAACTGCTTCTGGAAGTAATGTCATTGCATGAATAGTTCGAAGCTGCTTATTAGGGCTGATGCTAGATCTCTTATGTTGTAGGATATGGTGTAATGTTCCAACCTACTAAGAGAACAGCAGACTAGTATTACTGCTCATAGTATGAAACCTGTATCTTATTGCTAGGGCCCTACTAAATTCACAGCAGTCATTAAATAACACTCATAAATGGAATGATGTCCGTGTTTTGACACACTCCCCTCTGCGTCCAAAGAATTGGTTGGGAGTTAGGTACTAAACTAAGGTACCCGAGTGTTTTTAGCTGCTTTAGACTTCAACATCTTGGACATTTTGTCTAACTGATTGCTAGTGTAACGGAGCGTCTTTAGAGTTTGCTGAGTTTATAAAGTAAGAAATAAACTGTACATAGACAAACTATCAGGAGCAGAATACTTTACTGGCTTGTTCTTTTAAGGTGCAGCACAGACTGCAGAGAGATGATCACGTGTGTAGAGAAGCACACTTTTCCATTGATTATGGAATGCGCTCAATACATAAACACATACATCAAACATTGTCAGCACACTACACCACAGACAAGTCTGTTACACGAACTAAATTGCTGTATGATTGCTAGGACCCCTTTAATTACAAATTGCGCCTCATATTTCATACACTACGTGAATGAAAAATGTTAAATCGCTAAACACAAACCTTACATTTTTATTTGTACAGGCTCATTTCACAGTCTGTGACACAATTTTCATGGCCGTGAGTTAGGTAGGGCCTTACTTATTGCCCCAAATCCAAGACCACAGACCAAGTAGCAGCAGCAATAATCACAAATGGATACTCAAGAAAAGAAAAAGTACCTAAAATAATTCCCATCTACATTTCAGAAGCCTATGTCATACTTATGGCATTAAAATTCGCAGAAGAGACCCAAAGGTCTAAAATCATAATATGCACAGATTCAGAATCATGCCTCAAATAACTAGAGTAATACACACCAGACCACCCCATCATCAATCACAATATAAAGACAAGATACAATACGCCGACTCAAACATAATACCAATCATGCCATAAAATGACACAGATATGTTAAACATGGCGTTAAAATCCAAAAAAACTAACATACTTATTGCCCTTAAGGGGCACATAGGTGTTACATCCTTGCTGTGTGAATATTGCTGATTAAGGCAACACATGACCTTTCCTTCTCAGTTCATTGCAGTAGTGCTTTACCACTAGCCTCTTGTTATGAGGTCATTTCCTCCTCCCGCCTCTTTTTTCTTATTTTCCAGTGCCATGGCTGCAGTATTGACTTGCATAAAAACAACACAATTGGCCGTAGGCGTCGGGTGCACTGCTGCCTGTGCACTAGTACTAAATGACTCACTAGAGTTTTAGTAGTGCCTGTAATGCTGTACTACTGATTTACTTTGCATTATGTGACTACCAGATTGTGTATGGAACAACTTGTGTTGCCATGTGGCCGCAACACATGTTTATGTCAAAATGTGCCATTCTCCGAACACATACCCTTCAACACACTAAATAACATTCTCTGACGGTCTGTCTTCTATTTATTCTCTTTAGCCTCCACGCTCTGCCCATCCAGTGGTACGCTTCTCCTGTGTTGACTGTGAGCCCATGGTGATCGACAAGCTGCCCTTTGATAAGTACGAGCTGGAGCCGTCACCGCTCACGCAGTATATCTTGGAGAGGAAATCCCCTCACATGTGCTGGCAGGTGTGCTTTACCTTTGTACACTATATAGTCTCTTGTTTGATCTTAGAGCTGTATTTACAAATTATTTTATACTACCTGATATCTTAGCCACAGGTACTTAGCTTACCTACTTAGGTAAACAGCCACATCATGGTCGGTGTGTTTTGTCTATATGGGTGAAAAGGTGCTGAGAAAAAGTCATTGCACATTTGTAACACTGAACAATCTGAACTCATCAAAACATGATACGGCGATCAGGTCATGCATTGGTTTATTACATTAGCCAACCACTATAGGCCAGCCAGGCATCTACACTGACAGTACTGGCTAAGACCTGCCATAGGTTGCCGCCCAGTATATCCTGGTAAAACCAGACCCGCCACCACCCTGACCAAGCAGTTTATGAAAGTAATAAATAATAAATGTGACACTAAAAGATAACACAAAAGAAACAACACATTATAAAACTATTTCTTTATTTAGGAAACAAAGTTATTTAACTCTAATAGCTACTGTAACCTGCAGATATCTGGACTTGTCTTTTTATTACTTGTATCTACTGTCTTCTCAACTCATTTGGCAGTCCATCCATGTGTACCTGCATTCCTATTGTTGGCTCAAATATATAAATGGCACTTTTATAGTCAATTTAATTAATTAATATTAAAAGTAATAATAATAAAATACAAAAAATTACCATGATCCATCTCCAGACCTGGTCAGAAAAAGCACTATGTGGCATCTAACAGATTTTTAAAATATGTTAAGAATTAGCAAACATAAAGTGAAAATATACTTTAAACTGTTAAGTATCTAAAGAGAGCAAAACCACATGTAGAAAAAGAGATGCAAACTTTGTTCTGACATAAGTACATTTAGACACAAGTACGTACACTATTTAGACACATAGTGACTTAATTTTAGTAAAAGCAAACCTTGTTGTTTAATATATATATACAGTATATATTCCAAAGAAATGTTGTAGGAGGGGGAACTTCGAGAGAGAGGCCATTATAGAGGCAGATTTTACAAAGAATGTATCCAGAACAACAGAATGTATATTTTACTAAGAATACATAGATATAGGTTAATACAGCATGTTAATCTACTTTTGGTCTTTCTTCCTGACTCCATGATTGCCACACAGACATTTTGCAACATTTGAGATAAAATGTAATTATTTGAGAATTATTTCCAGCTCATATCTTTTTCTTTGAGGGGAGCCGAGGGAGTTGTGCTTAAAAGAGGTATTCTTGCTAACCCCCTTTCCCTGCCATCCAGGTATTTGTGAACTGCAGTGGCAAGCACAGTGAAGCAGCTCAGCCCTTCGGCTACCTGAAAGCCAGCACCACTCTCACCTGCGTCAACCTCTTCGTCATGCCTTATAACTACCCCGTCCTCTTACCACTTCTCGGTAAGTGCTATCGCGGATACCCAAACCTTTGCATAACACTGACCTGTCACAGCAACACAGTGCATGAAATCATACAGACACAGGTTAAGAGTTTCAGTTCATGTTTATGTTGGAAATTAAAATGGGATTAAATGTGCCAAAGGGGTTATTGAGGTATGTAAAGCTGAAGTCCAGGTCCAAGTCCACTTTTTACTTCTGTCAGACTAGCACAGGAATCTGAGGCTACACAGCTGAAGATGTACTGTTCCATGGAGTAATCAGTCTTGATTGTTGTTCTGACGTTCAGATAGCAGGGCAAGACCTATTGCATAAACAATATTTATGTTTTGTCTCATGGGAGTGGAGTATCTATATGGTAGGTGTAGCTCATTAAATTGCCAATAATTGAACATATATATTAATGTATCTATATCTATATTTGTTTGTGTGTATGTATTTATATATACACTGATCAGCCATAACATTAAAACCACCTCCTTGTTTCTACACTCACTGTCCATTTTATCAGCTCCACTTACCATATAGAAGCACTTTGTAGTTCTACAATTACTGACTGTAATCCATCTGTTTCTCTACATACATTTTTAACCTGCTTTCACCCTGTTCTTCAATGGTCAGGACCCCCACAGGACCACCACAGAGCAGGTATTATTTAGGTGGTGGATCATTCTCAGCCCTAAAGTGACACTGACATGGTGGTGGTGTGTTAGTGTGTGTTGTGCTGGTATGAGTGGATCAGACACAGCAGCGCTGCTGGAGTTTTTAAATATTGTGTCCACTCGCTGTCCACTCTATTAGACACTCCTACCTAGTTGGTTCACCTTGTAGATGTAAAGTCAGAGACGATCGCTCATCTATTGCTGCTGTTTGAGTTGGTCATCTTCTAGACCTTCATCAGTGGTCACAGGACGCTGCCCACGGGGCACTGTTGGCTGGATATTTTTGGTTGGTGGACTATTCTTAGTCCAGCAGTGACAGTGAGGTGTTTCAAAACTCCATCAGCGCTGCTGTGTCTTATCCACTCATACCAGCACAACACACACTAACACACCACCACCATGTCAGTGTCATCGCAGTGCTGAGAATGATCCACCACCTAAATAATACCTACTCTGTAGTGGCCCTGGGAGAGTCCTGACCATTAAAGAACAGCATAAAAGGGGGCTAACAAAGCATACAGAGAAACAGATGGACTACAGTCAGTAATTGTAGAACTACAAAGTGCTTCTATATAGTAAGTGGAGCTGATAAAATGGACAGTGAGTGTAGAAACAAGGAGGTGGTTTTAATGTTATGGCTGATCAGTGTATTGTATATATAGATTGCTTTATCTTATCTAAATGCTTTACTAGATGCATCTGGTAACTAGTCCCTCTCATTATTGTTCGTAAAATGCCAAAGTACTTTTTAATTTGAAATTTTCTTATGATTATGTGTGTAAATTTGCCTTTTAGAGTGGTTTGGAGGGGGGGGGTCAAATTTACAGACATCAAATTTTAGATTTCCAAAATACTGGTCTGTGAAAACACTGGTAATCAGTTCTTTGTCTTTGTCAGTTTAATTTTAGGTTCAAGAGAATAAACAAATCACAGATTTAACTTTTACAAATTGGGTTTGGAAATAGACCATACTCTATGAACTATATCAATTAAACTTGTACTTTGTCTTACAATATTGTTTTAAATATTAAACGTTTGTTGCTGTGTTCTTGTCTGAACAGATGACTTATTTAAAGTGCACAAACTGAAGCCAAACCTCAAGTGGCGGCAGTCCTTCGAGTTGTACTTGAAATCCATGCCTCCTTACTTTCTGCTGGTAAGATCTGCACATTCACTCAGGGCTGTTCAAACCATGTTGTTCTGTTTCAGTAGTGTTTGTTTATAATACAGATCTATAATCTGTAACGTTGGCTTGTTTAAACTCTTGCCAATCTTTTTATGGTCATGTGACCCCTGTTAGCACTGTTCCTTTGTGTGTGTGTGTGTGTGTTTGTGTATAAACCTCACTATCTATAGAGACATGGTACTGTAGTTTCTGTTCCCTGATGAAAATGACCTCGTTTTCTCTTGCTCGATCATTTTTCTTACTCATCTCTCTGTGTCTGGCTGCCTGCCTACAGCCCCTAAAGAAGGCACTTAGGATGATGGGAGCTCCAAATCTCATTTCTGATAACATGGACTGTGGCCTCAGCTACAGCGTTATTTCCTACCTGAAGAAACTCAGCCAGCAGGTCAGCTTTCTTATCATCATAGTATTAACAATTGTTTTGAACAATTGGTTTTTACATATCTAGCTGAGAGCATACCTAAAAGCCACTTATGCAACATGGGATTATTGTGTGTAGCAAAACAACAATATAACTCTTATGTAAATCCTTGTCAAAAATATCTTTGAATTAATATGGAAATGTTGACAGTGTTCAATTAAAATGCATTAGATTTATATAATGAGGGGCGCTCAGGTGGCGCAGCGGTAAAACACGCTAGCACACCAGAGCTTCTGTGGCTAAAATGAGCTCCTACATGAACAACGATTGGCTGTTGTTCATACAGGGTGGGAAGCCGGACCAGGGACTCATCATAACTGATGCAGTTATGATCTCTGCTGGTTAATTGATGGCGCCTGCACAGAGTCAAGGAGTAATGCGCTGATCAGGGTGTTGCTCTCCGTACACAAAAGCAGGTGAAAAAATGCAGTCGGTACTGCACACATGTCGGAGGGGGCGTGTGTCAGTTGCGGCACTCCTCAGTCGGCAGAGGAGGGTAGTCTTGGTAGAGGGGAAGCATAATGAAATCAGAGTGATTGGATACAACTAGAATAGGGAGAAAATTGGGGGGAAATTGCAAAAAAAAATTATATAATGAAATGAAATAATTATTTATGAGCTAAAACCCTATTTCTAGAAAAGTTGGGACATTTTAATAAATGCCTGCAACACAGGGGCAAAGTAAGTCCAAACTTACTGTGTTTGTGTGGATGCCCAGCCAGGTCGGTGGCTCTGCTGAGTGGTGTGCTGGCACTCTAGTTTAAGCTTTATTTAAATGTCAGGCAGTATTGTAGTCTGGAGGATAAATACTTTCTAATAAATGTAGAAAATAAAATGTGTTAAAAAGAGTCAATAACCTTTACTGTGAATATAAATATATACTGATTATAGCTGTGTGACTAAATAACACGAATAAACTACAAATATTTGCTCTTTTAGGCGAAGATCGAGTCGGATCGGATGATTGTGTCTGTAGGTAAAAAGCCCCCACAGGAAACGGGCATCAAGGTAAAGAATCACTCAAGCACTTTGTCTCTAGCTCACCGACGCGACTTCAAACAGCTGCTGCAGGGCATCACGGGTGAGGTGCCCCTCCGCCTCAACGACATCAACTTCAAAGAGTTCGCTGGATTTCAGATCGCACTTCTCAATAAGGTACGGCCTGTAGCGGCTGGGATGATCCAGCTCATAATCATACATAATCGTACATAAACATGCACCCGGTAACCAATTTGTTTGCAATTTGCTTTCTAATTTTCATTTCCGTGATAAACATTTGTTTTGCTGAGTAAGCAGCACTGTGGGTTTATAGTTTACCATATAATAATTATACATTTTTCATTTATGTGCAGCTGACAGTTGATAATGGAAAAAGAAGTTATTACCTTTTATAATAATCTCAATTTGTATTTCATTTGCAGGATGTAAAGCCGCAGGGATATAGAAACGCGTACGATATCCCCCGGCGAAATCTTTTGGACCAGTTAACGAGAATGCGCTCGAATCTTTTGAGAACTACACAAAAGCTCATCAGGAGCCAAGACGAAGGTGATCACAAATATTTAACACCCCCCCCCCGACCTCCACTCCTGACTGAGGAGAGCCATGACTAACACACGCTCCCTCTGACACGTGTGCAGTAGCCGAATGCATCTTGTCACCTGCACAAGGCGCGTTAATATGTAGATCATCTTTATGTACAGAGAGACACACCCTGATCCTCATTGTCCCCCATCTTTGTGCAGCCAGCAGAGGTTGTAATTGCATCAGTTATAAGGAATCGCCTCCGGCACCCTCCTTTCGAACGAGTCAATCATTGTTCGCGTAGGCACCCAGCCTGCTGGTAGCAGAGCTGAGATTTGTTCCGACGAATGTAAATTTAATTGGGTGGCATGGTGGCAAAGTGGGTGGCGCTGTCACCTCACAGCAAGAAGGACCTGGGTTTGATTCCCCAGTCGGGCAGCCAGGGTCCTTTCTGTGTGGAGTTTCATGTTCTCCCCGTTTATGTGGGTTTTCTTCAGGTGCTCCGGTTTCCAGACATGCAGTCAGGCCAACTGAACCTACTAAAAATTACCCTGAGTGACACAGAATTGTGTGTGTGTTCATTAATTTATTCACTGTGTTAACCTGACATTGCTTTAATGATATACATGTGTTTTTCTAGACTACTTGCACAGTATTCCAGTGGGTCAGATGGGAAACTATCAGGAATATTTGAAGATGATGCCATCCCCCTTACGTGAAATTGACCCTGACCAGCCAAAACGTCTGCACACATTTGGCAACCCCTTCAAACAGGACAAAAAGGTGCTTTTTGAACACACCCTTAATCTTAAGTATCTGTTACACCTAGTACAATGCACAGGCACTCAGTAGTTAAGTAGCTCTTATTCTTTTGGCTGGATTTTACATGTTTGCTATGGCAACCTATTTAAAAAAGTCTTCAGTGAAGTAATGTTTGTGTATCAAGTGTACACTTGATAGTTTAATAAGCATGTTGTCTTGTATTTACCATAGAAACATCTAAACAGAAACTCTAAACATTTTCCTCACCATTATCACAGGGTATGATGATTGACGAAGCAGACGAGTTTGTCACAGGTCCCCAAAACAAGAAAAGAGGAAACCCAGTGGAGTCTAACTCCGGTGCGGCGCCGAAGAGGCGGCGGAGCATGTCGCCTCTACTGCGCCGGCCCCAAACTCCACCTATCATTACCAACCATGTGGTGGCCAAAGGGTCTGCGGTGGCACAGGGCCAGCATGGCCTGATTAAGCCCATACCTCTGCACAAAGGTAAGCATCACAGACCTAAGCGATCATCAGATTCAAGGCTCAACGTTTAATGTTTCACTAAACCTAATTTGCCTTTTCATTTGGCAGTATTTTAAGTATTTACAATTTATTTAGAAATATACGAGGGATCTTCCATAAGTTTCCACACTTTTATATTTTGGTTGGAAACGGTGGAAACGGTTTCTGAGAGTCCGGATTTAGCGCCTTTTTGGACACTCAAAGAAGCTTTAAGGGGAAGAAGATTTTCTTGTGATGATGTGAAAGCAGCGGTGCATCAGTGGCTACACGCTCAACCAAAAACATTTTTTTTGCTGATGGCATTAAAAAGTTGGTGCGACGCTGAGAAAAATGCATCGGAGGGTGACTGTAGAAAAGTGATGTTATTTGTTTTTGAAATTCTTAATAAATAGAGTTAAAGAGTGTGGAAACTTTTTGAAGAACCCTCATATATTTCACATTCTTTGAATTGGTTGGTAATCAATGTTTTACACAAATATTAACACAAATTCCAGCGAATTTGCTTATGTCTTCTTATGATAGATGTATGTGTATGTTTGCACCCATGTTTGAATGCAAAGGACAGTAATAACTCAGTTAAGGTACTAAACTGTTAACCAGAAGGTTGCTGGTTCAAGAGCAAGACCCAAACCCCCAATGGTTTGCATCGTATTCTATTAGAAATGTACAGTATGTCACTGGATAAAAGCATCTGCTAAAGCCTGTAAATCCTAAAACTATAATAAGCACTCGAGGGAGTGGCCATGCTGTGTCCATTATAGTGCTAAGACACATTTCAGAGCAAATTGAAACTGGAAAGTGACACCTTTGCAGAACTGAAAAATCAGTTTGAACAGCATTTCAGCCTGGAAAGTGGAAGGTGGTGGGCTAGCGCCTCATGTGGAATATGTCAAAATAATTTCAATCTAACTTTTTTACTGTTATTAAACCACATGTTTACAATCACAGCAAGCAGTGATCAAATAACATTTGCTTTGGGTTTCTCCACCTACAGGAGCAGAAGGGAACAGCACGGTTGTTACAGAAAGCAATGGTGAGGGAGTGCTGGGTGGAGAATCTGGAGAGAGCTGGTCTGGAGGACTGGATGGAGTTGGTGTAGGAACTGTAGTACACTGTTTGGAAGAAAAAGAGGGAATGAAAGTTACTGACGGAGGAGAGGACAGGGTGATGTCGGAGAACAGACTGAAAGACGAGAGTGTGGATGACAGACCCTCGGAAGTACAGCAGAACTGTGAGAATTTAAGTCCTCCAAATCAAGAAGGGGTGAATGAGGGGGCTGAGGAAGACTCTTCTACACAAGCCACAATCATTATGGTTCCTGTAGAGGGAAGCAACGCCGAGCTGCGCATGCAGATCATGAAAGCTATCCGAAAGCCTGGACGCAGTGAGTGTCCCAATGCTTATGTTTAAACATCTGGTTGTTTTTTGTCTTCAAATAACATCTAACGTTTTCTCTTGGTAGATTATGATGGCATATTTAGGCTGCTAGAGGAGGTGAAAGGACCGGCGGCAGTGCAGAGGTACTTTATTCATCATGCCATCAAAGAAGCAGCCAGGTGGGTGGTATTGACTCAACAGGATCTTTAAATGAATCATTCATTCATTCATTTTCATCTTTTACCACCTTTTCATTGGGCGGCACGGTGGCTCAGTGGGTTGCCTCACAGCAAGAAGGTCCTGGGTTCGATCCCCAGGTGGGGCGGTCCGGGTCCTTTCTGTGTGGAGTCTGCATGTTCTCATGTCTGCATGGGTTTCCTTCGGGAGCTCCGGTTTCCTCCCACAGTCCAAAGACGTTAAAGTGAGGTGAATCGGAGGCACAAAATTGTCCATGACTGTGTTTGATATTAAACTTGAACTGATGAATCTTGGGTAACCAGTAATTACCTGTTCTGTCAAGATTGTAACCAAAGTGTAAAACATGATGTTAATCCTAATAAATAAGTAAATAAATAAACCATCACTTTATCATGGTTAGGGTCGCGGTGGGTCTGGTTTCCTCGAAATCACCGGGGGCAATGCAGCAACACACTCTGGACAGGACAGCAATCCATCGCAGGGCCTTGTCCACCCATAAAACACCCCCACTGTCATACCCAATCATGCCTGTATGTAGACGCCCAACCACCTGATAGCACTGCTGGGGATTCAAGCAGTAGTAGGCTGGCATAATTTCCAGCTGCCAGTCCCATTTTTTTGTTACAAAAACTTCAGTAACTGAATTAAATTACATTACATTTCTGGAATGGGGTCTGGAAAGGCAAAATCTTCTTCCGTACCCATTAATCAATTGACCAAGTTTTAGAGGGGGAGACCATTCTCACTGCTGCAGTGACGCTAATATGGTAATGAGATTGGCATGGTAATGTAGGGCAGTTGTAGCCTAGCGGTTAAGGTACTGGACTAGAAATCAGAAGGTCGCTGGTTCAAGCCCCACCACTGCCAGGTTGCTGCTGTTGGGCCCTTGAGCAAGACCCTTAACTCTCAATTGCTCAGACTGTAAACTGTCACAGTACCGTAAGTCACGTTGGATAAAGGCGTCTGCTAAATGCAGAAAATGTAATTGTAAGTGGTCTATCAGGAAAATATTGTTTAAACCCACTAACTTTATTTTAACCCACTTTATTAGGAACACATACCCTGTTAGTGCTCGTTGTTGGTGTACATCTGGAGAACAGAGCTATTTTAGAGCTATTTCGAGGCCTGATGTCCTGTCCAGGATGAACAACAGGACTGATGTGTCACTGCTTTGCACCCAGTGTTTTCATGAAAGCCAGACCCATCGCTACCCTGATCAGGATAAATCATTGGTAGAACTTGAAAACAAATGAATTAATGCTCTATAAATGAGGTACCAACTTCATCTTTATCTGTTTCTCAGGTTTAAGAAGCGTGTGCTGATCCAGCAGTTGGAAACTGCTTTAGAGGAGATCGAGGACGGACAAGCGATGCCAGCCCAAGTTAACAACATCCACGGCAGATAGTGAACCTTCCTATCTCTCTAGCAACAGAGAGTGTGTACACACAGAGAGGTGGCCGAGCCAGGCGCTTAAGCGCGCCCGGTAAAGGCTATACTGTTTCAGGATCTGTCAGAAAGACCGATAAGACAAAAAAAGTAGAAGGGAAGAGGAATGAAAGAGCGGAACTCCACTCCATTCTCGTGTGATACCGAGTTACTGAAGTCATCGTGTGTTCGGAAGTCCTTCCACAGAAATAGAGGTATAGAGGTGCTGTATGACACCATCGTCACTGGTCAACGGAGGACCCCAGACAGTCATAAATACATGAATATAATCTTCAACAAAGGAAAGCCTTGCCCAATGTGTACTAGTTGAAGAGAGAGGTTATGCAAAGCAATTGTCTGACGGTAGATGTATATCCTCTGATATTTGACCTAGGCGTCAGGGCAACGTGGTGGGTACATTTGAATGGTGAGCTCCAGAACGACAAGCACTCTTGGTAAAGGTGGACAAAAAATGTCTTTATGGTTAATAAGCTCAATCTTACAGTAAGAAGATGAGAGAAGTGTAAAGAAAACCAACAGTCCCAAAACATCACAGTGGGGATCATGTTCCGTTCTGTATAAACACCCTTCCTTTTACACCAAACCCATCTAAAGTTCTCTTTTTGTCTCATATGAGGCAAAAACCTGGTTCCAAATTTCCAAATGAGCTCCAGGATCTTACATTTGGGGTAAAATGAAAGAAAAGCCTTTCTTCTAACATGCTTTGCAAATTATTTGTTGGCTTTAACCTGCCGTTTAATACCTTTGAAATGGCAAGTTTCCTTGAAAAGTGATCCATGAAATTTCTCTTTAAAAATCCTCACTGTGCAAGGGAGGAAAAGGATTTTCTTCCAGCCTGGATCATTACAGTTTGGATGATTTATACCTAAATACGTCCCTAACAGTGGATATGGACATTTTTATATCCATTTATTTATAAAGACTTATACAAGTATTTCTCATTTCATTTGGCCTTTGTCGTTTCTAAACACTCCAGTGAACCTTACAGTAAACACCTCATAAGTGGTGTTTTTATTTGCTTTAATCAAAGTTTCTCTCATATATTTCTCATATATGTTTAGCATAAGATTGAACTAATTTATCACAAAGACATTTTTATAAGCTGGCCCTGACTGTACGAGGCTCATAAGGTTTCAAAACAGTCCAAGGGTGCCGAAGTTATATTTTCCAATTCGAGACCACGTAGGAGCAATAATCCTGATATTAACAGGACACTGAGCTCAGTCTTTCTACACACTTTAAAATCCAATGCACTTACAGGTTGCAATCAACCTTTTTTGATAAAATGTCCACATATGATGTGGAAGCCGGTATAGGATTCCTGTACCTGATTTGTCTCTGTTAATTGTAACATGCAAAGAAAAGTGACGCAACAGGACCGGTAAAATAATGCGAGCTTTTACCTTCGGACTCTTCAGATCGTCTCGCATAATGCAACATCTTTAAGCAATAGGATCCAATGAACGTCAAGACAGCTGTTGTACATGGATTCGGCAGCTGGCTTCATGATGCCACTTTTATTCAGACTGAATAAGAAACATTGTTTAGAAGCTCTACAACCCACTCAACGTCACCTGTTCCTTACCAAGTGTGTGCTTTGCTTTCGCCGGACTCTTTTCACATGCTAAAGCTACCTTAGTGACCACAAGGTTGTTCCTTTTGTTTATTTTTCAAAAAAGATGTATATGACTTTTTGACGTTCATAAATAATATAGATTATTTTTGGATGGTATTCTTACCAGAACATAAGAATATTTTAAGAATTGTACAAAACATTTTTTTAACTTTGTTATTATAAATATATATAAAAGGAAAAAGTTTTATGATTTTTTTATGAAAAACAATGAAAATAAAACAAACAAAAAAACGTTATGTTTTCAGTTTATTCTCGTTTGCCTTAAGAGGAGCGAAACCAAATTCTGGCCTACAATCAGGTAAGCCCCCTGTACACTCAAAGCCCTGGTAAACTGGGATACCCTCACTTGCTTTGGCATTTTGCACCGATCGGTTTCACACTACAATTATGAAGGTTGTTGCCTTTCACAAGACATTTGCACACAATTTCACATACTGTGTGAATACAATTTAGTTTGTCCTTAAAACACTGATTTACTACTAATTCACTCATTAATTATTCCACGTTAGAGACTAATTACTGAGAACGCATCATTTGAATTCGCATTTTACATGAATTTCATTTATGCTGTTTTGCCTCATTTCCTCCCAATGTAATCATTTCCAAGTCTCTGATTGCAACTTTCTCTGCCACCGCACACCCACCATGACTGAGGAAAGCTGTGATTATTGCATGCAGTTGTCAGCTGCTTCTTTTCACCTGCCACAGTCTCATGACAGTCGTACCCCGTCTCATTATGAGATGGGCCATGCTTTTCCAAAAGGGCCCTTTTAAAAGAATTGCAGGAATGAAGCAATTTGTTACCATGTCTGTATTGCCAATGAGACAAAGTGGCAAGTCTAGTGGGTCTGACGAGACTAAAGTGGAACTTGAATTTTATGTAACGTGTGGTTTAATTTAACAAGGCAGAGTACAAAGGTAGCACCATAACCATAATAAAGTTTGGTGGTGGTAGCATGATGTGTTGGAAAAATGAATAGTGCAATTTAAAAAGATCTTAAATACATGCTCAACCCTTTCATAATGCTTTAACTAGGAAGATTTGTCTGTTAAGCCTAACTTAGACTCAGTCACACTGCCAAGGCAAAAATTTAGTGTTTTAAAATGAACATTGATATTAAGTGTTATGATCTTAAACTTGAGATTCTCGACCAACTTGGATGACTAGATATAGGTCAAAATTGATATATGTTGTGAACAACTATTTAAGACTTCTGAGAAAAGTTAACACCATAGACATTTCGGCAGTACAGTTGGTGGATTTCATGAAGATTGCATGGTTCCTGTCTTTTTATGCTTTTGTTAACAACAGTTATGGCTAAAAAAGCATTTCTTAGTTAGAAGAGGTGTTAAGATGCTTTGGACCAGGTAATCAAACAGTAGTAGAAAAGTATGACTGAATAAATGATTGTTCATCAATAAAATCTTTGATTTTATTTTCAAAAAAAAAAAAAAAAATCAGATGCATCATAACAAACAAAATGAAAAATGCCACCCCTCACCCACCTTCCCAAAAAAACAACAACATTTAAAATAAAAGTGTACCACTGATTTCCCACAGCGCATTCACAGTATTGTTAGCATTGTTGTTAGATCTCTTTTTCCCCCTCATTTCCCTGACCAGGCATCATTTTAGTGACTACACTAGTCTTTACATTATTTGCATACCAAACTCTTTTTTGTAGTCCGTCAGTCATAAATAACATATCTGAACACATGTACAATTATGGTCCATAGTAGTGGCCTCCTCCAAAAAAGGGCATGGAAAAGAATGCATAAAAACAAAGCAAAAAATGTGGCATACTAAAGGGAGAGAATCTGCACCCATTGTGATACAGAAAGATGGCACTCCCCTCCTTTGTGTGCCATCTGACAGAATACAGTGTATGTTATGGATGTTTAAGACTCCCAAACATGAACAAATATTTACAAATGTTTCAGCTGAAAAAAAATAAGGAGTTGGCACAGTCCAGAGTACTCAAAGTAGTAACCATGTTGAGGAAAAGCTGCAGATTTGTAGAGCATATTCACATGTGCACAAAGAGGAGTTAAAGTAAAATTGGTTAATCAGCTCTTTTCAACTGAGGAGCTTATTGATGCAAAGAAAGAAACGTGGGTAAAACGGGCAAGGCAACCCTCTTTCAAGGCTAGTCTCATTGAAAGTTTTCCAGTTTGCGTAATCGCAGGGGATTGGGTGGCAAAGCCTGAGAAGTCGCAGTAGGGGCCTCTTGCTCGGATGAGCTGAACAGTACCCTGCCTCGGTGATTAAACAGATAAAAACACGGGTGGTTTCTCAAAGTGTCAAATGTCCTGAAACACAAACACACATAAAAAAGGATTTTATGTTAACAATTTATGCTAACCAATTCCACCACAGGTGACTAAAGATTTATGGTATGGATTTATTTTCACGCAAAACTTGAGTATGACTTACTTGTGTTTGAGCTCTGAAGAAGCATCCATGTCTTTAAATTCACCCGAGATATGGACTATTCCACAACATGTAACTACAAATGCTAACAATGTCTGTAGAACTATCTGTAAAAACAAATAATCATATTAAAAATCTCTCCTCTAATGTTCCTCTGAAACAGATTTTAATTACAGGCAAATTATAATTATCAATCAACTAAGTGTAAAACTTACATCTATTGGAAGAGTTTCATTCTCTTTTTCTGTTAGTCGCATGTACGATCGATCTGTAAATTAAAAACTAAATGTTAATGTAATGTCTATACAGTTGAAGCTGAATTCAAAAGTCAAAGACTTCAACAGGATTCTTCAGCACTGCAGATGAGCAAATGAGTGACGGTGATTATTGTTTCAAAAGCTCATTACAATTTCTCTCCAACAGCTACAGGATGTCATATATTAACAGCATGTAGAATAAACAGGTGTTGTGCTGAAATTTGGCACAGTTGAACACTCGTGCATGAACGAACGTCTAAAGACCTGTAGTGCTGACATCACACCTAATGAAGTCTTTAGATAGACGTCTTATGCTTGTCATCATTCAGCATTTTTGGTAAAGGATTAGCCAAAGTACAGCACAAGTGGACTGTGCCCTGGTGTCCTCAATTTTGAATTATCTGACTGGCACACATTTGAATATGTTCATCTACAGATCTGTGTGTCTGGGCAAACTGTATGCAATCACAAGTACCCCATATGAGAAATGTTCTTGCATAAAAACACTACATGCTTGTCAGGTAACTGTTGACTGACGAATTTGGCAAAATTTATATCCCTACCTTAAACATCTACTTTAAAAAAGTGTCTAAAGTTCATTCACAGAAGATACAAATGACAAGTATATCATTCTAAAAGCATACAATACGCATTGAAACACGATACTTGTAAATACATGACTAATTGTTTTGCAATTACACAAAAAGGAATGCATCAATTTGATACTGCGCATCCGCTCCTGTATAAGAGCTATTAGGAGTCATTAAACAGTAGATCAGTACTGTATCATACTTGACATTTTCTAACCCAATACCCATTGGTATTTTAAGTTATAAAAGTGTGTACCGTTGCAAGCAAACACAGGACACAAACTGGTCTAAAATTGCGCCTGTATTGGATTAGTTTGCAGAGAATAACCGGTTACTGTCATAACGTCAGTATTGGCTTCAACTTAGAGCTTTGATATCACTGTTGCATCAAAATCAGACAACTGGATTGGTGGAAGAGCAGCAGCACGGTGGTGACTTTCCATCACTGTCCTTGTAAAGATTTATAGAAAAGATTCATTTTGTTATAGAAACTTCTGCTTTCTCCCACCTCCTAAAACATGCAGACAAGACAATTCGCTGATCTTATTTGCCCCTAGATGTGAAAGTGAATTGCCTTGTCACTGAAGATGAATGAATTCATGAATGAATGTTTATTTATTAGGATTTTAAGTGTTTTACACTCTTTGGTTACATTCATGATAGGACAGGTAGTTACTGGTTACATTCATCTGTTCACAAATTGTAAGTCAAACACAGTCATGGACAATTTTGTATTTCCAATTCACCTCACTTGCATGTCTTTGGACTGTGGGAGGAAACCAGAAGCCCCGGAGGAAACCCACGGGGAGAACATGCAAACTCCACACAGAAAGGACCCGGAAATGTACCTCTAACAAAAGACCTGGAGTTACAGACATCAGATACTATAGGGTCTTGATCATTCATATAAAACTAAATAATGATTCCTGCCTTTACAGATTATAAGACAGATACTTTTAAACGAACATTTACCTAGCCAAAATTACATATTTAGACTAGAATGTGAACAATGCAGATTGTAACCAATGTAAACCTGTATATCAAAATGACCACCAACAAATAAACGTTTTGTTTAAATGAATGTAATGCTTGACTGTATGCCTGTTTAATAAAGTCAGTATATTTTAATTACAAATAGTAAGCAATGTATAACACCATGTCTACCGACATATGGTTTATAACAACCCAAAAGCCTTCAAATAAATCCAGGAGCTTATCGAGCACCTCCAACCATTAGCTTAGCCAGTTAGCTACAGCGTATGAGAGCCAATAATGAATGAAAACCTTATGTCGTGTTACATTAGCTGGAAACTCTGACAGCTAGTTACAGCATACTGTCTAGCCACGTATTTACTGCTAGTATGCTGATAGTAAGCAGTAAATCAGAGTATCGACAGCAGAAGAGTCTGAAAAAAGCGGCTGATGCTGAATAATGTTCGGCTGCTTTAGTTCCCCCGAGTCCAACTACAACCTAGCCTAGCATGCTAACTAGCGGCTAAAGAACTAGCCTGACGGGCCGGTCTATGATTAAAAGAAGTAGCATATGAGATTAACACCATTTATATTCTTTTGAACGGTATTTTAATTCATTCAGAATTGACACTCACGCTGTGCTGCAGAGAAAGCTGCATGAGCCAGAGCCAACAGGCCCAAACCAACAACGCCTTTCCAAAAGGACGAAGCCATTTTCCGCTGCGAGCCCTCCGACACTACAGCCTGGTAACGCTAACGAGCAGCGTGAAGCTGCCTGCAACAGACCATGGTAGCGTTTCCGCTGGCGGCAGAGCAAATCTCGGGTTGCGTCCCAAATTGCATAGTGTTTTACTATGTAGTGTGCTCACAACCCAGCCTGCTTCACAGTCCCAGACAGAGTTGCTATTTTGACTTACTATTTAGTTTGTAGTGTGCGGATTGAGACGCTGCCAAACATTGACAATCGGCAGTCAGTCTCCACCACAATAAAACCACTTAATGAGCCTGTGGAAATTGTATCTATCTGATAGCTACAATGTTTTTATGTATCATTTGATAACGAAGCAACAAAATATTACTTCCTAATATTTTAATAATTCTCGGTGGGTAGCACTGTCGCCTCACAGCAAGAAGGTCCTGGGTTCGATCCCCAGGTGGGGCGGTCCGGGTCCTTTCTGTGTGGAGTTTGCATGTTCTCCCCGTGTCCGCGTGGGTTTCCTCCGGCTGCTCCGGTTTCCTCCCACAGTCCAAAGACGTGCAAGTGAGGTGAATTGGAGACACTAAATTGTCCAGGACTGTGTTCGATGTGAACTGATGAACCTTGTGTGATGAGGCACAACAAGATTGATTGTTAAACTAATCTCGAAATGCTATAATTTTAATCCTACAGTCACAAGATAATTTCTGCAAATGATGATTTTTGATGATTTTATACCACTTAAATGAGAGTCTTTGCTCATTTGAATGTGTAATGTAAACAAATAATGCAGTTAGGAAAGGAATTTAAGATGGTATGTTGAGGTAGGGTTAATAATAAACTTAATAAAAAGCGTTTTACTAAGATAATTAACAAAACATGGAATTTAACCAGGGGTGTCAAAACGTTTGGATAAGACTGTTTAAACATATATAGTGTGTTTAAACAGTATATATATATATATATATATATATATATATATATATATATATATATATATATATATATATATACACAGTGGGGTCAAAAAGTATTTAGTCAGCCACTGATTGTGCAGGTTTTCCTTCTTAGAAAGATGAGAGAGGTCTGTAATTTTCATCATAGGTACAACTTCAACTATGAGAGACAAAATGAGAAAAAAAAATCCAGGAAATAACATTGTAGGATTTTTAAAGAATTTATTTGTAAATTATGGTGGAAAATAAGTATTTGGTCAATAACAAACAAGCAAGATTTCTGGCTCTCACAGACCTGTAACTTATTCTTTAAGAAGCTCTTCTGTCCTCCACTCGTTACCTGTATTAATGGCACCTGTTTGACCTAGTTATCTGTATAAAAGACACCTGTCCACAGCCTCAAACAGTCAGACTCCAAACTCAACCATGGCCAAGACCAAAGAGCTGTCGAAGGACACCAGGAAGAAAATTGTAGACCTGCACCAGGCTGGGAAGAGTGAATCTACAATAAGCAAGCAGGTTGGTGTGAATAAATCAACTGTGGGAGCAATTGTAAGAAAATGGAAGACATACAAGACCATTGATAATCTCCCTTGGGGTCAAGATCTCATCCCGTGGGGTCAAAATGATCAAGAGAACGGTGAGCAAAAATCCCAGAACTACACAGAGGGACCTGATGAATGACCTGCAGAGAGCTGGGACCAAAGTAACAAAGGCTACCATCAGTAACACACTACGCCGAGAGGGACTCAAATCCTGCAGTGCCAGGCGTGTCCCCCTGCTTAAGCCAGTACATGTCCAGGCCCGTCTGAAGTTTGCCAGAGAGCATATGGATGATCCAGAAGAGGATTGGGAGAATATCATGTGGTCAGATGAAACCAAAATGGAACTTCTTGGTAAAAACTCAACTCGTCGTGTTTGGAGGAATAAGAAAAACCCAAGAACACCATACCTACTGTGAAGCATGGGGGTGGAAACATCATGCTTTGGGGCTGTTTTTCTGCAAAGGGGACAGGACGACTGATCCGTGTTAAGGGAAGAATGAGCGGGGCCATGTATCGTGAGATTTTAAGCCAAAACCTCCTTCCATCAGTGAGAGCATTGAAGATGGAACGTGGCTGGGTCTTCCAGCATGGCAATGATCCCAAACACACCGCTCGGCCAACGAAGGAGTGGCTCCGTAAAAAGCATTTCAAGGTCCTGGAGTGGCCTAGCCAGTCTCCAGACCTCAACCCCATACTAAATTTGTGGAGTCCGTGTTGCCCAGCGACAGCCCCAAAACATCACTGCTCTAGAGGAGATCTGCATGGAGGAATGGGCCAAAATACCAGCTACAGTGTGTGCAGACCTGGTGAAGACTTACAGGAAACGTTTGACCTCTGTCATTGCCAACAAAGGTTATGTTACAAAGTATTGAGTTGAACTTTTGTTATTGACCAAATACTTATTTTCCACCATAATTTACAAATAAATTCTTTACAAATCCTACAATGTGATTTCCTGGATTTTTTTTTCTCATTTTGTCTCTCATAGTTGAAGTGTACCTATGATGAAAATTACAGACCTCTCTCTCATCTTTCTAAGTAGGAGAACTTGCACAATCAGTGGCTGACTAAATACTTTTTGGCCTCACTGTATATATACTATATATATATATATATATATATATATATATATATATAAACACAAAACAAAATGAAATATACACCCACATCCAAAATAGCTAAATACCTCACAACCCAAAAAATCATTCCACTCCTGTTAACCTGCACTTACCAAAAAGTATTAAAACAGAGCTTTTTTTTTTTTTACAAACACAAAAAATTGGTATCGCAAGACGCACAAAAGGCAAGAAGACAGTTGTTCCAGGTTTCTAACTAAATACCTAAGTCTAAGTTTTAGTCTAAGTCTAAATTGTATTTAGAATTATGCCAACAAGTATAATTATGTTTAACATGTTTGGGTTTCAGAAGAATACAGAATTCAAAACAAATACAGACAGTAAGCAACATCTTAAAGTATTATTTTTAATTTTTAATTTTTGAGAAAACTGTTTCAATCATACAAATTTGACATCATAAATTAAATTTCAGACTTCTTTTTATCTCAGTACAAACAGCTAATCTAAAAATGTAGACAATATCCAAGAAATTAGGTTTTCAGCTCTTTGATTTAAAGTGTTTCACTTATCTCAATAACTGTGCTTATTCAACATCAGATTGTTGACTACGAAATGTGACTTACTATCTCAAAACATTTCCCCAATTTTTTTGCCTTTTACTTAGTAAGTAAAAAACGGTGTGCCAATTTATTTTGTATACTATATTTGATAACACTCTCTTTCAGCCAACTGAATCTTTTATTATTAACCTAATTATATTACTAGCTAAATATTATATTCATAAACCAAAAATGCTTTTATACATTTATATTTGAATACATATTTGCAAACAATAAATTCCTTGAGCAAGAAATTATCTTCTTCTTCTTCCTCGGCCTTTGTCCTGGTCGGTTGCGGGGTCGGCTCTCGGCGGATCGTGATCCGCATTGATTTGGCAAAATTTTTACGCCGGATACCCTTCCTGACACAACCCTCCCTATTTTATCCGGGCTTGGGACCGGCACCACAATGCACTGGTTTGTGCATCTAGCGGCTAGGTATCTATAGGACAATTCAGTGTTTCCAATTAGCCTGGTGGCATGTTTTTGGCCTGTGGGAGGAAACCGGAGCATCCAGAGGACATGCAAACTCGGACCGCCCCATCTGGGGATCGAACCCAGGACCTTCTCCTTGAGCAAGAAATTATGTAGATTGTTAACTGTCTTAAAGCACTTTAGATTTATATAAAGATAACGCATTTCTAAGGAGAATTTTATTTTATTGTCTCTTTTATTTTTATATGTGATGATATTGGAACAAGATTCCTTAAATGATTTCTAATTCCTCTGGTTTTGTTTTTTTCTTTGATATTTTTATTTTTTAGTGTTGTTGAACATATACTGGTTATTGTTGTATTAATGTTAAAGCATATTTTTGGTAATATGTTCATATATATTAAGTGTACTGTTATGTTTACCGTATGCTGTTTCTGAAAATAAATGAATAAAAACAAGTAATAATAAAAAACGGCGCTTTTCCCCTCTAGATGGCGGAACAGATTCATATAACCTGTAACGTCTGCTTGTTTCACAATTTAAATTTACTATAATATATAATTGAAAAATGTTTATATTTTAGTCATGTGTACGCTTACTTGCAGCTAGTGTAGTTGCTGATATTTTTCAGAATTCCTGGTAAAACCTGCAATGTAAACAAAACACAACTAACCGAACTGCGCACTGACTCCATAACAGCGAAATTTCCCGTGTTGTGACGTCAGAACGGTGTGGGCGTGGTAACGGCCGGAATCAGGAACAATCCTCACCTTCTCTTCCTGCAGCTTCTAATGAAAACTCATCACATCCATCAGGATCCACAGTGAAGGAAATGCCAACATGGGACCTAAGCGGAGATTAAGCTTCAGCAAGGCGGCGTGGAGAAAAGCGCCTGTCTGGTTGTTAGCCAGTTTGTCGGTGTGTTTGTGCGTGTGCAGGGCTGAAGACAGTGCGATGGAGAACATCGTGACTGAGAAGAAGGCTGAGGAGAGCCACAGGCAGGATAGTGCCGATCTGCTTATCTTTATTCTCCTGCTCACTCTCACCATCCTCACCATCTGGCTCTTCAAACATCGCCGCTTCAGGTTCCTCCACGAAACCGGTCTGGCTATGATCTACGGTGAGAGTAAACATCATGAATGGCCTCTGCTGGCCGACAGCTAGTAGCCTGTCGGAGCTAAAAGCGGTCAGACCGGTAGATTCTGCACAGTAACAGAGCCTTAATGTTTATGTACATTTTAATCACTAGATCTGCTTATAACCTGGTGTCCTCACAAATAACCCAACACCACTGCACTGTCAGGGCTATGTGATGAGTAATTAGCTGGGCTGCTAAATTGCTAGCTACCTTTCTTTAACCATATTACCCAGAATATGTTTCCTTCCCGGATGATGTTGTTAGCTAAACAGGTTTGGTTAATAATTGTGTCCTTCTCTTTTTAAGAGTCCATGCTGTAATACTGGCTCTTCTAGCTGCTGAGGACAATCAATCTGTTAGAAAGTCAGTAGCCTAGCTAATTATTGAAGGAAACCCCCTTCATATAAATGACAGCCATAACTACTAGTTCTCAAAAACTGGCTTGTTATGAATGCTTAAGGAAATATTAAGGTTTCACTTTGTTTACTGAAGCCTGAAATGTCCTGAAATGACCTCATACACTAGGGAAGGCCGTATGGTAAACATGAAGAATGTGGTCCAAGTAATGAGAACACAGTATTAAAACAAAGCTTGAATTTGTTCATGAAGTAATATTGTATTGACTATTACAGAACTGACCGATTAGTATGACAGATTGCAGATCAAAGCAACTTGAGGCAAGTAGTAGAGTTCCAATGAGGCCAAACATTGGGTGCCCAAAGTACATCAGAGTATCAGTTATTAGCAAAGACAGCAGTGCTTGAAGTTCGCTGACAAGGACAGGCAGAACCTAAATTATACATTAATCACAGCTGTGACTGTTCTGGACAATCTCTTGTCTCTGAATATCGCAGTCCAATCAGCGTCGAGCTGTGTTCCGTACAGTACCGCCCCTTTTGGGGTGATTTCAGTCTGACTGAAAATCGCCCCGGATTGCTCTCATAGACTCTCATGTTAAGGCTTTTTTTTTTCGAACCGCAGGTGCTGCAATACTTTCTGAATGGGTTCCGGGAGGGCTCGCACTTATGTGCTTGCGGCACACGTAACCTGGTGTCGCGATCTCGTCACCATGACTACCATCACCTCAGTTCGGTGCGACTCCATCGTGTCAGGAAATGCCATTCAGTCGTCGTAGTAATCAGGATAAATTAGCAACTAAAGAATTAGGGCCACCCAGACAAAATTTAAACATCAAGCAAGTATCTACAAGGGGGGGGGGGGTCATATAAGTTACAAGTCAATTACTAGTAAGTAATGTCATTTTTTAATTGTGATTGCACTTATTGTGTCTCCCCAATTGTTTATTTGTACTTCTTTATTGATTGCACATCAGCCCCGATGCCAATTTTTATTCTGGATCTGCTGCACCTAAAATAAAATGCTATTTAAGTACATGTGTACAAAAGAGGGCAGTTTGTGTCCTCTTCCAAGCCTATTTTCTTGCCTTATTGTTTAGCATGAGCAGCAGTTTAAAATGATGCGGTTACTTGGTTGTACTAAAAAAAAGCACAGATCAAAGGCCTTGCTCAGCTCAGGAACTGAGATATCCCTTGAGCCAATTTTAGTATCCGTTTCTAGCCTAACATCCTTTCTGCTTTTAAACACAAACTTTTTTTGTGTAGTCAAGTATTTATATTGGCTCACTAATTATCTGTCCCTAGGGTTGCTTGTTGGCGTTGTGCTACGCTATGGGATCCATGTACCCCGTGACATCAACAATGTTACACTAAGTTGCCATGTCAATGCCAGTCCGGCCACGTTGCTGGTAAACGTCAGCGGCAAGTTCTATGAATACACACTGAAGGGAGAGATCAGCTCCAATGAAGTCAGTGAAGTACAGGATAATGAGATGCTTCGTAAGGTAAAACACCACAATCATACATGAGATCAGATTAAGGTTTGCTTTGACAGATTTATCCCAGAGGTTTCACTGGGGTTGAGGTCAAACCTTAGCGATAGTGTCCAGTGTTGTTTACGTTATGTTCTTAATACTGAAATGTCACAGATCATCATACAATGTATTATATTATTTTCATGTTTTACCACTGCTTCCCCATGATCACTTCCTCCCTCTCATAGTTAATCGTGTCTGTATGTAGACGCCCAACAAGCTGATAGCACAGATGGGGATTTAAACCCAGAAGTAGTGGGCTAGTGTAATTTACTGCTGCACTACCTGAGCTCCTATGTCACAGATATATATACAGTATATATATATATATATATATATATATATATATATATATATATACAGTGTATCACAAAAGTGAGTACACCCCTCACAATTCTGCAAATATTTCATTATATCTTTTCATGGGACAACACTATAGACATGAAACTTGGATATAACTTAGAGTAGTCAGTGTACAACTTGTATAGCAGTGTAGATTTACTGTCTTCTGAAAATAACTCAACACACAGCCATTAATGTCTAAATGGCTGGCAACATAAGTGAATACACCCCACAGTGAACATGTCCAAATTGTGCCCAAAGTGTCAATATTTTGTGTGACCACCATTATTATCCAGCACTGCCTTAACCCTCCTGGGCATGGAATTCACCAGAGCTGCACAGGTTGCTACTGGAATCCTCTTCCACTCCTCCATGATGACATCACGGAGCTGGTGGATGTTAGACACCTTGAACTCCTGCACCTTCCACTTGAGGATGCGCCACAGGTGCTCAATTGGGTTTAGTCCATCACCTTTACCTTCAGCTTCCTCAGCAAGGCAGTTGTCATCTTGGAGGTTGTGTTTGGGGTCGTTATCCTGTTGGAAAACTGCCATGAGGCCCAGTTTTCGAAGGGAGGGGATCATGCTCTGTTTCAGAATGTCACAGTACATGTTGGAATTCATGTTTCCCTCAATGAACTGCAGCTCCCCAGTGCCAGCAACACTCATGCAGCCCAAGACCATGATGCTACCACCACCATGCTTGACTGTAGGGAAGATACAGTTGTCTTGGTACTTCTCACCAGGGCGCCGCCACACATGCTGGACACCATCTGAGCCAAACAAGTTTATCTTGGTCTCGTCAGACCACAGGGCATTCCAGTAATCCATGTTCTTGGACTGCTTGTCTTCAGCAAACTGTTTGCGGGCTTTCTTGTGCGTCAGCTTCCTTCTGGGATGACGACCATGCAGACCGAGTTGATGCAGTGTGCGGCGTATGGTCTGAGCACTGACAGGCTGACCTCCCACGTCTTCAACTTCTGCAGCAATGCTGGCAGCACTCATGTGTCTATTTTTTAAAGCCAACCTCTGGATATGACGCCGAACACGTGGACTCAACTTCTTTGGTCGACCCTGGCGAAGCCTGTTCCGAGTGGAACCTGTCCTGGAAAACCGCTGTATGACCTTGGCCACCATGCTGTAGCTCAGTTTCAGGGTGTTAGCAATCTTCTTATAGCCCAGGCCATTTTTGTGGAGAGCAACAATTCTATTTCTCACATCCTCAGAGAGTTCTTTGCCATGAGGTGCCATGTTGAATATCCAGTGGCCAGTATGAGAGAATTGTACCCAAAACACCAAATTTAACAGCCCTGCTCCCCATTTACACCTGGGACCTTGACACATGACACCAGGGAGGGACAACGACACATTTGGGCACAATTTGGACATGTTCACTGTGGGGTGTACTCACTTATGTTGCCAGCCATTTAGACATTAATGGCTGTGTGTTGAGTTATTTTCAGAAGACAGTAAATCTACACTGCTATACAAGCTGTACACTGACTACTCTAAGTTATATCCAAGTTTCATGTCTATAGTGTTGTCCCATAAAAAGATATAATGAAATATTTGCAGAAATGTGAGGGGTGTACTCACTTTTGTGATACACTGTATATATATATATATATATATATATATATATATATATATATGATAATTTCTGAGTAGTAAGAGAAAAATATGCTAGTTAATATTCACATTAAATGGACTAGTACTGACCAGCATTTGTAGTCCTTTTATACATCTGTATTATTTTGCTACAAAGGCATGAGCTGTATCACATGACACAAGCTGAAGTGGGGTATCACATGACAATGGACGTAATGTCTTTGTAATGACTATATCATAATACAGATTAACCACTGTGTACTTACTCTGTGTTTTTAGGTGACCTTTGACCCAGAGGTGTTTTTTAACATTCTTCTGCCACCTATCATATTTCATGCTGGATACAGCTTAAAGCGGGTAAGACTTTTTAGCATAGGAAAGCTTAGGTTATTCTACATTTGAATCAGGTATTGATATGTACTGTTGTCAGATTTGTTGATGACGAAAATTATAAGTCTAAGTATGTAAAGCCAACATGTTCCAGGTATTTAAGCCCCACTTTATCAAGACATGATTTCTTTTTTACTGTTTTTCAGAGACATTTCTTCAGAAACATGGGATCCATTCTGGCGTATGCCTTTGTTGGAACTGTGATATCCTGCCTCATCATTGGGTCAGTTTTCTTAATAAATACATTGCCTGTTTTACATCGAGCATGAGGCAGATTTTCAGCACAGATTTGTTTAAACTGGTCTTAACATTGTGGCAGAAGTTATTCTGGGGCTTTTCCTCATTTTTTCTTCCAATCTAGTTGTTTTCAGTTCCCTATTGCATAAAGAGCCACAGACTATTATGTGCCCCCTTTGAAACGTGTGCACCCACCAGCCACTTCTTGTTGCCTGCCAGCAGCAGACTCCCTCAAAGGGTCGTCCCACATACAAAAAGAGCCACACACCAGCAATGAGACGACGTCAACCTCATAGATGCCCGACCAGGTCAAAATCACAGCTAAAATTTCAATTTAAAAGCTAGTGCTCTACGTGGTGGTGGGCTAGCACATTATAATGCTGAGCTACCTGTGTGGCCATAGTCATTTAACACAATGTAACGTGTAATGTGTTGTACTAATACTTTAATTCTTATTTGGAGTAAAACAGCCTGTTGTTGAAACACTTACATTAAACGTAGGCAACAACAAATACTTTGACTAGTCTAAATACTGTCTTCAAATATTTTATTGTATTTTCATCAACCTCTTTATCCTGGGTCACGCAAGGTGGGAGTAGCCTTGTCAGGGTGCCAGTCTGTTTTAAATTGCCACTTTGACTTTGTAATAAAAATTCCTTAGCACAGCTAGGGATTCAAACCCTAGAGCAGCAGTGGTCTAGCGCTCTGGTCTAATTTACCGTTACAGCACCTCAAGTTTAATTATTGCTACATTAATGTACTTACTATATAATTACTTTATAAGGTTGTTAATACAGCATTATAAGAGGATTAAAATGCTATTGGCCTGTTGGCTATTGAAGTATTTAAAAAAAAAACCCAAATATTTACTTTTAATTTGTGTAGCGCAGATCAAAAGACAGAACTGGTCAAACTGCAACTGCTAATAATCCTGCCTGCTCACTTGAGGCGTGATGTAGCAGCTTGTTTTGTCACATTCTGTGTGTAAAAGGGGGTTAGTGTGTATCCTGCAGTCCTTTTGGTGTCTAAAAACAAAAACTTATGTAGAAAATGTGCTACTTTTTTGCAGCTCACTGATGTATGGCTGTGTGACGCTGATGAAGTTTACTGGTCAGCTGAGTGGAGACTTCTTCTTTACTGACTGCCTGTTCTTTGGTGCCATTGTATCTGCCACTGATCCAGGTCTGTTGTCTGATAGAAATATAGCCCTTTGGCCACTACAAGATTCTTTTAGTTTGGGTTTTTCTACATTGGACACTTGAATAAGAATAACATGCACAATGTCTAGTGTTGGCTAGAGTAGTGAAAGATGGAAATGCATTGTCTGGAGTAATCACTGCATTGCTTTACACTAAATCAGGGTTGGAGAATGCTAAACCTGCATGTTGCAATCTGCATGTTACAAAATAATGTGGAATAAACTTTGTGAAACAGTTTGGAGGCCCATATTTTCCTGTAATGTCTATTAGCAAGCATGAAGTCCCCAGTTCGAATCTCAGCTCTACTACCAGTCGGCTGGGCGCAATCTAGCGGGCACAATTGGCTAATGCCTACATAAGACAAAACTTGGCTGGGTGGGAAAAGGCTGGTGTAAGTGTGCAAGGTGTTTAAACGCTGTGTAAGCAGGCCGAGAAGTCTGTGCACAAGTCCATGGGCCTCGTGTGTATCCACCGAAGTGCAGTAAAAAAATGTCTTGAAGTACTGCGCACGCGTCGGAAGGGGTGTGGAGCAGGCAAATATATCCTCCTCGAACGCAGTTGGGATCCCCGGTAACAAAAGACTAATTGGCTGTGGTAATTCGGGTGAAAATGCATAAATAAATAGAAAAAAGATCTTAAATGGATTAGACTTAAATGACTAGATGACAAGCAGCAAACCAAACATACAATATTACTGTCTATTTTAAGATGTGATGTTCGAAAGCCTACAAACATTTGGCCATGTGTCTTGTTGGTTGTAGATCTAACAATGCCTAATACTTGTTGTGACCTGTTTTTTTGTGAACTTAGTGACAGTCTTGGCAATCTTCAGCGAGTTGCAGGTGGATGTGGACCTCTATGCTCTACTGTTTGGAGAGAGCGTGCTGAACGATGCCGTGGCTGTGGTGCTCTCCTCGTAAGTGCTTATTTTCTTTTTTTTTTTGGTTTCTTTTCTTTATAGGCTAACAAAAGACTAAATATCCATCCAAATCTTCAGCAAAGTTGCGAAGTTGTACATTTTAAATGACTAACAAATTATTTTGTAATTTTTGGAACAATCAAATAATGGTCCATTATTGTTGCTGAGCTCTTGGTTATTGAAGACAACACATAGATAAGCCTTTATTTAATGCTCCTTGTGTTATGTAGATAAACATGTAGTTGCAGCATTGTTTGAAATATTTTAAACAATGGAGCCAATTACAATCTCACGCACAAAAAAACTAAATTTTAATAGCTTGTATAACAAGCATCTAAATATCGACTATAATAATCTAATAATCGGCTATGTCTAAAGAGAAGGGGTGACCTTATTTATTTAAAAAAGGTTCTTTTTTTGTTGCATTTTTCCCCTGTACACACATACATTTTCACCTTAGCAGAGAAGTATGAAGAGGTGGACAATTCCATTATCCCATCTGCCTGGGACAACTTAATTATGTGCATGGGCTACACATGGGCTAATTAAATTGTGGGCTAATGGAATAGTATAGTAAATCTGCCAGTGGATTGAATATGAAACTATTTGGGGCACAGCATGGTTAAAAGGTTTTTAACTGGGTGGGGTTAACCAAGGTTAAATTACTTGGATGGACATCTCATTGTACACCAAATAATTTGTTATATATAATTACTAAGTAAAAAATGCATATGTGTGGAACATGTTTCATTTTATTGATGGTGATATAACAGTCTGCACTGAATGTTCCTAACACTTGGTTCTTCTCCTGCTGGACACGTCTTCAGAATTCTCCTTTATTACCGGAGACACAGTGGGGTAGGCCATCACTGCCCTGGAGGTGTTACTCAATGCATAGAGGGTGGTAACAGCACACAGAGAACTCTCCTCAATGGGTGTGCTGCACAAGTAGTGTATTCTGTTTGTGCATTGGCTGGTGTCAGCCAGAGTATGCAGAGTGAATGTCCCACAGTTAGGCCTCAGTCTAGCATTTTGGGAATTACCTAGCATGTCATTTTTGTAAGTAACAAGCAGTGTGCAAAAGTACAAGTACAGATTGTTATTGTTAACTAATCTTTGTTGACCAATTGGCCTAAAAATAAACTCATATTTCTGGAAACTAAGTCCGCCTTAGGATAAGTTCTACCCAGTAGGTCTGGAATCTAAACTGGAAGGTTGCGGGTTATAATCCCGACTCTGTCATGTTGCCACTGTTGGGTCTTTGAGCAAGGCCCTTCATCCATCCATCCATCCATCCATCCATCCATCCATCCATCCATGTACGTTTTCTAGAAATGTCTGTGGACATGACAGTATAAAGTATAAAGCCCCAATTACAAATTAAATAAATGGTTTATGAGCAAAAAATCTTTCTTGCAAGCCTTAGGGTAGTGAGGCCGAACTGTGGGGATTTGCTGACTCTATTAGATTTGTGTTTTTTAGGCTTTGACCTACAGATTTGCTACTGTAGAAAGAACCCTAGCTTTCCTTTATCTGCAAAATCTGCTTTTCTGTAATACCTTATTGTATTAGGGCTGTAAATATACACAATAGATCTACATGTCGAGATTGGGCCTATACAGTTGTTAATACAGTTGTATTGATAGATTATTAGAACTATGCTGTACATGAAACCAAACCATGATTTTTAATAGATTAAGCAATCTGCTTAATGTATTTCGATGTGAAAGAGATATAAGCAAACAGCAGAGAAAAAAGACATTTTATTTTTCCAGAACTCCAAATAACCAGGATCAGAGTTTGTAATTAAATGACCATTTGAATGATGTAACAATAACAACTTTATTTACCACCACAAAATGTAACGTGTGGTTAAAGACTGACAGGATTAAGTTTTTCTTACCACACAGCCTACATATGAGCATACTGTTTCTCAGACACAATTTATCGTTATCATTAAAATACATGGTCATATACATTTAGAAGCCACTTTTTTATAAGGATCACCTGATCAGCATAAAATCATTACAACATCAGTCACAAGCTTAAATGTAGACTCAGATGAAACAGTATTGTCAATGTTGTAATCTGACTGTAATCTGTTGTTGTTTGAAGAGCTAATTTGAGTATGTAGGAAAGGGACAATCTTCCATGATAGTTATGCAAAACATTTGTTAGACTTCACTAATGTTTCATTGGTGGTGCAAACAAATACATCTTTAAAATTGCTTCTTTTAGCATTATACAATACCTTGTAACAAAGTGCAAATCATCCCAAACTATAATAAACCTTTGTAAACATGACAATAAGTTCAGTGTATCTAAACGGCCTCCCTAGTCACCACATCTAAATCCAATAGAGCATATTTCACATGTGGTAGAACAGGGAACATGCAACGTAAATGTGCAGCTAAGAAATCTAAAGCATGAAAGGTGATGCAATCATGTCCACATGAAGCAAAGTGAATGGATGTATGATGTTTCTTAAAAATGAACATTGAGTTTATATCACTACTGGAATTTCATTTCAGTTTTATGTTAATCACTGCTTTATCCTGGTTAGGGTTGTGGTGGGTCCGGTTTTCCCAGAATTACCAGGCACAATTAGTAAAACGCCCCAGACAGGATGCCAATCCATAGTAGGGCTTTGGCCACCTCCAGCCCCCTTCCCCCTACCAAATCCCAGACATAACCTATCATGTCTGTATGTAGTTGCCAACCGGCTGATAGCATCACTGGGGACTAGTGTAATTTACTGCTGCATCACCCAAGCACCCTACCATTACTGTGATTGAAACTGAATAAAATGTGATTGCAAATTCTGCCTATATTGCCCAACCCTATCTTAAATAAAGCATAGGTTCAGCAGATGATTTACAATTATTTAAATAGGTTCTGCTTAATGAATTGTTTTTTTAATGTAATTAACCTATTAAATACCACTAAATCAGGACTTTTTTAATTAATATGTTGGCAACCACACAAAAACTCTAAAGTATTTAGTGAATCTCTAGAGATGTGACTAATTGTAATAGATTCTCTTTCCAGTATTTACATGCCGTATGTGTTGTCTTTTCATATTTTGCATTTAAGTTTCCACTGTACATCTGCAAACAACTGATTTGCCTGATAAAAGCTGAGTGGGTAGTGAAGTTTTGCATTACGAAAAACAACCTGATTTCAGTCCTGGTATATTTTGTTGGAAAATTTGCAGGGCATGGCGTGCTGTGCTTCTCCTCTTCATTTCCTCTGATATTCATGCTTTTTATGTAGACAACACACTATTATTATTTGTGATGGATTAAATTGACTTGCCATTGTAATTTTAAAAGCTGATAATTATTTTTACAGCCTCAAAGCACACATTTTTTAGGAGTGGTTGTCTGATTGTAATCTGTTTTTTGGACAGATCTATAGTTGCATATCAGCCACAGGGCGACAACAGCCACACGTTCGATGTCACGGCCATGCTGAAGTCCTTGGGCATCTTTCTGGGGGTCTTCAGTGGTTCCTTTGCTCTTGGAGTGGCAACAGGAATAATGACTGCCTTGATATCCTTTAATGGTTTAAAATGTTACATTTCTAGTTCAATTTGAGTTAAGTGGACAAAGTTTGCAAAAACACACACGTTGTCTATAAGAGCCCACAATCTACCTTCTATTGCCAAGATAAAAAACAAACCATGAAGTCCAAGAAACTGTCTGTGGTTTTCTGTGATCTAATTGAGGCATCCTAAAGTTGGCCTTCCAGCCATATTGGGCATCTGGGCAAAGAGACCCTTGGTCAGAAAGGTAAAAAAGAGCTGTACTAAACGTTTGAAAGCATCCTTCGGCTTCCTCAGATCAAAGGGTCCCTTCAAATCTGTAAAAATATGGTGAAAATGAACCAATTCAGCCACTTTTTTTTATTGCTTATGTGTCCAGATTTGTGATTCGTACCCCAAGTTATGCATAGAAAAATTTTAAACATCAGTCCTGCCATGTAGTTTAGCTTTTGTGTGCATTCACGTGTGATCACTCCTGTCTGTCTTGTGATGCCATGAATTTTAAGGCTGCATTCCACTACAAAACGGCAAATCCGGCACCCATTCTTTGTCCTCTTTATAATTCTGTTTACTGTCTCATATCTACACATATGCCAGTTCTCAAGTCTCCTTGACTTTTTCCTCACGTCACCAAATTTACCAAGCTGCGGGATTTCCAGCTGCTGGAGACGGCCCTTTTTTTCCTCATGTCCTGGAGCACATTCCTGCTGGCGGAGGCTTGTGGCTTCACAGGTACCAATTTCTAAAAGAGGATTTTGTTTAATATGTTTACTTGATTCCATTCTAGCATGGTTATGTATTTTTCTGTGGTATGTTTAGGTGTGGTGGCAGTCCTTTTCTGTGGAATTACTCAGGCCCATTACACATTTAACAACCTCTCCCCTGAGTCACAGGACCGCACCAAACAAGTAAGACCTCGTTATGTCTCTGTAAATACATTTTTGAAAAATAAATAATGTCAAATTTCATAGTAACAACTCCATCTTTATCTGCATTTATTTTTTTATCTTCCTTTATTTTTTATTGCTTTCTAGCTAATTAATTGCTGATAAATGTTAGCCTCCATTTGTTTGTGTTTTGGTCAGTTTTAAGAAAATGTAAATTGTTATAGTTTTATAACCATTTTATTGTGTTTTTAGCTATTTGAGCTGCTGAATTTCCTGGCTGAGAATTTCATCTTTTCATACATGGGTCTGACATTGTTCACCTTCCAGAACCACGTCTTCAATCCAATCTTCATTGTTGGAGCATTTGTATCCTAAACCCAAGTACCATGAAGATATACAATTGCACTGTATTGACCAATTGATTAAACACTAAGCTTGCAGTTTCATCCATCAGAAAACACATTGATATCCATTGCTGGTTACTATTTTACTAGTAGTTGGATAGTAAAAGATGATGTGGATTGGGGGGTCACTTGGGTGGTGCACAGCGGTTTGTCAGACTAGCCCACCACTATCTTGTCTTTTTAGACAGTCGGCTGGCCGATAGCATTGCTGAGATATGATTATTGATTGGCTAGGTCTGATGGGGTTGGCCGAAGCTTTGCACTGGATTGGCACCCTGTCCAGTATTTCTGCCTTGTGTCTAGTGCTTCCTGCCATGAACCTGACCAGAATATAGCAGTTGATAAAACTGCTGTATACCAACTTTTTCTGTGTTGGTACAATTTGCTGTTTCGTCAACAGAGAATAGATTTTATTGACATGAGTGTTTCCGATTGGCTGACACATGGTTATTGTGAGGTATATTTTGTCAAAAGTTCAAACCTGCAGAACTTTTTTTTACACATTGTTTTTACCATGGCCATGCATCGCTGGATCTGAACAGTCAATGCATTATTTATGTTAAAATCAGTGCCATCAGTGTGCCAAGTATGTCAATAGAAATGCAGCCTAAAGAGGTAAATGGATTGCATGAATTTGTTTAGACAATAAATTATAAACAGCTGTGATTCTGTTTTGTTCAGTGGCAGCTACACATTAATAAGATTAGTGTTGCTGTAATAAGAGTGTAATAAGAGCGGGAGACTTTGAAGAATTGAATTGAGTCAATGTGTTCCGCATAGTACATAACTGGTGAGTATCTGCTGGGTCACTGGTCAGCAGTGGCCAAGATGTATTTTTTAAAGTGCTTCCTTGACCTTTCTTTCCAAGCTGGCAATTTTCCTGGGCCGTGCGGCTAATATTTACCCACTCTCCTTCCTGCTTAACTTGGGCAGGAGAAACAAGATAAGCTCCAACTTTCAGCACATGATGATGTTTGCAGGTTTGTGGATTGAGTATTTGGTTACTAATACCATTTCTACTGTGTCTTTTGGCAGTAAATATTGTTTGACAGACTGATGTGCCAAAACATAAGGACCACCCTATAAAATGTACATGGCAATTGCTTTTTTGTAACAAATGTGCATGTGACTTTCAGGGATGCATGTGGGCTAATGGTAAGACCTGGTCCACACGTTGAATGCTGCAGATATATGCAAACATAAAGACTTTAATGAGGGTCGAATTTTTATGACAGACAACTGGATTGAGATCTTACTATAGGACAGTCCACTTCACAACCACAGAACTCATACGTCTTGCTGAGTCCATGTTTTGACAGCGTATTAGTTGGGTGGTCCTAATGTTTTGGCTCATCTGTATAGCTTTAGATAAACTTAGTAGTAACAGCAGAATTATACATTGGTTTTTATTGGTTATCATTTTATTCTTTATAATTAATATTGCTCTAGCTTGACTACACTTTTCTTTCTTCCTAAGGTCTCAGAGGGGCCATGACTTTTGCCCTCTCAATTAGGGACACAGCTACATATGCACGGCGAATGATGTTTACCACCACACTGCTGGTGGTCTTCTTTACTGTATGGATTTGTGGAGGAGGAACCACTCAGATGCTGTCCTTTCAACGCATCCGGTCGGTGAAATGAAAGAGTCACTTTTTCCTTCTATATTTAGAGTCCTGACTTGTTTGTAGGGAATCGTAATTTCACAAAGCACTTTTTAGTCTGTGTGTAGTCCTGTTAGTATGGTTGCTTACACTATCTACTGTATTGAAGTACAAATTCTATATGACTGAAAAAGTACACTTTAGTATTTGCTAGAGATGAATCAACATCAGGACCATGTGATTGGTTAAATATATAATGGTCATTATTCCTGTTTTTCCCACCTCTTTATTCCGAACAGTTAGAATTTGTTTGTAGAAATGCAATGTTGCTGGTTTTCCAGCAGATGGTGACAGTCCTATAGCCTTACATGCAAAACGCATCTTGGGCTGTACCTCCAGATGGATTCTGCCTTTTTATTCTGCAAACTTTTAAATTATTAAAACATATTTGCTAGTCCTTTTAGCACGAGTGCTTCAGGTTGCAAATACATGAGCATAGTTTAGTGTAAATGGAAGATTAGATTGAAATGACATTCAGTTGAGTTTGTTCCATGAGTGTAATAATTCATGCAATGTTTTTGGTGTTTTATTCTTTATGTTGCAACAGTGTTGGAGTGGACTCAGACCAGGACAATTCAGTAAGTACACATTAAACAGTATTGTATACAATGCAGTGTGTACTTTAAGCGTGAAAGCCTTTTATCAGTAGATTAGAAACCAGGTTCTTAAGTCAACGTTCTGTTTTTTTGGACCTACATTTTAATCAAACTGAAATCTGTTATCAGCTTTTGTTTTTATATAAAATTTGGTGTGTTGTTTGATGTTTTGCATTTTTTAATACTAGTAATGATCTTTTGGAGCAAAAAACTCAATTCATTTCTTAAAAGTCACATTTCAAAGAAAAAATATTGGGACACTTACACATTCCCACTACGTGAGATTTTATGACATACCATTCTAAATCTTTCTATGAGAATTTGGAGGTTGTCTGTGGGAATTTATGCCCATTCCTCCAGAAAAGCATTTGTGACATCAGACTGATGTTTGATGAGAGGACCTGGCTTCCAATCTCCATTGAGTTGGGTTGAGTAAGCTTGCGTAGGTCCTCCACACTAAACACATCCAGACTTGTCCACCAGACATCCAGAAAGAGAAGTGTGATTCGTCACTCCACAGAACACGTTTCTACATATTACAGTAAAGTTGGGATAGCAGCCTATTAGACTATTGTTTTGTCACCTTACCTTGTAACAATTTTCAGTAATCATTTTAAATCTGGTCACAGTTGTGAAAGTAACTTTATTTAAATTTATCCAGTTTTGCTTGAGTTAACATTCCAGGTGCTTATTATGCTTTATACTCCACCGTGTATTCTTAATATTAGACAGTTCTGTATGGCAGGCAGGCCAGTCTAGCATAGTCTCATACTACTAAGCCTCTCTGTTGTAACACATGCAACATTTGGCTTGCATTGTCTTGCTGAAACAAGCAGGAATGTCCCTGAAAAAGAAAAGCATAGTCTTGATGACAACATATAATGCACCAGTATGCATATGTACCACTCAGTATTAATGATGCCTTTACATGTATGTACCCACGCCATTGACACTAACACACTTCTATACCATGACAGTCCCTGGCTTTCGAACTTGCGATTGAAATGGTCCTTGTTCTCTTTGGCCAGGAGGACAATTTGAAAGGTGAACTTGTCGGACCACAGCACACATTTCCACTTTAGTCTTCTGAAACATTTATATAGTGTTGTTGTGTCAAAGAGACTCCAATCTCTTACACCACAATTATTAAACCAATACAGAAATTATTAAAGGGAAAAACTCCACAGACTGGATTCAGTTAAGAGAAAAAAGAGCTCCAAACTTTATTTTAGATATGATCTTAACTGGGCATCAGTCCAAAGAATGTGCAAAGTACAGATTCAGTAAATACTTATTTTATACAGTGTATCACAAAAGTGAGTACACCCCTCACATTTCTGCAGATATTTAAGTATATCTTTTCATGGGACAACACTGACAAAATGACACTTTGACACAATGAAAAGTAGTCTGTGTGCAGCTTATATAACAGTGTAAATTTATTCTTCCCTCAAAATAACTCAATATACAGCCATTAATGTCTAAACCACCGGCAACAAAAGTGAGTACACCCTTTAGTGAAAGTTCCTGAAGTGTCAATATTTTGTGTGGCCACCATTATTTCCCAGAACTGCCTTAACTCTCCTGGGCATGGAGTTTACCAGAGCTTCACAGGTTGCCACTGGAATGCTTTTCCACTCCTCCATGACGACATCACGGAGCTGGCGGATATTCGAGACTTTGCGCTCCTCCACCTTCCGCTTGAGGATGCCCCAAAGATGTTCTATTGGGTTTAGGTCTGGAGACATGCTTGGCCAGTCCATCACCTTTACCCTCAGCTTCTTCAATAAAGCAGTGGTCGTCTTAGAGGTGTGTTTGGGGTCATTATCATGCTGGAACACTGCCCTGCGACCCAGTTTCCGGAGGGAGGGGATCATGCTCTGCTTCAGTATTTCACAGTACATATTGGAGTTCATGTGTCCCTCAATGAAATGTAACTCCCCAACACCTGCTGCACTCATGCAGCCCCAGACCATGGCATTCCCACCACCATGCTTGACTGTAGGCATGACACACTTATCTTTGTACTTCTCACTTGATTGCCGCCACACATGCTTGAGACCATCTGAACCAAACAAATTAATCTTGGTCTCATCAGACCATAGGACATGGTTCCAGTAATCCATGTCCTTTGTTGACATGTCTTCAGCAAACTGTTTGCGGGCTTTCTTGTGTAGAGACTTCAGAAGAGGCTTCATTCTGGGGTGACAGCCATGCAGACCAATTTGATGTAGTGTGCGGCGTATGGTCTGAGCACTGACAGGCTGACCCCCCACCTTTTCAATCTCTGCAGCAATGCTGACAGCACTCCTGCGCCTATCTTTCAAAGACAGCAGTTGGATGTGACGCTGAGCACGTGCACTCAGCTTCTTTGGACGACCAATGCGAGGTCTGTTCTGAGTGGACCCTGCTCTTTTAAAACGCTGGATGATCTTGGCCACTGTGCTGCAGCTCAGTTTCAGGGTGTTGGCAATCTTCTTGTAGCCTTGGCCATCTTCATGTAGCGCAACAATTCGTCTTTTAAGATCCTCAGAGAGTTCTTTGCCATGAGGTGCCATGTTGGAACTTTCAGTGACCAGTACGAGAGAGTGTGAGAGCTGTACTACTAAATTGAACACAACTGCTCCCTATGCACACCTGAGACCTAGTAACACTAACGAGTCACATGACATTTTGGAGGGAAAATGACAAGCAGTGCTCAATTTGGACATTTAGGGGTGTAGTCTCTTAGGGGTGTACTCACTTTTGTTGCCGGTGGTTTAGACATTAATGGCTGTATATTGAGTTATTTTGAGGGAAGAATAAATTTACACTGTTATATAAGCTGCACACAGACTACTTTTCATTGTGTCAAAGTGTCATTTTGTCAGTGTTGTCCCATGAAAAGATATACTTAAATATCTGCAGAAATGTGAGGGGTGTACTCACTTTTGTGATACACTGTATGCTTATATGCACTTTTGTATGCTGGGAAGTTAATCACCCGCCTTTCATCTGGAATGTAGATTGTGAAATCCATGACTTTCTTGTAGTCATGCATTGAGAAATGTTCTTAAACTGTTTATTTACTCACACAGTTTTTTCCAAAGTGTTGACCCTCGACCCAGCCTTTTGTTAATGCTGCTTTTATACCCAGTTATTTTACAAACTGCACAGTTTTTTGATTATTGCCTATTATTGTTAACGTTTGTGTAGAGATTTACAATTTACTGCTTTCTGTTTTTATTTGCTCTTAACTACTAGTTAGAATTTCTGTTCATAGATATGTAACTGTCTCTGAATTGCTCCAGTTTGCAAAAACCTTTTTTGTTGTTGCTTTACTTTGTTTATTCTCAAATCAGCCATATCAAAAGGGCATCAGTGGATCTTTTTTTTCTTTATTAATGTATTATATTATTCAGCCCTGCTGATAATTACCCAAGCATGGCACGTAATTGTGTAAGTCTTGTGAGACTACTTCATTAATCCTCTAGGGATTTTGACTCTGAAATAGTACACACTTAACAGTTTGCTGATGAATTACATTAAATTAGTACATAATACTGAATGTACTAAAGGAGCGACTCCTAACACTTCATTCAGTACATTCCGTTTCAGACAAAAATAAAAAATGTAGGCAACATTGTTTATTTGCAAAATATTAAGCCTAGTAAGCTGGGTTTAAGTCTAAGTTAGAGCTACACATGTGTCTTAGTACCTTTAATACAAGCAACACTTTGCTGCATGCCTGGAAAGTGATTAAGGGATTTCCATCAAAGGGCAGATCAGTATGGAATTCCAGTCCCATCACCTAAAGGGGATAAAAAATCCACTTCTATAAAAGCCAACCTAAAGGAGGGGAAAGGCAGCAGGTCACCGCTCTCTATTAAACAAACTATTCACTTGAACTAAACATTTATTCTACATAAGTGCTTCATCTGATCACTTTTATCCTAGGCATCTGTTGCTGTAACATTTGAGAATTCAGGAAGCTCTCTGCTAGAAATGTGGAATTGCAAGCATTTTTAAATGTTTGTTATTGCTGTGCTCATTTCCTGTGAGAATTTACTGTTTATAAATACTTGCTAGGTTGTGAGTCAGTACACACTGAAGTCATTTAAATAATCTGTCCATAAAGGCATGTGGCATACATGAGCAAAAAATGCCAAATCTGAGCAGACAGCTCAGACTTCACATGAAAAATTGTGTATTTGAATGTTTCCAGAGCAACATGTAGCAGTTTATTTGTTCTTGCTGACTTATTATACAGCTGTAAATGAAAGGAACACTGGCTAGGTTATATATGGTCAATGTTTCAATGTTTTAAACAAGAACTACTAGAAATAGTTTATACTTAAATCTGAAAACGGACTGGCTTGTTCTGGATGAACAAAGACCCAGAAAGTCATTGTAAACTGTTTTGTAAATTAGCCGTAATGCTCTGTGTTTGTGTGGTTTTGCAGATCGGCCCTGATGGATTAGAGAGGAGGAGCACCAAGCAGGAAAGTGCCTGGTTATTTAGGATCTGGTACAACTTTGACCATAAGTATCCTTTTAGCAATGATTGAAGGCTCAGGCAAGCAGAGACATTATTATTAGAACATAGGGTTAACTAACACAATACACAGGTAAAGATATTTAAATTTATATGAATATATCACTTTTAATAAGTACTGGACACTGGAAGCACACACAGATTTTTCTCTATAGTGATTTTACACTTTGGTCTATGTGCTTTTCTGGTTCCCAGTTAGTTGTTATTTAACCTAATGTAACCCTTTTAATGCTGTAAGTACTAGTAAATGTATGAAAGGGGCTTATGTGTTTCTCAGTTTGACCACTTTACCCAATGAATAGCAATCAGAAGGATATTGTGTAGCTCAGCATTTCAGTCCAAATACTGAATCGAAATCAGTTGAATATTGAAAGATTCAGTTTAAGGTGGGTTTTTACTTGCCACATGCAGTTTCAAGTAAGCAGCCCTCTTGTGTGAACCTTATGTCAATCTGAAGGATTAAAATAGATTTTTTTTAACCAAGGGCAGATAGTTTACATTGGTTTATTTGTCTAATTGGTTACCTATTAGTTCTATCAGTAAGTGACATGATACAAAAGCTGAGGCCAATTAGCCTAAAGTGTTATAATCTTTACATATTTGTCAATTGCCTCACCAGACATTTTAATTCCAATTCAGTTGTTATTTTACATGTTTACTTGAAATGTATTGACCAAATTTTTTAAATCATGCTTGGTGAATTTACCCTTTAGAATTGTGCAAGTGCTTTTAGATGCTCCGGTAGCGCAGCAGTAAAATACTCTAGCTGGTAGGTCAGGCATCTACACAGACATGATTGGCTATGTTAGGTTGGGGGGAGCTATTCGTAGGTGCACAATTTAATGTGCTCTCAGTGTTGGTCCTCATCCTGAATAACAGTAAAAAGGGCTGCATCAGGAAGGCCATCTGGCATAAAAACTGTGCCAAATCAGGTATTTGGACCTAAATGATCAGCTGTGGTGACCCCTAAATATGGGAGCAGCTAAAAGAGACACAAGTTATTGGTGTCTTCATTTTGCATTTGATCTCAAACCAAAGCTGGCCCCAGTAACACCACAATATTTAGATAGATCGTATGCACTCGTATGATTCCATTATTCTCCAAGCATGATTAAAAGTGTCAGTGTTAATTTAAAACCTTTACAGTATGACTAAAAGTTGTTATCGTTGTTGTAGTTTTATGTGGCAGTATGGAGTTATGTATTTTTGGTTTGTCAGCCAGTATGACATAAAACCTTCTGTTCCTTAACTGTGCTGTCCTGCAGCTATCTTAAACCTATTCTGACTCACAGTGGGCCTCCACTTACAGCCACTCTGCCAGCCTGTTGTGGTCCATTGGCTCGATGCCTCACCAGCCCAATGGCGTACGAGGTCAGCTTTATACAACCTTTTCTTCAAATAAGGCTTCAGTATTTTGACATGTTTTCAACATATTTTTGTTGACACGGTTACTTCGGCCTCTAGAGTTTTAACAAGCTTACTTTTAATGGATGCAGTATGGGTAAATTTTTAGGCTTGGTTTGAGCTACTACACAATTCCAGTATTATTTCACTTGGAAAGGATGATTGAACTGATGTTTTCTTATAATAAATGTGTCTTATTTCTACATGTTTAAATAATGTATGCACATTGTATATTGGAAGCAATTGCTTTTAGACATAATATTTGTTGTTGTTTTTTTTTCCACATTATGGTTTGTGCAGCTCAACCCCCAGCAAGAGTTTGGTTACAGTAATAAAGGAATTTTTGGTAACCTCGTGAAAATGCACAACAGTATGAGCAAGACTAATAACACTTTATAGACACCATACAGCGGTTGCTGTTGGAATATAGTTTGACTGTTTTGGAAAATGTATGCCAGGTACTGATATGTGTTTTGAACCACATTACCAAGTATGTGGACACCTTATAATTTTTGGATCTGGTTATTTAAGCCTCTCCCACTGGAAACAAGCTTGTAAATCCAGCAGCCTCCAACAGGCTCCAAATTTGCAGTAGACTGGGTTATACAGGAAGGCTTGCCATGTAATTAGGTGCCATCTGTCTGTTAAGTATTAAGTCAGGATAATAATGTTGTAGGTGCTGTTGTTGTGGAGCGGAAATGTTTAAAAGTAACAACAGCTGCGACACAATAGACTGCACAAGCGCATGGAACTAGACTGCTGAGCACTGTAGTTGGGGGGGGGGGGGGGGGGGTAAAAAGTTCAAAGTTTGTGAATGTTAGTGAAATAGTTTGATGGTTTGGGCTTGGTCCATCAGTTCCACTTAAGAGAAATCTGCTTACAATTGCTGCTACAGTGTACTATCATATTCTAGTAGTATTCTGGGCTTTTTACTTTGTGATGATTGTTTGAGGAAACCTTATTTGAAACTTTATGAATGCATTGGAAAACCTGTTACACGTTATTTTTAAGTCAGTGACAAAGTTCACTTGAATTAATCCCCCAAATAAGTGCTGGCTGTTTTAGCAGCAAAGTGGGACCAACTCCATAATAATGTCAGTGTTTTTAAAGTTATATGTTTCTAAAGCATTGGAATTTGGAGTTGGAATTAGTTGGGAATGTGCTGTATTTTTCTAGATTTAAAAAATGTTGTGAGTGGTTGTTATTCCAAAGCAGACAAAAATTCTTTAGATAAGAGAAACCGAGCCAAGAAATAGCCTGTAAGTTTCCACAGAGCTCCAAAATTTTTTGTAACCTGATCATCCTTTTTCCATGCAGAATGAGGGCCAGCTAAAGGAAGATGACTCAGACCTCATCCTGAACGACAGCGACATCAACCTGTCTTACGGTGACATCACAGTGAGCACCGATGCATCAGGGGTGCGCACAATCGGAATGCCATCGGGTGCATCGGGCGTCAACTTTGACGAGGCCCTGGACCGAGAGCTGGCCTTCGGTGACCACGAGCTGGTGATTCGAGGTACGCGGCTGGTGCTGCCTATGGATGACTCGGAGCCGCCACTGCGCCACAGGGAAATCTGAGCTGCATGTGGAAAACCAACAAAATGTCAAAAAGTGAATGACATGAACAAATCAAAGGCATTCCTATCCCTCTCTCCATCACACCCAACAGGAGCAACCTTTCTCTCTCTGTGTGTGTGTCCGGCCTCTTCTTTCTCTGAAGTGGCTGGTTTGATGTCTCTACCTCATTGTCACTGTCTTGCATACCTTCTCAGTTCTTGCCGTCGATTGTTGTGTTTGTAAACCATTCTGCATATTTTTCACAGCTTGGTTGGCTGGTGTGGCATTTAAGGCTTTGTGGCATTTAAGGCTTTGTGGCATTTAAGGCTTTGTATGCATAGTAAGTTCTGAAATATCTGTGTACGCCGGCTGTGCTTTCTGTTGTGTGAATTAAGTCTGATATAAAACGGGTTTAAGTTTGAGCAGAGGTACTAGTTCTGAGTCTTAGACTTTCGAAACATCTTTGTCTGAGATTCAAAACAGAGACATGCTAGCTGCATGACTTAGGCTTAGTGTTTGCTGTGTGGCAATCAAGTGCCTGTTGAGTTTGGTTTCTCTCCTTTTTATCCTCACAGCAAACCAGCATTGTTGTTCACTAGGTGGAGGCATTGTATCATGATGCTAAGCTTGCCTGGTTACTGTAGGTTTGCATTGTGACTACAAAGAGGGAGGCATGGTTACTGTAATTTTAAGGGATGTGTCACTCATTGTGACCTGTGATTGTTCATGGATAGATGCCTGTATAATCAAAGGGCCGGGAAATGTCATTGACCTTTGACTGTGACTCCGGTGGTTTTACACCACTGCTGTTGTCCATTCACACATGGTCCTGCCTGTTGAGAGGACTCGGGCGTGGATTCGTCAGGGCAGCCATTTTTAAGTCTTTTTAAATTAAACTGAGGAAATGCCTTCAAAGGGCGCCTTGTCAAATCGTCAAGGAAACAACTGACGTACCCTTCAGATTCCACACTTCTGAGATACTTTGCAGTGTTTTACACTAAAGCAGTGGAAGTCTTGACCAGTGAATTTGCCTAGAAATGCACTTCAAGTACTAGACATTATCTTTACAAGTTTTAATATTAAATTGTAAGTATGTGTTGTCAGGCAGTTAGTTATACTTTTGAAACATTTGACTGTGAGTACATACAGACAGGTGACAATAAATATCAAAATATACCAAAGCCAATTAGAGAGATGTTATTAAGGTACTTACATGGTTTTACATATTGCATTTGTAATTTTGGACTGCTTTGTAAAATCAGGCTACGTGCTGTACTGTACATGCGGTACATACATACATACATAATTGTAAGCAAGTAATAGTCTTGCTAAATGGTCCAACAGTGACAGCTAGGCAGTGGTGAGTGATTGTCTGATCACTAGTTCAGTACTTAAACCACTGAACTACCACTGTTTAGTTCATTTTGGTTTATATCAGTATTAGTCATTATGCCACAGTAAAACACTTTGGTGTTGAAATTTACATTTGAATTGTGGTTGAAATCAATGTTGTTTCAAACCCCTACAAAGTGAAACCCTTTAGAGTTCTGACTGCACAGGACTGATGTCTTAGGGCAGGTCTATCTATCTTTTTTGTTTCTTTGATCAGCTACAAGTACAAAAGACTTGGCATTTTGTACAACTTAGGGAAATTTATCAATTTGTCCCACGTTATCAGTGCTAACAGCCGATTTAAAAATGTAACTACATAATTGTTACTTAAGGTTGGTTCAACAATTCCTCTGTCTTCAGCATATTTTATTAGCCATTAGCTGTTTTTGTTACTTGTTTTGTTGCCAAAATGTCAGTAAAAAAAAAAACTAAATAAATAAATAAATACATTTTTTAACCATGAGTGAATTTAAAGATGTTTGTTTGTGGTAGTAAGAAACTTGTATGTTTACTGTGTAATGAAAGCTTATCAGCAGCCAAGCAGTACAACTTACGAAAGTATTTAAGGTCGTATGGTATGTTATACTCTAACATCTACACAAACTTTCCACCTGGATAATTTAGGAGTAGGTCTTGTGTGTTTGGCCATGATCACTGCTGAATGGACTGCCGCTCTTGTCTCTTATGTTCTATTGTTAAGAGTAAGTGCAAAAGCAAAGCCCATTGTCCTTCATTTGTTTGCATTTCCCAAACAGAAACCTTGAAACATTATTCTTCCTTTCTCTCCATGCCACTAATATAATGTTTTAATACGAATGTCTAACAATCATTTATACTATAAACCGAACAACAGAAAATATTTGTTAAAAGCTTGTTCTTTTTCCCCCATATGCACCCGATGCAAACATCCACAGATAAAAAGAGAACTGAACCGTTTATAGCAGTTTGCTTGATCTTTACTTACTTTTTTTTGTTTGAAACTTTTGCATGACGTGTGCGGTGTGGAGATGCGTAGCTGTGTGTTTTTGTGTTATTTTTCGTTGTTGCTGAGTTTCTATGAATTTTTATAGTGAATTATGAAGGGCTCAGGGTTGGTGTGGAATGCCACTGCAGCAAGGACAGATTCTGAGAGCTGATTTTATGCATGTTCAAAAATAGCTAAATAAACATGTTTATATAAGAAAAAAAATCAAGGGAAATTTGCGGACTGTAAAGAATGTCAATGGCGTGAGGCTGTAACAAGCTGAAAAGAGCCGATGTTTTATGTGTGTTGCAGATTTATACGAGTTAATTGTGAACCAAGAGAGAGGTTACATGAGTGGTCACATTTGGTTATTTTTTAAATAGCAGATCATGATGGAATATTTCAGATTTTAAAATATAATTTATGATTATTCATTCATTTTTGCTAAACATTTTATCCTGGTCAAGGAAACCCTGGGCACGATGCAGGAATTCACCCTGCACTGGGGCTCCAATCCTATGCCAGGCAACAGGCATAAACGTATTTACGTTACTCATACCTTGAGACAATTTAGTGCCGCGATTCCACCTAATTGCATTTTTTAAGTGGTGGAAAAAACCTAAATACCTGGAAAAATGTACACAGACTCTGGGAAAACATGTGAAACTCTTCACAGACATTGACTGAAGACAAAAATTATTGCAACTCCACCAGCAGCCCCACTGCACTGCCCTATTCATTTTTAAGTACAAATGCAGGGGAAAATATAAACTAGTAGGATGGTTGATAAGTGCAAATGCAGTTTTGTAAATGTATGAAGTAGTGTTTGACAACAGTAGAGCATGTACCCCATAGAATTGTGTATCTCAAGGGCTTCAGTCACTGTCTGTGGGGATAAATGTAAAGATTAAATAAATTACTTACTAAAACACACACACATTGATGTGTCCAATTAAACAATGTCTGAAAAATGTTTCACAGAAGGTCTATATTTTAAACATTTTGTGTTGTTTATGTATTTTACCATTTGACCATTTGCCTTTGTGGTGCCACATGTGAATATGTGCACGCTTGAAAACAAATAGACTGTACGGAAGATCAGATACCTGGAAAGCAGGTTCCTGGCACACAATTCAGTAAAACTAAGTAGCGTAGCAAAAGGTACTAAGGCATTACTTAGTGTTTCTGTAAACTAAGGCCCATGATGAGACATGATGAGAAAATAGCAGAAGAAGAATGAGGGACAGAACAGCGACCAAGGCATTTATCTCCTGCCATGCAGGACATTTAGCCAGAGGTCAATGTAGCATTCTTGTTGGTCTGTCTATTGATAACATGGCCCACAGGAGCAGGCTGTTTATATTTGGACAGTCATGAGAAGAAGGACTTGAGCATTATTGCAGTTTTGCACTTTTTAAATTCCTTGTTCATTTGTTTTTGTGTCTTAAAATAGCTACTGTTGATTTAATTGTTTGACTGTAGATTTGCAGATGAAGAAGTAAATAGACCTGCTGATAAGACAAAGTATAATCTTTGGCTGTTTCACATGTGAAGAAAGAGAAATTAAGATGTCATCAGACAAGCATTTCTCAGTACTTATCTTAATACAGAGCAGCAATCTAGTATTGTCTACAACTACACAAATGCTATCAAGGAATTTCCCCAAATTAAATGGTGTTACTCATACTCGTGGTGTAAGGAAATTGTAAGCTAATTTTTGTTCTAATATGTGCAGCAACTTAAAACTGGATTCACAAACTAGACAGTTACTGAAATTATAAACAAATCCTACTGTACAGTAAACAACATTGACATTAACTAACACCTTTTTCATTCTACTGTTCTTCTGCTGCTTGCACTGGATAACTGGTAATAGGCTTCAGTGTTTTGTGACTGCATAAACACTTTGATATGGGTGATGTAGATTGTCCTACATGTCTAACTTGTCTAATGTAGCAGAAGGAAGCAGATGCTGTCTACATGATGTTTTTACTGAAATGTCACTGATATGTGCACTCTGTTTTACATGTTGCAGGTACTGACTGTTTACATGTGTGTGTGCAGTGATCAATAAACAGAACTTTGTGCTTTCAATTAAATCAGCTCTTTTGTTGTGTTTGCCTTTAAATTATTTTGTCTCTATAAAAAGTCTGGCAACCCTGATTCAAGGTAGAAATGCACCCTGTATGTTATTCTATCACAGGGCACTATTACCAGGCTTATTTAGACTTACTTCAGTTATGGTCAACAAAAGTATTTTAATTATAATATTTTAACTTTACATAATTATCATAAACAATTATTGTCAATATAAGATATTTAACTAATAGATAGTATAACTGTTTTAAAATGAAGTGCTTTGTCACATCTTTAACAGAAACAGCTGCCTCATGATTAAGCTATGACATCACCAGTTGAAGCTCCTCAGTACCCCTTTGTAAATCTTGCCTCTTTAAAAATGTTAGTACTAAAATCACGGGTCCCAAGAGTATGATCATTTGCTGTAATGAGAGACTCATGTTTTCCAAAGGTATCTGGCACTATTTTTCTTTGGCATGTAGACCCCTTTGTGTCTGGAGGCTGCATAGCTGTAATATAGTGCTCCCCATCACTGGGAAACTGGGACTTAAACCTTTTAAAGAATCAGTTTCCAGTAAGATATCAGGTAACATGTCCTTTTATGGTCTAAACACTGAACAAGAATGTGTCTTTATTAAGATAATGGTTTCTGTATTTATAACATTGATTCAGTTTTTTTTTTGTCTTTGGTCTGCCCCAGTCCAAGTTTATAAAACCTGTGTCAGTCTAAAAGGTGTAAGTTGTGGATGGCATTTGGGGGTGAAAGGGGTGGCAGAGGCCTCGCAATGGATTGGCATCCTGTCCGACGTGTATTACTGCATTGCACCCAGTGATTCCAGGAAAACTGGACACACCATGCACGACCCTGACCAAGATAAAATGGTGGTACAACGTGAAAATGAAATGAAAATTAATTACAAAATGTATGTAGTAAGTTATATACTATTTCTGCATATGTGCATATGCAATGATGTTCAATGTTTCAATCGTTGTTTTTAATGGTAACCAAGAGAAAGTTACTTTACAGACAAAGAAGACAAAGGTTACATGTACATGTACAACTAAATTGATAATGTTATTATTGTGGAATGCTGCATTAGTCGTCCAAAAAATTCCACTTTTATGATGTTTAGGTTTAACAGGACTGCAAGTAATCAAGCCAGGATGTGTCTAGTCTAATTTTATATTACATTTATATTACAGGGTCAAATGTTGTTTAGCTGATGTTTCAAGTGAATTGTGACTGGGCCATCTATTGATAAACATGTTAGAGAGATGAGCTACAGTCAGTAACCATATTAAATATACTTTTCTGGTAAAGGTTCCTGAGATTTACTCAAAGACATGTAGAATGTAGTGCAGTGTTTTTTAGGCTTGTCATTGAAGATTTTTGCTTTCTCACAGTTTTTAACACATCTACACCAGGTTGGAAGATAGGAGAATGTGCATTACAGACAATACAATGTATGTTGTCCATGGTTGCACAAGAACGTAACCCAAGGACTATAATTTTGCATTGACCTATTGGATATTTTGTTGTTTTGTTGGTAAAGAGAAAGGGCCATTACAATTGTATTATGCCCCTTTTCCATTGCTTGGTACCCTTAGGTAGGGTGTGTTTTTAAATTCATAATGCTGCACTGAGTAGCAAGTGACCTGTGCTGTACCTAAGAACGTATGCTAAATTTGGTTACCCTTGGCCAGAAATCATTGTTTCATGGTATTCAGTGTGTTTTCTTCAGTGTTTAGATAATGGCTATACAAAGATTTTTAAGGACTAACCATCGCTCTAAGGACAGTTCATACTTAGACCTATTAACAAGTGAAAAGTGTAAGACACTTACCAAAGCCTTGCCTAGATTGGGTCATTTCTCTAAACTGGATGACTGAGCCCAAGGATTTTGATCAAGAGGCCACTGGCAACTTTTTAAATACAGACTTTAAAATTAGAAGCACTTTTTTTTTTGCATTCAGTATTAAATGTTATCTAGAAAGTGTGTCAATCTAAGATGTTTGTGCCGAAAATGCCCAGGAGGTTACCACATTTCTGGCAGTGTTGCATCCACAACCCAGACTTTGTTGCACTGTTTACAGTGGTTTCCACTGCAACTTACTGTAAACCTTGATAGTGAAGAACTGTTATAATATAAATTATTATTGGGCATTACAATATTGGTCTAAAACATTTTGGTATTCAAGGAATGTGATTGGAGTTGGGCCAAACCGCCACATGGCATAAAACCGGTTAGAACTGGCTGAGCGAAAGCCTGGAACAAAAAGCATACCTTATATGGAGTAGTACTACACCTGGCCACTAGGGGGGGGGGGGGTGGTAAACTATAAATAACAGCTGCGCGCTCTACTCGGGGTCTGTTGCATTCTTCACTTAGACGGAGAGGCTCCAGAACGCAGCTGCTTGTGACCTGGAAGACGAACCAACCTTTTCTGAATAAAACTTTTAAAGAACGTCACCTTGCCTCCTGATAAATTCGGATCGATTCTAACAAAAGATCCACGACAGAACCTTGATCCAAAAGATGTTGTCACAAAATACCAAGATGGACATGACGTTACTAATAACACTGCTGTCTCACTGGCAAGCAGTTTTCTATATTTACTACTTGATTATGCATAGAAAATTGCAGGACATCAAGTCAACAATGAACATTAAGGTTTTAACACCTTTGTGCTAAAGAAGCAGATGAACTCATTTAAATACAGGACAAAGACAACTTGAGTACACATATGTGATGTATTAAAGAAACAAAAGTGATCCAACACCAAATGCCCTCATGTAAACAAGGACGGATTAAGGATAGTCTGGGCCCCTGGGCAAAGAGTTGAAAAAGATTACTGTTAGGGGTCAAGATTTTCAAAGTGACCCGGAGAACATAAGTGGTTTTTTAGGCTTACAGGGAGAACAGAGGGCCAGAAGCTCGCCAGGACCGTACAGGAGCCTCTCCTCTACGAGACGCACCGTATGGCACTGTCCCCGTCCTCCTAGCTCAAAGTTTTAAAAAGTAACTGTTAGGGGTCAAGATTTTCAAAGTGACCCGGAGAACATAAGTGGTTTTTTAGGGTTACAGCGTGAACAAAAGGCCAGAAGCTCGCACGGACCACACAGGGGGCTCTCCTCTACGAGACGCACCGTATGGCACTGTCCCCGTCCTCCTAGCTCGAAGTAAAAAAAAAGATTATTGTTAGGGGTCAAGATTTTCAAAGTGACCCGGAGAACATAAGTGGTTTTTTAAGGGTTACAGCGCGAACAAAAGGCCAGAAGCTCACCAGGACCATACAGGGGGCTCTCCTCGACGAGACACACCGTATGGCACTGTCCCCGTCCTCCTAGCTCGAAGTAAAAAAAAAGATTACTGTTAGGGGTCAAGATTTTCAAAGTGACCCGGAGAACATAAGTGTTTTTTTAGGGTTACAGTGTGAACAAAAGGCCAGAAGCTCGCCCGGACCGCACAGGGGGCTCTCCTCTACGAGACGCACCGTATGGCACTGTCCCCGTCCTCCTAGCTCGAAGTAAAAAAAAAGATTACTGTTAGGCGTCAAGATTTTCAAAGTGACCCGGTGAACATAAGTGTTTTTTTAGGGTTACAGGGAGAACAAAAGGCCAGAAGCTCGCCCGGACCGCACAGGGGGCTCTCCTCCACGAGATGCACCGTATGGCACTGTCCCCGTCCTCCTAGCTCGAAGTGATGAGAAGTATCTGTTAGGGGTCAAGATTTTCAAAATGACCCGGAGAACATAAGTGGTTTTTAAGGGTTACAAGGGAGAACAGAGGGCCAGAAGCTCACCAGGACCGTACACGAGGCTCTCCTCTATGAGACGCACCGTATGGCACTGTCCCCGTCCTCCTAGCTCGAAGTTTTAAAAAGTAACTGTTAGGGGTCAAGATTTTCAAAGTGACCCGGAGAACATAAGTGGTTTTTTAGGGTTACAGCGCGAACAAAAGGCCAGAAGCTCGCCCGGACCGCACAGGGGACTCTCCTCTACGAGACGCACCGTATGACACTGTCCCCGTCCTCCTATCTCGAAGTGATGAGAAGTATCTGTTAGGGGTCAAGATTTTCAAAATGACCCGGAGAACATAAGTGGTTTTTTAGGGTTACAGGGAGAACAAAAGGCCAGAAGCTCGCCCGGACCGCACAGGAGCCTCTCCTCTACGAGACGCACCGTATGGCACTGTCCCCGTCCTCCTAGCTCGAAGTAAAAAAAATGATTACTGTTAGGGGTCAAGATTTTCAAAGTGACCCGGAGAACATAAGTGGTTTTTAAGGGTTACAAGGGAGAACACAGGGCCAGAAGCTCACCAGGACCGTACACGAGGCTCTCCTCTACGAGACGCACCGTATGGCACTGTCCCCGTCCTCCTAGCTCGAAGTAAAAAAAAATGATTACTGTTAGGGGTCAAGATTTTCAAAGTGACCCAGAGAACATAAGTGGTTTTTTAGGGTTACAGCGCGAACAAAAGGCCAGAAGCTCGCCCGGACCGCACAGGGGGCTCTCCTCTACGAGACGCACCGTATGGCACCAAGGACGGATTAAGGATAGTCTGGGCCCCTGGGCAAATTATATTGTCAGGCATGAAAAGAACATCAAATAGCTCAGTTAAGTGTGTGTATGCATTCAAACGGTGGTTGAGACAGGACACAAGTTTGTCAATGACAACATTGAAAGTTTCGATCCGAAACTTGTCCTTTCCGTTAAATGCTACACCTGGCTCTGCACTATCATCAGACATAATTTTGCGCTTCTTTGTACGCTGGAGGTCATGCCTGTACTCTTGGGAGACAGCAGTGGTGACATTTAAAGCTGCCCCTTCAAACACCTCAAAGTTATCTCTCTGTGCTGCCACAAAGTCTCGTAAAGACAAGAGAAGTTGTGTAGCTGTACATATGTCAATATCATGCTTCTGCAGCTGCAGGCTTGTGGCTTAGAACCTCTGTAGTATTGTGTCCCAGAAGTATGCCATGAAGGCCATCTCCAACGTGTCCAATTTGTCACAGAGTGCAGAGGCTTCACTTCGAGTTACACATTTCTCCTCCATATCTTTAGACATATCATTCAATGCCTCTCTCAGTTGTGCATAATATTTCCAAAGAGCCTTAGTTGACTCAGCTCGTGCGCTCCATCGAGTACCTGACAGTGATTTCAGTGTGAGTTTGATATCAGTATCACGGAAAACCTTTCCCCACCTGTGTGTAGATGATGCACAAAATGTGTACATTGCCTGTACAAAGTCAAAAAAACGTCCAGTTTCTGGGCTACTGTCAACAGCATTGACACCAACTAAATTTAGTGAATGTGCTGCACAGGGGACATAACAAATCAAAGGGTTTCTTTGTTTAAGATGAGCTTGGACTCCATTGTACTTTCCCGACATGTTACTTGCATTATCATATGACTGGCCCCTACAGTTGGATAAGTCTAGGCCCAGATTCTCCACCATAGCAACGACACACTCTGCCAAACTGTCCCCACTATGGTTTTCAATAGGCTCAAAAGCTAGAAAACGCTCAACTACATGTCCGTCATTATTAACAAACCTGAAAATAAAAGTAAGTTGGTCCACATGAGCAAGGTCTGGAGTGGAGTCAACTGTAACAGAGAAGTATTTCGGCTAGTGCCCAAAAGCATGGCTAGGGGCCCCAAAAGCATGGCTAGGGCCCCCAAGAGGCCCTGGGGTCAAAGTCCCTAATAGTCAGAGGATCCTTAAAATGGAGGGCCCTCGGAAATAAAAATATATTGTATCATAAATGTTGATAGGCATCGCAAAATGTTTTGGGCCAGGGCCCCCTCGGGGCCCCCTGACCTCAAGGGCCCCTGGGCGCTGGCCCCACTGGCCCGGTCAGTAATCCAGCCATGCATGTAAATGATTCAGGCATATCATTTTAGTGAGAATGTTTTCTAAGCACATTCAACATCGGCCTAATCTAAACAATTATTCAATGCAGGCGTTTAATGTTAAAAAAAAACAAAAAACAAAGTCAGACCACAAGTCAGCACTTATTCAGTGTAAATCTGCTCTATGGGAGGTCATTGTTAGTGTAAATGCTGAGACGCCTCCTGTTTTTCCTCTCTATTCCGTCACAGGCTTGTAAAAGTGTGCGCGAGACAGAAACCGTTACTGGCGCGCGCACTTCAGCAGCTCTGAGAGGAAAACAGCCGCCTCATAAACAAAGCTTCAACTTTCGGTAAGTTTTAAATTATTATATTTTCCACCTCACAGTAATAATAGTTTTAAATATGGGTCGATACTTTTATTTTTTTATCAATATTTACACTTAATACAGTTTTAAAAGATAGAATTTGACAGTTTCTTTGGACACCGAAGTCCAGTTATCTCAGGAATGCTAGTTATGCACATGTAATCCAAACGACTTTCTCCTAAAATACTTTTTAAAATTAAAATTACTGTCATGAACACGTCCAGATATTATGGTATTTTTTTTATTTTATGTTAATTAAGGAGTAAAATATTACTCACCCTGCTGCTGTATTCAGTGAACACTTGTTTTATACAGTAGTATGTAGTTTATGTACTTATGTAAGTCTACTTATGTACTTACTCTGGAGTTTAATTACAGTAAAGCTGTGTATTCTCCTTTCTAAATGACATATAAAGAGAAAGTTTTCAGTGGTGTGTATTTAGTACGAATATAAGTTTATAAGTATATCTGAAATTAAACTTGATAATAATAAGCTGCTATTTTATATCTTGCAAATTCTCAGTCAGTGCCTAAACTGTCAGTTTATTTTATTTATTCATTTATCAATTTTAACCACTCTTTAATCCTGGTCAGGGTTGCAGTTGGTTCATTGCCACCCAGAAACACTGGGAATATATCCTGGAGTGAGTGCCAGACCATCACAAGGCACCACTTACACTCAGTACTTAATCACTCACTCACTCACTCACTCACTCATGTATTAACTAACCTACTCCTAGGGATAACAATCACCTTTTGCATGTTTTGGACAATGGCAAAAACAGAGCACCTGATGAACCCATATACCCATGGGGAAAACATGCAAAACTCCACAAACAGTGAACAGAAGTGAGTATTGTATCCAGGAACCATGTTGGGGTGCTCCTTTACATACAACAGTAACTTCCAGCTCACACCCACTAAATGAATATCTTATTCATGTGAAGGTTGGGGGCTAGGATGCAGGCCATTTTAACAAACTAAAGGTTACAGACTTTTATATTTGTAACTTTTTCTGCACCCTTTTTCCCAATGACACATTAGTAGGAAAATGCAACATTTAGACGGGTGTCAATCTTACTGATGAGTTAGATTCCTGGGAATTTTGCATGTTCTGTCAGTGTCTGTATGGGTTTCCTTGGAGCACTGTGCTTTTTTTTCCACATCCCAAAACAAGGCCTTGCGCTCAGTATTTTTAATAGCTTCGGGCCTATCACAAGCCTGAAAAGTAAAAAAATGAATTACTTTCGGTATTAAAATTGAAATCACACAATGCTAAGACAAACTCTATTTTGCAGCTTTACTATGAATCCTTAATTAACAGTAAACCATATCTATCATAAAAAATATTTAGCCACTTAATTATTTATTTGAAATACCTAAAATGACTAAAAGTCCTGTCACCTTAGCCCTACAATCTGTGTAAGCCCTTAATCCTTTTAACATTTATATGATTTTATTAAATTTCTATGGTGTTTTATTTAATCTTATGTTTAGTCTCTTGATTGACTGTCATAATGGGTACCTGTTTTACCATGTTACCATAATAACATAATTTTTCTTGTTAATCAGTCTAACCAAGGTAAAGTAAACCATGTGACCAGATAGTTTGCAAATAATTGAATATTTGTGATGCTTCTGATGTCTGTTATATTACCACAGTACAATTTTTGAGAACTAAACTACCTCATACAGACATGACGTTTGTCACAGTCAGAAAACTGGCTACAGCACTTAAAACTCACACAGAGTCAGACAAAATGGTTTTACTTAGCCAAAATCATGACCTCATTTTTCCCTAGCAACATGTACCTACCTGGATGTTGTGCTGATACAATGACATCATACCATAAAGCACGGCTGCCAACTGTTTTATTCCTTCCCTTTCTGTGGAGAGCTTTGTGCTTGTGTAAAACATCCTTGCCAAATATTTCAATGTGGTGGAGCCATATAAGGCTTGTGCAGAGAGCTTGTGCTTTAGTCCCAAATAACAGAGACGTCTTTGGATCAGGTTTTGTGTAATTAGTCACCAAAAGGTCCTGCGACAGCTGGATTTCTTTATTCCTTCTTGTTACGACTGTGTTCCACTAGAGGGAACTTTTCATCCTAACTACAACTACAGCACTGGCGGTCCAAATTAGGTAACATGACATGGTTAAAAATTCTCTCCACCAGAGGCAGAGCCCAATCTCTACTGGTCAGCCACTTGTCCATTATTCCTAGTTATTTCCAGTTAAATGGATGTGTGCCATGGAACTGCTCAGTACTGATAAAACTAAACCATTTCCTCTAATGCTATGTGACTATATCCGGAACATTTAACTCGGCACAATGGAATGTGGAGGAGTTATAATGAGACGGGGCAGAAGTCTGTTTTATTGACTTGTTCGTCAATGTCTTATCTTTAATACACTTCACAAATAATAAGTTGCTGGAAAGACTATCTGTGCTTTTAATAATAATAAGAAGAATAAAGACGTGCAGGGCATTTTAAAACTGCAAAAATGTCTTAATCTGCACAAGTTTATTATTATGATATTTAATTCATATTTATTGTATTATTTTAAAGAGGATGCAAACCAAGACTGAAAAGAAGAATATTTCTTTTCTTAGTGCATTTATATATGCTGTATGATGGCAATGATAAGTATTATGATAATAAGTTGAAACATCCTCTACACAGAACACATTTTAATGTCTTTTCTCTGGAAAGTTTAGCTGTAAATCAAAATGTAATAAACCTCGTTTCCTGTAAAGCGTGTATTAACTTATTTTCACTTAGTAAATCAACAAAATAAGAAAGTAGACCAGGCGTTCCCAAACCTTTATATTTATCTGAACACAAAACACAGATTGTCCTAAAAGAAAAAAAACAAACATCTATCTCATTTTTGCCTTCAGGGTTAGTGAGGCTGCATATGGTCCTGCCAGATCTTCTGTGTGGTGGGGGCTAGTTAACAGATGAGGGGTGTGATGTGCCAGTGTGAGTAAGCAGGGCTATTTCAGGGCTCCAGAAGGTCTGGTCTCAGCAGAGGACAGGTGTGATGTTAGAGTGCATTCCAGTTCTATTGTTTACCACCATCAGAGACTGGTTCTGTGTATTCACCAAATGACCACCAAGCTTTTCCCTCCCATACAGGCATAACAAATGTGCCTATGAGTGTGTGCACCTGGCCGGTCGATAGCACAGCTGATTTCTAAAAATCACGACATTAAATGTGCATAACAAATAGCCAATGCTTAAACTGTATCCACTTCATATTGACACTCCAACAAATAACTGTGATATGACTATGATTTATGCTGCCAAGCCGAAAGCAGTATATACTGAGTTTTAAAAAAGTTCCTTAGCTAAAAGCAGCATGGTTTAACTTCTATATCATTCATACAATCTCCCTGACCCATTTTAATTTACCAAACAAATGTCAAAGCTACAGATCTCTTCAGATCCATAGTACTGTAATTGCTCTCTATGCTGATATTTTAACCAAGTAATGTAATCTCTAAGCCTCTCTCCCTAGTGTTTTGGAGGCAATACCTAACATGGTTAGACCATGTGTTGGTTTGGGTATTGTTGGTGAGTGGGTGGTAGTTGGGGTTATGTGAACAGAGAGAGGGGTATTGGGACTAGCTGAGAGAGGGTGTGGTTTTAAGGGAGTATATATGACTGGGAGTTTATTTGCTACTTCTACTGTTTTATTAATTAATGATCTTCTCGTCATTGCTTGAACCTGAAAATGACGTTCTACAGGCACTCAGGTAAAAAATTAAAGAATACTTAATGTAATAGGTTTTGGGTTATGCATTCTTTTTGTGGCTGATTTTTGAGGCCATGTATTAGCACTTTTTATGCTTACTTTTTAAAATAAAATGCCTTGTGGGCTGTAATCTGTTTAATTATTCAAATTGTGGTTGTGCTGTATTTTGCAAAAATAATGATACATTCATGATGTTTTTATATGTTATATTTTCAGTCACACAGTATCAGTATATTATTTTTTCTAAAATCAAAAGGTAATCAAGATGTGTTTAAACATTTTATGATTTGCTCTGTATAAATGTAAACCAAAGAAATAAGCCTATTGTATGAATGATGGAGTGCCCTAGGTATCATAAATGTATAATTAAAGTCTGGTTAAGATAATGTTAAAATAATTTTTGTCTTTGTTTTGAGCACATCCATCATAAAAATGCCAAATCAGGTATGCAGACCACAATGATCTGCTTTTGCAACCCCTTAAATAAGGTAGCAGCCAAAAAAAATATTAACATCATCTGCTGTTTCTTATTTCAACAGTATCCTATGTAAACATTTTCATAGCTGTTATGTCCCCTCCCTTCCTATGGCAAATCTGTTGCATTCAAGAACCCTCTTACTGTCAAAGCATACCAAAAGGATTACATGAGGGCAGCTGTGCAATGGACACTGAATCCTGGAGGCTTAAAGTTCATACTGTTCAGGTCACGAGGATGCTAGTCAAATTCAAATTTTAAAGCACAATTACAGTCTACTCTTATTACTTACAGTATTTTGTTAGCTTGTTTAATTCTTGAATTACTGAATTAAAAAGTTAATTATTACCTGAAAGTGCTACCAAATGAATAGATTAAAATACCTCAAAAATGTCCTCTGATTTCCAGGAAGATTTAAACTAATCTGTAAATACCAAGAGTTGGTATTCCTTTTTAATAACGTATGAGCTCAGAAATTTTATTATTTTTAGTTTTTGATATTTGATTTAACATACTCTGACCTGACCCTCCAGGCACTACATGTTGTTAAGCTTTGATACCACTGATGGAATCTTAACGAATGAGACTATGGCAAAGATAATGTTTACAGAAAAGCTCATGATAAGCAGTTGTGAGAGGAAAAGAGTGCAGTGGGTATGTCTATTTAAAATAATACTTGTCATCAGCCAAAAAAACATAGGTCTATTGCGATTAGACAATGGATTACATGTAGAGTTGGGACCGACAATTGTGGCTAGTTGGGTAGCCAGCTCTTTAAAAATATCCCTGAATTGTTTGGCATGCTGTTACTAAGTTGTGTATAGTTACAGCCAACTTTTTGGGACAGTGGATTAGGGTGAGAGACCATTCATCTTCCAAATCTCATCTTTCAGGGTACAGCTTTAGTGGAAGATATGAGTCATCAACACAGATATACAGCAGTGTCGTTGTATTTATATTTTCCTACACAGGCTAAATAAAGCTGCTGATATTAGGGGTTGCTGATAAAGGTTGCCTTCTGAAACAAAACAATACAGTGTTGTTAGGTGTTAGGAATATAGCATAAACAACAACATTATTTTCTTTTTATATTTTATCAGTGTGTTTTCAGGGTCAGGGTTACAGTGGGTCTGGCTCACTCTGAATCACTGGGTGCAAAGCAGTAACACACTTCCGACATGACGCCAGTCTATTGTGGGGCCTCTGCCATATTTTTCCTCCAGACATAGTCAATCATCTCTGCATGTAGACGCGCAGATAGCTGATAGTACTGCTGGGGATTCTAACCCTGGATCCCAGCGGTAGTGGGCTAGAGGAATATACTGCTGTGTTCTCTCTTTGTTATTCATTAAATAAAACAGTATGATCCAACTACAAAGCGAGTCCGGCATTATGATGATCCCCTGCCACACTGCAGATTTAAAAAAAAAGTCTATAAAGCCATACAGCTACGTGATCCATCGTGACTTGAAATGTTTAAAACATGAATAAAAATAAATAAATGTAGTCAGCAAAGGGTACAGTTTAGAAGGCATTTTTATCTGTGAACTATGACCTCTTGTGGTAGCTCGCATGGTGACAGTATACAGAATAATGGATGCATGTGATTCTCTAACTTATTTTCTTTTGTCTGATGCTCTGCAGGGCCACGCAGCTATCTCAGCTCCGTCATGACAGAGCGTTTTAACTGCTTCTACTGCAGAGATGATCTGCATGGCAAGAAGTATATCCAGAAGGACGAGAAGCACGTGTGCGTGCGCTGCTTTGATAAGCTGTGTGCCAACACGTGTGCAGAATGCCGTAAGCCTATCGGCGTTGATGCTAAGGTGAAGATTTTCCTCTGACTTTATTGATATTTTATGCATTTAGAAAGGCATTAGTTGCTTTGATTAACATTTATTGCTGCGCCCCTGTTGCTTTCTTATTCTAACTGCCTTTTATCTGTTGGGAGAGGCAAATGCACTTTCTTTAAGGCAAGGGAAGCCTGCCACACACACAGGCCTCACACCCTAAAAGCAGAGCCAGTGGTGCTCTGTATTCCTTAAAACTAATGTCTTTGGCATTGTTTAAAACTTGCAATCTCTTGATGAAAGGACCATAACGCTTTACTCTTGTGCAGCATTACATATTTATTATGATTACATGTACACCTAACCACTCTAAAATAAATACTACAGCTGTGATTAGAAAAAGGTCAGAGAAATGTCGAGTGTTCTTTTAATAAGCTCTATAATGCTCTCCCTTCTATTTTAAGGAGCTGACCCACAAGAACCGCCACTGGCATGAGGGCTGCTTCCGCTGTGCCAAGTGCTATGCACCACTGGCCAATGAACCTTTTGCAGCTAGAGATGATGGCAAGGTCATGTGCGGGAAGTGCGGTGCTCACGAGGACTCTCCTCGCTGCCAGGGCTGCTACAAAGTTATTATGCCTGGTACCCCGAGTCTTTTTTTCGTAAACTAGACTATCATTGTTAACTTTTTATTTTTATTTTTTTATTAAACCAAAAGCTCAATATTTTTTCAGGGTCTCAAAATGTGGAGTATAAGCATAAAGTGTGGCATGAGGAGTGCTTCCTTTGCGCCGAGTGCAAGCAGCCAATCCGCTCTCAGAGTTTCCTGACCAAAGGAGAAGATTTCTTTTGCGGTGCTTGCCATGAGAAGAAGTTTGCCAAGAACTGTGCCGGCTGCAAGGAGGTGACTGTCACGTCACACATAAAAGATCGAAACAAAAAACTGAGTGATAATATTTTGCCACCAAAAGGTTATTTTTAATATTTTTATTTAAACATTAAAATGGCAACCATACACAGATACTTTTTTATTTTCCAGCCCATTACCACCGGTGGGTTGACCTATCAGGATAAGCCTTGGCACTCTGAATGCTTTGTGTGCAACACCTGCAAGAAGCAACTGTCTGGAGCCCGCTTTACTGCTCATGAGGATACATTTTACTGTGTGGATTGCTACAAGACCTCTGTGGCCAAGAAGTGCTCTGGATGCCAGAATCCTATCACAGGTAAAGATTTAATAATGTTTACTAGAGTAGTAAGACTGTAAGACCCCAGTGTTCCCAGATGACAGCACCTACCATGATGTTGCAGCTTGTAAAATAAACTAAAATTATTATTTGCTACATAGATTAAATATTTTTAATAGTTGTGACAATGACAATGTAAGTCATATTCCATATAAATATTCCATATAAAATGAGAAACACAACCAGCCTTACCAAAACTAAATATTTGTGGAAGGACTGGACAAAAGTTCTTTATTAAGTGCACTTTTAATGACAGTTTACTGTTGCATTGTCATTACATTGAGTTTAAAACATAAACCATGCCAAACTATTTACTAAATGAAAAGCTAGGGTGGTGCAGCATTCTATTACACTAACTCATCACCATTGAGATCTGGAGTTCAAATCTTAGCGGTATTATCGACTGGCTTGGTATCAACACGGACATAACTGGCTATGTCTAGTTGTAACACATCTTAAATCATCAAAAATCATCTTTAATTTTGAGTTTTTTCCTACATTGCCCATCCCCAAGAGAGGTGTAAATGGTCCCTAGAAGAGGATCGTTTTGATGTTAAATCAGGAGCTACAAGTAGATGAAAGAACAAACTGAGTTAAGATGAATTGCAGTGCTAGTCACCCCATAACTACCAACAATGTTTTTTGTCTGATCTTTGCAGGTTTTGGCAAAGGTACCAGTGTGGTGAACTATGAGAACAGCACATGGCACGAGTACTGCTTTAACTGTAAGAAGTGCTCTCTGTCTCTGGCCCACAAGCGCTTTGTCATGCATGAAAGCAACATCTACTGCCCCGACTGTGCCAAAAAGCTGTGAGGCTCACAGATGATCTATTTTATTTCAAAAAGCAGTCTACTTAACAAGCAGTTAGTAATAGTAGAGAATTAAAGGAAACAACTTTGACAGGCTGCAAAAGAGAGGTTAGGAATTAAAAGTGGATGCTTCATTATTGATCACATCAGAATGGTTGTGATTTTACAATTAAATAGTGGATCAGACAGATTAAATATTAAATGGCTAATAGAATTGCGTTTACTAACAAGGTGCATCTTGTAGGTTAAAAAGTCAGAGAATGGTGTGCATTTAGAATCAGACATATATAATCAGTTATAAGCAATATGTATGAAGGCCTGTGGTGATCTGCAATGCTCATGTAACAGGTTAAGTCTTTTTATAGGTAATAAATATCCAGATAGTAATATTTTCAGAGCTCTGCAGTGATCTAATACATTTATCTAATTTAGTATATTATAAAGAGGGCTGCATGGTGGCCTAGCAGTTCCAGGTAACAAAGTCCTGGGTTCAGTTTTGATCCTTCAATTACTGTTTGATTGGACTTTAGCATGTTTTCCCCCCACTATCTGTGTGCAGCTGATACAGCATCAATTATAATTTGCATAGTATCCATTTAACAGATTCTGTGGTGCACTAATAAAACCACAGCATTTCTGAAAAAATATTGGGTGCAAAGAGGAAACGCATCTTCGACAGAGCAATCAAGTGCATAGCATTAACCACTCTTCCATTTATTTACAGCTGGGCTAATTAATAGAAGTGTTAATCATTTTATTATTCTCATTTCCTAACACAGTGAATACCAAGAAGATGCGGCTAAATTTAGCACGTGTGCACATTTATTATCTATTAATTGATGCCTCATATGTAATCCCTTTAAAAAAAAGTGTGTCACCAAACAATATAAATAGTTCTGGATTTAGGAACATTACACTAGGCCAGGCCAGGCTGTATCATCCTGAAATCTTTAAAGGAATGCCGTTTTAGCTGTTTTGCTTACTTTACATATTTCTCTCTCTCTCTCTCTCACACATTATCCTTTATGAGGTGTGGCACATACATGTAACATGTAATGCTTAGCATGCAGCAATATAAGTATACACTTTATTTATGGTATTTCAAGTAAAGAAACAGAATGAGTGAAAATAAACTTTCAAACCACAACCAAAGGCTTGATTTGAAGTATAATATAGCAAAACTACATTACAGTATACTGGAACACGTTTCCATCACACAGCCTGTACATTAATCTTGCAAAACTTTATTTTAAGGGTTCATATTTTTATTTCATTACACTTGTGGATTATTTACACATATTTATTGTCAAGTCTGTTTTAAAATGAAGAAAAAACAAACAAACACCAATTCATTCGGGTTCTGGCCAAGTAAAATGATTGTCATGCCTGAGGAATGCCGACGTAATATTTAGTAGTTAATATAGTAAAATAAATATAACATCTTTTAAATCTAAGGCACCTTTCTATTCTACCACCATGGTAAGTATTGTAAGCTAGAGAACAGCTCCGAAGTCCAAACATAAAAAGGTTTACAAGGTCCTAAATAAATGTGCAGCAATACACTGCTGTGACCTGGTCATGCTTACAACTAGCTGCTGACTGACCGTGACTCCAATAGCAACTGCAGAACTCTAAGCACTTTAGGGTTTAAGGTTTATTTAAGCCAAGTGATGCTGCTAGATGGTAAAAGCAGATCTTCTGTATATAGTAATACAATAGTTTGAGTGTCAGCTTAGTGTCACCACTAAAATCGTGGACAGTTTTGGGGTCTCAACCTGAAGCTTTGCAGTACAAATTGTCTCACTAGACAAATGCTTCTTAATTTCAACAGGAAGCCAAAAAATTCAGCTTTCAAGTAATGATCCTTGCCTAAATTGGAAGGAGTGTAGATAGGAAAGGTGAGGCACTAAAGTATTCATTTAGTTTACAATACACTCTGTAATTTAAGTAATCTAGTGTATGACGAAGGCAACACATGTCCAGGGTGGACTTCTTGACCCATGACTCTCTAAAGTGGACAATTCAAGCATGTGCTATTCAAGTTTTACTTGAAATGTTGACTACAAAAGCAGCACTATGAAAAACATGTAGCGTTTATCTTTAAGTCCTGAGCACAAGCCATCTTCACATCTGATCACACTCCTAAACTCACACTTGGTCCATGTGTTTCATTTCTTGCAATTAATGCAAGCCAATCTGTTCAATACAACCTGACCACAATGATAAAGCATCTCGCCACAAATAAAACTTTCCTACACGTCTGTATGCCGTTCATCTTCATCGTCCGTTTTGCACAACACAAAGTCGAAGCAGAGACGAGGGCTCAGTCATGCCATCAAGAGAAAGATTAGATGCTGTTAAGTAGCAGCAGGTAAATCTAAATTTCTCCTCATCTAAACCTCTGACCACGAGCTAGTAACAGTGAGTAACAGTTAAATACTGATCATGTACATAATACTTAAACAAACAGAACATTTTAAATAGTAAAACCGCCAAGTTAAGAAGCAAGGCATAAAAAGGGGCTGGTAAGCATGTAACTGAGTACTGGGTGGATAAAGTACAAAAAATTACCCTGATGGAACGTCAGGCCTAAAAAACACTTCTTACCATTCAGGTTTTCAGAAATCAGAACATCTAAGAGGAACAACAAAGCCGTGCAGATCTGATCTTACAGTAATTCAGGTGTCCGATAATTATGATAAATATCAGTTTCATGCTGATCCTTCAAGTTACATTGTAGTTACAAGACACCCTTAAACCTTAAACCAGTCGTGATGAAAAAGTAACATGTTTACATTTATGTACACAGAACCAAATCTCTATACCTTAAACTTACAACGTTAACATCATTCAGAAAAATCCTTCAAAACCCAAATGAACTGGAAAAGGTTTCTGTTCAGTTTTCAGTTCAGCCCTCACTTTCCTCCTGAAATTACCTGACCAATATTAGCTATCTACAAACTTTATACAGAGCTTTACAACTGACTAGTGAAAACTAGCAACAGACAGCTGAACAAAAGAAATGCGGGCAGAGCGCTGCAGCTAAAATGAAGATTTGTACTGTAAGCGCTAGAAGTTAAAGGAATTTAGACAGGAAAGGTCGGACTCACCTCAAGCAGGTGGGAGCAAATGCAGCCTGTTTGAAGATTTCTGATTTGGTTCACATTTCTGAGCACCAATTACGGTTCTAGTCCAGTATTATAGTGACACGTCTATGATGGCTGCAGGACGTTTCTACTCTCCTCACTTCACATTAACATCTTATTTCTGTAAAGGACATCTAACCTTCTGGGAACATCTAGTTTCAAAATAAAACTATTCATGAGTGCACAGAGATTCAGTTGAAAATGATTTGGGTCCAAAAACACATCAGCAACAAGAACAAAATATGAGGGCAACAGTCATAAAATCCAAAGCTACACAACTTGAGTTGCCCCACATAAAAAAAAAAAAAAAAAAGATCAAAGCAACATTCAGGACAAAATGACAACCAAAGCGAGGACAAACATGAGAAGAAAGTACAGTATGAGAATACATTTTCCCTGAAGCATTAATCCTTTTCTGTTTTTACTTATTTTACTTTATTCTGAGCTGCAGAGCTTTAAACTTCCTCTGAGACTCTTGAGTTTAGTTAGTCTGGCTGTCAAGGTGCGCACACGAAGCTTTGGAACTCAACAGGACGTCATAGAGTGCAATTAGCGTCAGTCCTTGGTCAAAGGCGTTGGATCAGATTTCTGGGAGAAAACAAAGGATGTAGAAAGTGTTACAGGCACATCATTTACAGTCTGGCTTTTATTTAGAGGCATGCCTGTTACTAACACATTTTTTGTTGTTTAGTCATCTGGTTTAAAATTGCATTTCAAGGCCATCAAAAAGTTTCAGATCAGTCAGGTAACGAGAGGAAGTGCGAGTGACTGGATGCAAGAACAAATGGGTCAGGATTGAAAGGCTGCAGTCGGGATTTGCATTTTGCCCTACACATTTATCCCAAAATAAAAAACCTGATCAATAACAACATGTACTATTTTACTTCAAGCAACTGAACAACAGGATTATTCATTTCTTTACTTTACACATGCAAAAGTCAAATACTACACTAATACACATGAAAACCTTCTTATTCCTTACCAGAAATGGCTTCAATAGCCTGAGCTGAATGAAGGGAATTTACTGATCCAGATTTATCTTCAAAGGCTACTCTGGGCCCCTCAGGTCCTATTTCACACTCTATAAGTCCCTGGTTGAGGAGGGCCCCAGGCTCCATGAGCGGCCGGCCTTTAGTGTGAACTCCCAGATCTATGAATTCTTCGAAGCTCCAGGAACCAGCTTTCCCGTTCAGCTCCACCTTACAGTCCTCGTTCACGAACTCGGAGTCCTCCAGCACACGTGTCTTTGAACATGAATTACTGAAGGACAGAAAAAAATTCGAGCTTTATCTGATGTCCAAATAAATAATGATTTATGATTCATAAAATGAATAGGAGGATTAATGACTCAAAACGCTTGAGAGGGCAATACAAAGGCTATATTAAGTCAGCCTTTTAATTCATTCAATTGGGATTAAAGGAATAAAGAGCATAAATTAATAAATTAAATAGTGCACTACCAATGCTATTATTATATAGTAATTATATGCAGCCAGGAAATGACTAGTGTGTGTTTACACAGTCAGACTGAAACAAGGTGTCTTCTATCATACACGTGTGTTCTTGAGTTTAAATATTTCAATATTGATACATGTTTTGCAAGGAACAAACTTTTCAGCTACACTGGACCAGCCAAAAACCTCTACAGATTTGAAAAAAAGTGACCATTTTGAAGCGGTGGTGGCACCCCCGTTCTCCAAAACTAGCCATTTCCAATTTCTGACCGTTATTCAGTTGCTACTTGCACGACCGCCTACTCTGACTGAATAGAGCTGCAGACTAGCATGTAGCCCCCTTGACATGTGTGCAGTCATCTGCTGCTGCTTCTTTTCACCTGCCAGAGCAGTCACAGCGTGCCCTCTGTGAATCAATCATTCACCATTCATGCAGGTACCTCGACCAAGCAGGCAGAGGCTGTAATTACAGTGGTAATTATAAGCCCTGTCCACCAGCGCCCTCCAAAAAAGCTGAAGTGTTTAATGTTTCTGCTATTCCCAGTTCACAAGACGATCACATTACAGGAAGTAAAATTAGCAAATACATTATTGCATTATGTGCCAGAAAGAATGTAAGAAGACACCAGTATATGAAACACGTCTGAGAGAACTGAATTTAATTGTAGGTCTGTTACAGAAGCCTTAAGGACTGTTCTCTTTTGCTCTTTTTTTGTAATAAACTTTGAATATGATTGGCTTTTTAATGATCAGATAATATGGACTGTACCTGATTGGTAAAGGCTCTGCTGCACTGGGACCGTTGTTATTTTCTTTATCGTCCACGACGATCTGTCCGTTCACATTAACAAATGGCTCCTCATTTGCCTTCTGGTCATCTGTTGAGGACTGCTCCTGGTTTGTCTCTGCAGTTTGCTCTAATTGGACACATTGGTCCTCTGAAATAGGATGAAAGCCAAATCAGTTGGGTTTGAATAAACAGAATAAATAAACTTCATGAAATTAATTCTGTGAGTCCATATAAAACAGAACAACACGTACCCATGGTTTCACAGTCTATTGGATCGTCAAGCTCTTCCCCGTTCTCATCTGGAATGCTTTTGTCATCACTGCCCTGTAAGAAAGAGAATCACATTCTTAATCTGCAGCTGTTGTTGCAAAAGCTGTTGCTGCACAAAGCTGCAGCACTGTAAGATGAGTGCAACTATTAGCAGACTTGCCTTAAAATCATTTTGGTCTGTTTTTCTGGTTCTCTTCATAATTTCCTCAATTCTCTGAAGTCACAGGAAAACATGAAACATTTCATTACACGTTCTCTCCATAATAATCAACCAGAGCATATGTAATGTAAAGCAAAAATTATTAACAGAAAAACCTTTAGGTTTGATTAATGCTTTTTTTTTGTCATGCTTCAAAGTATCAGAATGTACATACATTGCAAATAGAAAGATGTAAAACCTTTAATTTTACATTTTGAAGTGTAAAACTACAGAAATGAAATAGCCTAACCCCAAAAAAGAACCACAAAACATCTCCTTTAAAGAATGTTTTTAACAGACACTGGGTCATAATTCAACGGACTTGAACTGACACCGAGAACCTGAGCACCTCCCAATAGCGATGCTGTTCGGCCACCCTGCCTCTCACATAGCCAAATACACCTGTGTAAACCCTGGATCTCAGCTGTAGTGAGCTTGCATGATGTGTTGCTGTGCCACCCATACACCAACCTACAATAAATGATGTGCTTCATAAAAACTTAACAGAGGTTTATGGAATTAAGAAGTGCCTTTATGTTACAACTTCAAACTAAAATTGTAGTGATTTGAATTGAAAGCGTGGTTTTGCTGTAACAACAATTATTTTTTAAAACCGTTAATAAAGTATAGAGACACATTAACGGGTTTAAATCTCAGCAATGCTATCGACCACCTGGGCATCTACACAGGCGTGATTGTCTATATATGAGGTGGGGATAGACTATTCCTGCCCTGTGCCCAGTGTTTCCTGGTGGAAAATTCCTAAATTATTTGGCTGGTTGCCCTCTAGCAGGAACAGTTGGCTAGTGTCTGTAGCAGACAAAAAAGGACTTCAGTGCTGTGTGGGAAAAGACTGGACTAATAAGGGGTGGGGTTATCAACGCTGTGTAAAGACCTTGCTTGCCCAGAGCACCTGTACAGAAAGTGGAGGAGCGCAGAGATCGGGGCGTGGCTCTTTGTACACCAAGCTGACCGCACACGCAAATTTACTGAAGTACGGGTGAATAAGAAGGGATTGGTGGACTGTGCACAAATCAGATTAGGATAAATTGGGAGAAAAAGGGAATGAAATGCATTAAAAAAAAATTCAAATTATGAAAAGTATTTTCTTTAAATCCATTTTCAGCTTTGATATTCATGATTCGCTCATTTTAAAGACCTTAAAAATTGTGTTTGGTTGTTTAACAGAATATATATTTTTTTATTTCAATTCCATCTGCACAGGTTGTTTGAATCTGAAGGTTGCCAGGTGTTATGTGGTTATGAAAATGTTTGTGTTGTACTCTCATCAAAAAACATGGCTATGCATTTATGATAAAGAAAACTGCAGTTAACATGCCAAACAGAAGGTGATGCAGCAGTCCAATGCGCTATCCTACCACTGCTAAGATCTCGATCTAAATCTCAGCAGTGCTATCGACCGACCGAGCACCCACACAGACAGTTGAATGGCTGAAGGTGTTCCTCATTGCTGCTGGAATTATTTGATGGTCAAGGCGCTTGCATTTGAGATGGTTAATTCACAGAATTGGGAGCATTTTGAGAACAAGAGATCACGGTTATGGTCACCTTCTTCCTCTCCATGCGCTCCTGCTGACTCTGCTGCATGACTCTCTCTCTTTCCTGACGCTGTTTCTCTGCCTCCTCTAGGGCCTTTGCGTCCGCCTCCTCACGCTGTGATCAGACAGCAAATTACCACATTGATCAATCGCTAATAACGAAGCTGTGCTATTGAAGTGATACGTGAACAGGTCTCACTTCTTTCTGTAGCTCAGCACGTCTCTGTTCTTCCTCCAACTCCAACCTCTGCCTCTCCTCCTCTGCTTTCAGAGCTTGCTCCTCCTCTTCTTTCTTCCTTTCCTCTGCCTGAATCTTTTCCTCCTCCAGACGCCTCACTCTCTCCTCCTCGGCCAGCCGCTTCTCCTCCTCTTTTCTCAGCCTGCAATGTTGAAAACTCAATGGAATGCTTGTCTGCAAGGTACATTACAGGTGCACTATATTCCAAAAGTATGTGGGCATCTGATCATGAGCTGAAAAACCATAAGCAAATACTCGGTCATGTATCAGTCAGTAAAGATCTAGTCAGTCACTGATGTTAGGCCTGGCTTACAAACAACGTTCTGAATAATTCCAAATGTGTTCAATTGAATTAAGGTTAGAGCTTTGTACAGACCACTGGTGTTCCACTACACCAAACTTGTCATTAAAAACTATCTTTAACAAACTGTTGCCACAAAAGTTAGATGAATTGCAGTTATCTTCTATCATTGATTTTATACATCTGTTAGTGATGGACATGGCTATTCTGCTCACCTTTCCTCTTCCTCTTTCTGCACTCGGAGCTGCTCCTCTCTCTCTTTCTGCTCACGGGCCAATCGTCTGTTCTCTGCCAGGATCTTAGCAGCCTCAGCAGCAGAGTTTGTACCGGCTGTAGATTTTAAACTGGAATCTAAAAAAAAGAAACATACAGCCAACAAATCCAATTACCAATAGGAAAACTAGCAAGAGCTGAAGGTGGATGTGCAGTTATGCGACCAGCAGAGGGCGCAGCTACTCTACACTATAGTAGTGTGTAACGTAAGAACAGAGTAAAAGCAAGGTTTTGGGTGCAAAAGGGCCTTTGAACTAGCCCGCATGAGAGCAAAAATACTCCCAACACATTTACATAAATGACTATACCTGCATGCTGCCACACCTTTGAAAGCATCACAACTTGACAGGTTTAGCTTTTCAAAAGGTTTAGCTTTTCCCCATTTAATTTTCATGCTTTACCACTGGTTTATCTTGGTCAGGGTTGCAGTGGGTCTGGTTTGTAATGCAGTGACTGCGACCCCCTTAACCCTTTAATGTAAGTCTAAATACTTGGGTAAAAATAAGCTGTATTTAATTTTGTTTGGGCCGTATCTATCCTTGGTTGACATGTGTTAAACTCAAAAATATTGGTAGATGGTTTTGAGAAAACAGTCTTTCTAACCTATATGCAACTTACAGCAACTAACTATTTTTGCATAACAAGTTGCTTAATTTTTGTGATCGGTTTGTTGGAGGCTTATAAAAAAAATACTGTGTGCACTAGTAAAAAATATTTGTTGTTGGTATAGTCCCAAAAAACTAAGAAATGCAAACAAATATATATGTTTTATTATTATGACACACACACAACCAGACACAGCCAATCCTGTATTCTGTTCGATAGCACCAATAGGGACTGGAACCCTGAATCACAGCAGTAGTGAGCTAGCGTATTTGACCTTATTTTGGCTCAGAAGAGTTTATATTTATATTCAAAGAATTACAGGATGACAGCATGCAAAAATGATGTATTTCAAGATCAGGTTTGAGATCAGGTTCTCAATCAATTATGCAAATGATATTCAATTCTCATGATGCCATAAATTAATAGTCATCTAACTAAAAGCAGAAAAAGTCCTGTGTGTTGCAATTCTTTCTACAACTAATTAGGCTCTAACAAAAACATGGTAAGTAAAGTCAGAACCCACCATCTTTGGGCTTGGAGCTGGCGGCCGGGCTAGCAGTGTTGGTTTCTTGAGGTTGTGATGTTGGAGTCATTGGAGATGCATCTTTGGGTTTGGACTCTCTTTTCCGAAGAATAGGAGGACCAGTAGGGGTAAGAGCAGGCTTTTGAATAGGTGGAGGTTTGGAGGTACTGCTGGGCTGAGGAGATGGAGGCCTCTGCTTTAACCCGACAGGAGAGAGTGGCCGATTATGAGGGGTCTGCCTGTTAGAAACATAAAAAGGTAGGATAGAAAATTAAAAAAAACGTGGGCATAACACAAAAGAAGATGTTAAGATGAAGAGCATTTACTTGGCTGTTCCAGGTGATGGTGCTCTCCTGATACCACTGGAGGGGCTGGGGGAGGGGGAACGGTTGCGGGTGGATATGGTGGAAGGGGAAGGACTGCGCTTTTCTGATGGTGAAGTAAAGCGTTTGCTCTTCTCGGATTTCTGCATAAATATGACACAAATGAAAAGACAGTGTAAGTTAGAAACAGTGATGGTGTTTATTTTGTACACACACAATTGTTTATTAGTATTTTTATATTGTATTCCCGCTTTCAAACTTCTAATGCAATAAAAGGTTTATTATTCTGGTCATATTGCAGAGAGCTAATGATTGAAGTGTGTGCTCAAGTAATTGTAATGTACACAATAACCCTGACTGTCAATGTAGCAGCTGTGTCAAGGTGAAGGTCCATCTATTTATATTACACAGATCACATGCTGGCAAAATCAAGACCACTCAAATGGAAGTAGGACAAAAGCAGCGAGGAACAATCACTGTTATGGACCATTATACATCTAGCTTGGCTTGTGGTATTTATATACATAACATAAAAGCAAAAACTATTTGTCTTTTAGCAATGGTATTTGGGAATAATAATACAGCATGTAAAAAGGATGTTCGGGTGACACAATGCTTAAAAATATACTAGTTCACTACAGCAGTTTTTCCAAAGAAAATAAAAAATGTGTTAAAAACTTGCAAATTTGTAGAGGATGTAAATCTACACCATCAACCAATAGCACAATTGCTACCCTGTTTTGACCTCTGAAGGAACAGCAGATCCAAATGAAGAACGTGCTTATTTTAGCACTTTGCAAGAAACAGCACAGAACGCTCAGGTCATCGCTGTCTTGATGTCTAAACTAAAAGGGCACCTTTTTAGTTTTTCTTACACTTCACAGTCACAACCAACATATTTAAATATTTCACTGGGCTAATGTTGGCTGACACTATTCATTTATCATTGCCACATTCGCAGTTTGAACATAAGCATCTACACACTAAGTAATGTGTTTAACTTTGCAGATAATCAGTAACAAAATAATAACAATAATAACAATAATAAGAAGAATTATTCAACTTAAGTAATTATTTTTTAAACTATTTTCAGTGCCAAAGCAAAGCTCCGATAAAAATAAGGAGAGAGTTAGATCCGGAAGGGCATCCTGTGGAAAAACTGTACCAAATCAAACATGTGGACCAGAACAATCTGCCAGGGCGACCCCCAAATACACAAGCAGTCAGAATAAAAGCAAATAAATAAATAAATAAATACAAATGAAATAAAATAAAAAACATAAATTACTAATAATTGTCTTCCAAGCTGTCAGAATAAAAGCAAATAAAGAAGTAAATAAATGAAAACAAAATAAATAAAAAATAAAATGCATAAATTATTTATCCATCTTTTAACACCATGTTTACTCTTGTGAGTTACATTCACGTTGCCTTCCAAGCAATAAAGCAGCTATTTTAAGGGGTTTTGTAAATCTCCTAACTAGAGATGGGACGATCGATCGGCTACGAATCGGGATCGGCCGATTTTTAATCAAAATATGCTATCGGCGATATTTCCTAAAAGTAGCCGATCCAATCGTGTGATATATAAAGACCACGTTAAGTTAACAGCTCAGTGGATTGATCCAGACTTTGAGCTACGAAGCACCAACCATCACATCACCATTCATCAAAAATCGTACAGAAACCATCGTGAAAGCTCTTACGATGTAATTTTGCTGATTGTAATATTTACTTTAAAAAGATAATTCAACCCGGTCACATCTGAGTCGATTCTATCAGCACGTTATATAAACTCCTGGTTCACTTTGGTCAATCGTAAGCGGTTCTTACTTGTGATGTAGATGAGAACAGAAGACGTTACAGAGCCAATCAGAGGCAAAAGTTTATTCATTACCAAATTCGTTAGTTCAGGATCATCTGCTGAACTTTTAGAAAACTTTTAGCTCCTTAGACGGAACGAGTCTGACGGTCGGTTACAGATCTGTGGTAATAGCAGTTTAATGAAGCTTTTTAATGTAAGAGAGTCACACAAAATGTTCTGTAGTAGCTGGTGTTTATTTAAAACCACGACATTTAATTAATAACAGTAAACACGGAGAGATAACTGAGAAGAGAAACTTACGCTTCACATAAAAACGAATCAACTCATGAATCAATTAATCACTTATAGCGATACTGTGAACTCTGCGTCTCTGTAACTCTGTAACTGCGTCTCTTCTAAAGGCACAAACACACACGCGTGTGCGCGCTGCTCCGGTTTATCTTTACTGTGAGGCTCTTTTTAAGTTTATTTACTGCTAATCCCCCCCCCCGATCGGAATCGGCTATCGGCCGATGTCCATGAAAGGAGATCGGAATCGGTGCCAAAAACCCCGATCGGTCCATCTCTACTCCTAACATGATATATCATTTACTATGAAGAGAGCATAGCACACTTTTACATGATCTTCAATGCACAGAATTTTTTTTTTTTTTATTCTATATTTTTTTTTGGGAAGAGGGGGAGGATTTTCCCTCTAATCTCCCAATCTAGTCATGTCTGTTTCCCTATTGCAATATTTTTGCTGCTTGTACCACCCCAGTGCTGTTTGAGAAGAGCCCCAGACAGGCGGACATCACCTCTACAAAGTGCTACTTTTTGCCTGACGGGCTACTTCCCACTGAGTGCCGAGAGCTGCTTTTCTCCTTCAGTCATGACCAATTGGACAGCAGTGCTAAGTTTGAGTTTGATGTTTAAATGTTGAGTTTAATGTTGTAAAAATAAACGCTTAAAAATAATGTAGCCAGCTCATTTTTAAACTGGATTTTGCATGTTTGTCTAATATGTTCTGTCAGAATGTAGATCCATAAGATACAGATCTAACATTGAGAAGGCCTGGGTGTGGTGTCCCTGCTTTGCATCCAGCTAGCAATTCCTGCTTTGTCCATTGATGGCAAACTGGCTACAGCCTTGACAATGGCCCACATTGTCAATTTAGACCACTGTGGCCTTATAACATGACATTAACAATGGTTAATTTGCTTAATCTGGCCATGCGCTGTTTACTAACTATATACATAACCTTTGCTGAAATTATGCTATAAAAACCACATAGACTGCAATGCACTTATGCTGATAGGGCTGATATTAACAGAGAGGGCCAGGCTCAAAGGACAGTTCCTGATTAGCACTGGGCTAAAAGCCTGGGATGCTTTGACAAGCAAATTAAAGTGGACGCAAGCATACAAATTTTTGGTATTCAAATGTAGATGTATTACCTAATGTTATTTGAAGCTTGAACACTACAGCCCTGCGAGACTGCAACGGTTGATCTGACACCAAGGTCCTACTATGGTAAGGTGACTGACTTTAGGTAGGGTGTACAGCATGGATACGTTAAATGAAGAGATGACTCCCATCCCAAGCAAGATGATACAGAATGATCAATACAGCACTTAGAATGGATTGCAACTCAAACATTATGAATGATTTACTTTGCACTTTTTCACCGTAAATTGTAATACATTAACCACAATTGAAGTGTAATTTGGAGCTGGTATGACTTATCTCGGCTGCTCAGGGGTCACCACAGCAAACTGATAGGACTAAAGTGCCCAAATAATTAAAAATATTATGTGGGTCCATTTAAGAAAATATTCAATATGAGGTGGTGCAACATAAGTGCCCCAATAACACAGTTGGCACAATGGCACAGTTTTACGTCGAATACCCTTCCTGACCTCAACCCTGTTTATTATTCAGACTTGCAACCTGCACTGAGAACGCACTGACAAGTGCACCTTTCAAATGGCTAGGCTGTTCGACCACCCCCATCTCAAATAGCCAATCATGTCTGTGATGGTGGACCGGCTAATAGAACAGTCGAGATCCAAACCCTGAGTGTCAGTGGTAGTGTGCCAGCTTGATTTAATGCAAACTGCACTTAACATAATATAATATTCAGTTGAGCAAATGCTTTAGTAATAAATTTTAATAAACATGATGGTACAACAAAGTAAACTAAATGAAATTCTTTAAGTATCCTGAGTTGAGCTCACCTGTGCAATGGTGGAGAGGGAATCAGATGAGGCAGAGGTAGAGGCAGAGGTAGAGGCAGCGGTGTTTTTCTGCCGGTCAGTGCTGCGACTCCGCAGGGGGCCACGAGTGGATGGCTGCAGTGGGCTGGCTGACACTGAGCGAGGACACAGGTGAGACTCTAATAAAGGACAATCAGCCATGCAAAGGACAGGTAGAGACGGAAAAGTGATATCGCAAGCAGGCCGGTAGGTAAAGCAAAAACAGAAGCAAGAGGGAGGGAGAGACAGACAGACAGGAAGGAAGGAAGTAAGGAAGGCAGGAGAGGATGGGGATGAAAGAGCACAATAATTTGCTGGGTGTTAGATTTTGTACTGACTGATGGAGACATTTTCAGCTGATTCAGGAGCAAGCAATGATGGACTCAGAAGACTGGGGATGGTGGGCGGTTTGAGATAGAGATAGAGAGATAGAGATAGATAGATAGATAGAGAGAGAGAGAGAGAGAGAGAGAGAGAGAGAGAGAGAGAGAGAGAGAGAGAGAGAGAGAGAGCGAGACGATGGAAGAGAAGAAAGAGAATAGGGTGTACCCACATCCCACCACAATCACAAGCTGAATTAAGCAGCTCTTAAACAGAACACACACTGGACACCTGATGCACCACAGCAACAAACACCACAGTAATATTCAAAGGAAAATTCTTAACCAGAGCAGAGTTCAAACATTAACCACAAAAAAAACTTTCAGGAGACTAGTAGCTTTAGTAGCACTAGTACTTGTAAAGCAATTTTCCAAAATTTATTATCTAATGGATTTTTTGTGCAAGTTGTCTCCTGAAAGTATGACATGCAAGACTTAGCCATAAACCATGTACTGTATTTATGAGAATTTGTTGCAACAGTGGTTTAGGCACCCTAACTGAGCAGAATTGAAAACACTAATCGGTCTAAGACTAATTTATGAGTTACTCATTTGCTCATTTAGAAAAGTAATATATAGTTAAATGGGGTGTATGAAATCCAAATGAATTAGCCAAATTTACTCTACAGACCTTATTAAAAGCAACTTTATTAGACTGGCAGATGTTGACAGGAAGTGGTAAGGAGGTAGATCAGTTGTCAAGGTAATGAACTAATTATCAAAAGGTTGCTGGTTTAAACCCTATCACCACCAAGTTGCCACTGTTTGGCCCCAAAACAAGGCCATTAAGCTTAACAGCTTGCATTGTACAGTGCCAACTGTAAGCTGCTTTGGATAAAAGTGTCTGCTAAATGGTGTAAATGTAAATAGAAGTGTAAAATCTTTTGATCATCTTTAAAACCCCACACATCTGATGTTAGTAATTAGCATGCACAAGCACAAGGGAACACCATTTTGTCAGTTCGATATTCGCACAAGAGCACGGGGATGGGGGGCATACCTTACTATGACAAAGCTGTACTGTTGTCAAAGCTTATGGGCAGATGATTAACTCCATTATGTAAAGATGCAACCGTGTAACTGATCTATACACTTATCTTTAATTATAGCACTCTAATGGCTATAATTACCAAGCCTCCAAAGTTACCTTTACTTACCTTTACTCACTGCTGCAAATACATGCAGTATAATTGTTTAATTATACAGACTACACCACCACCACAAACTGCCCTTGAGCCTTAAAGCCACTCCACTATTCCTGTCAACTTTTCATACTAGCAGTTTAGTTTGATTAAAATCCTGAATGCTGAGCAGTGATGGAGCTGCTGTAATAGGACTTGAAAAACTACCAAATGGCAGCAGCAGTATCCAGTTTACACCCCATCTACACACTCCCTCGCATCTACTGCTTAGCTAATCAGCTTACTGCAATGTCCTCCAGGACTTTCTACCACTGGGTGAAACCCAGCTGCAAAGCATGCGTGGGAGCTGCAAAAATTTAAGTGCAGGAAAACATGCTGAAATTCTTGTTTGCCATAATTATAATTACAAATGTAGTACAAACAGGTTATGTATATAATGCTGCACCACTGACGGTACTGGTGAGTCAGTGACACCAAACTCTATACAATTAAAATAGATAGATATGATTATACATCAACTCCAGTCCCCTTAAAAACGACACATTTGCATGCCCCACAAAACACCACAGCATTAACCACCACCGGCACCACAGCCACTGGATGAGTAAACACTTGGTTGAACTCCTTTCTTTCGGTAGGTTATCTCAAGTTACCTTGCTCATCTGTTCCTTGAGCTGACAGGGCCGCCACGCTCTTGCTCCTAGCTAGAGATGCCTGGGTGGGGGTGAGGAGCCGACTGAGGACACTGCTGTCCACCTGACTGGCCAAGGAGCGTTGGGCTACACATGCGCACGCAGCAAGCCAAGGGCCAAACAGAGCAGACAAAAAGAAAAAAAAGACAGTATGGTTGAAGGACAAACACAAAAGGTGGTGGGGATGGGGTGTGTAACAATGAAATGATTACAAAATAATAATGTAATTGTGGTCAATTCATCAGGTGATGCTGACTTGAACCATGTCAGGTGGCTGAAGGGATGAAAAGAAACATTAGTGGTGTAAAGGTAAAGGAAAGTGTAATTGTGAAGGTGATCCCCTTATGGTAGAGACTAAAGGAAAACAAAAACAATTGAGATCTCAGAACAGCAGCCAGGAGTCAAATGCTTTATGATAGCTGGTATACACTATGGGATTTTAGATCAGCATCTTATGGAGCACGAGGAGGGGGACAGGGACAACATCCAAGACAATCTCCATGCAGCATTTAAATGTTATCTTTTTTACATTTGATCCCTGTCTGTACGGACCTTTGCGTGTTTTTTCTTGTTTTCACAGAGTACTCTGGCTTCCACCCACTAATAAAGCAGATTTTTGCAATTAGGTACCAATCAAACAAAATCCACCACAAAAAATCCTTTTAAGAACAAGACTGATGTAGAGTATGTGGAGATATTATGAAGATATCAAGTGGAAAATAATACACCACCTAAAACGTTTTTAAAAGTTGTTAAGCATGCTTCAAACTTCAAGCCAGCATTCTTAAGAAAACCATCAGGTCAGTTAACTGTGCAATTGTCTTCTTTTATGTGGTAGACAATCTTCAGATTGGCACGCTGAGATATAAAGCATTTGACCCAAGTCTTGTACAGCCATCCCAATTGCTTTAAAGAAAACCAAAACTTGACAATAAGTGGCAGCATATCTGTGTCTAATAATAAAATCAACAGCTAATGAACCTTGGTAACCACAGCAACCACCCGGTGAGCAAAAACAGGAAATAAAAAGTAAAAGGTAGAGACAGCTGGTTTTAATGGTCTGTTTTTTCTCGCCCAACTCCCTGACACTGAAGGACTTACAGATATTGTTTTTTTTGTGTGATTTTTGGCTGGTCGAGGTGCTTTGGCAGTAGTTTGGGCTTTATTAAAGGGCTGCAGATAATAAGTGGGTGCTGATGATTGTGGCTGTAGATGACACTGTCTTTCTGTCACCCACATACGTCCCACAAAAATAAACTGGGAGAGAAAACAATGCAGTGTTCATACACAAACATTCTATATGCAGACAAAACAGCCTTTTCAGCAGTTTTTGGAGAAAACCATATGACATGAGTGGTAAAGATCCACAGTGCTGGACATCACATTGGCATGCACACAGAAGAATACGAATGTTATTTGCTGGTAAAGACATGACCAAAAAGAAAAAAAAATTAGTAAGTGTTAAGGTTATTAGCTTTAACACAGTGCAAACACAGAGAAATTTCTTGATGGGTTAGAATAAGAGCTACAATGTAAATAATGCCCGTCATAATGCATTAACCACCCCGAATGTTGGGTTTGGCTGTTAGTCAAACATGACCTTGCAGTAAAAGTTTATCACATGAGCATGACGTGCAAGTCAGTTTAGCAGATGCGTATCTGCCGTAACAAAGCAGCACACGTGATAAGACAAAGCACCTGGTTCAATGGGTGCATGTTTCTCTGGTACACCAATGGATGAAGCTCCATTTCCCACCCGGGAGAGGGAGGAGCTCCGTTTCTTCGGGGCAGGGCCTGAAGACAATACACAGCGGTAAAGTTACACTAGAGAAACTGATCTTATATCCACCAACATATAAATTTTATTTACTATACTGGATCTTATTGTAGCCAATCAAAATGTACTTAAAACAAATAAACAAACCCACTAATTGTAAATATTTTTTTTTTCCTATAAAGAGAGTTTGATTTGCTCTGAGACTCTTATGAGGTTGATCCTTCTTTGTTTAATGCTGAAAGCTTTTCTAATATTTCAACCATGCTTTACTTTGTGTCTTTATGGGAAAAAGGATTACATAAAAAGCACTGTGATCCCAGTGCAATGCAGCTCTTTTCAGACAATAGTAATGCCCTAAAAAACATAAGCCCAACCTTTGTTCAAGCCTTAAAAGCATAGCCTTTTCACTAAACTTTCACTAACCACTGAATGTAAACAAAACATTCATTTCATACAATTTAAACTTAATAATAAATCAGAAATTAAACAAAAATAGTTTAAGGCAAAAATAGTTTTAAAGAACCTGGCCCAGAATAGCAATTACAATGTTTGGGCTATCAAGGTTAAATTTTTGTTGTTAATGGTTACAATATAGAAAAGCACTAAGGTTTAATTTTGAACACTTTACAACATGATTTACTGATCAGCTTTAACTTACAACACTTTTAACAGTCTGTTCTAATGGCCTTCTTAATTTACTAAGATTTAAAATAGTACAAACATTGATTCTTTGGTCCAAAGCACAAATCACCCATTTTTAAAAGGTCACCAAATCATAGTTTTAAAAGGTCTGACAGAATTTATTCTGGATTGACCTCTCCTTTATCAATCTAGTCATTTCCAATTCGTAATTGTGAATCTGCTGCCGCTTGCACAACCTCTGTCCTGATCAACAAGAGCCAGATCACCCCACCCTAGCGCCAACAACCAACACATGTCCAATCTGCAACTGCTTCTTCTTACCTGCCCATGCAGGGTTCCCACACAGAGCCGTATTATGTACAGAGAGCTACGCTAAGCTCCATGTGACTGCCAGGATTTTAACAATGCTTTTAAACATACAGTATCTAAGTGCTTCCAGGCACATTCAGTCTAAACCAAAGCTTTTTTAACATTTATAATCAAACAACTGCAGCTTTTAAATGTGAACCACAATGGTGCTGAAGGACCATGTTATAAAGCCCAGAGGGAGGAGGAAATCAGCACCTGTCTGTTCCACCTGAGGCTGCTTATGCGCTTCCTTAGAAGCCTGAGGGGCATTGCTAGGCAACCGGTTCAAAGATGAACTCCTCCGCTTTCCACCTAAGAGACAAAAGAGAGCTCACAACCTGAGACAGATCCAACACAGGAGAGAGCGATGAAAAAGTCCAACAAGAAATGGTTCCAAAAAAGCTTTCCCTTTATGATGGCCAATGATTGCTACCAAGGGTGAAAATAACCGTGGGTGGGACTTCTGTTAAGAATTTAAAGTAGATTTTAAGATGACAATAATGCTGCGTTTACATAATAAATGATTTGCTCTTTGTTCGCTGTGAGACTGGAGGTATACTGCAGTGAATATGTGCGATAGGTGTTATAGGTAATGCACGTTCAGCACAAATTGGATTTGTTTCGTATGATTTGAAAGTAGTCCACACGTAGCAATTTTTCCTTAGCATATTTTGGTGCTCAGTGATACTGATATAAATCAGTTACTATCTTTAATGAACCATATTACCCAACTTGTGGTAGGACGCATTTGGTGTTCTAAAAGGAAGGAAATAAAGACAGATCCAACACAAATACTGCCATGAAATCAGCTTAGTCAGTACTGCATGATTCTCTCATGGGGAAAAAAAACTAGGAAAAACAGCACTACTGCATTTTTCACTGACACAGCAATTATGCTGCAGTAAAACTAGGGCTAAGCTCAAACAATTCCAAAAACACACTTTAAAGCAAGATCACATAAAACAAAGTAACACAAAAGAAGCATGACTTCCCATGCCTAATGATTACTTCCCATTCAGATCACATTATAGTGATTGGATACATGCATGATTAGCACTGACAAAGACCTGAATTACCAGCCATTTCATGTTGTCTTTGAGAAATAGTGAGAACTCCAAACAGCCTGGATAAGGAAGAGAGGAGGTGAACATACTAGCAGGGTATAATTGAGCTGTGTGAGAAAGAGAAACATGGGAACACCTACTTTTGTCCGGGGAGTTGAGCAGTGCGGCAGAGGAAGACAGGCGCTTGCTGACGGCCAAGTCGGCTGGCTGCTTTAGGTTTGTGGTGGAGGAGGAGCGCTTATCTACACACAGACAAACCAGGGGAGAAAGATTAGAGGAACAGAGCCTAAACAGAAATACTATAGGATGGATTCTAAATTTTATATAGGAACAAAATAACACCGGGGCTGACTGACTGACTTCCATTAATGAAATAAGACTTAATAAGAATTAGAAGTGGTTCTTAATAGGAATAAAAATGGGTACAGATTACTCAAAAGTGGCAACACCATTCAATTAAGACAACGAGTGATCAAATGTATGTGCTATATTAGTCCAATTGGAACACAAGATATCCTTCCACTTTTTGGGGGAATTCTAAATAAGTGTACATCAAGTTTGTCGACCAAGTGTAGAGGAGACCTGATCTAGGAAGTGTGGCTTTAGTTTAAGATGTTCTTCAGTTATTGCTTGTCATTTAGAATGACATGGTCACAAGGCAGGAATAACCTGGACAGGTCACTTGACAGGCAGATCAATTATCAAAATAATTTTAGGTTGCAGCCCTAATAGTTTTATTTGTCAAACATAAACTACGTTGCTTATTAAAATCTGTGACATGTTCTGTATAGAACAGATGTACTGGCAACACGACGAGTAATATGAGGAACAGATAAATCAAGGCATTCCTTTAAATATGCAGAAAAGTGCTTCATGTTTAAAGCGAGAATGTTAAATGCCATACCAATGCAATCAAACAGGCAGTTAGTTGACAAGAACAATGAGAATTCCTTTAAAAATATGATAAACTCTAGTAAATGTAAACTACAGCTGAAATAATTTGTTTCTAATTCAGGGCTGTTTTTTTCCTGTAAATGAATTATTGCAAAAGATTTGTCAAACAATATGCAGCCTCTTAGCTTATGGCAAAGTAGAGCTTGCATGACCATGTACATCTGGGTTCCAGAAGCCCCTAATTTATAACAGACCTGTTTTCGTTTAAGAATCACAGTTAACTATCCAGACAATTGTCTTGTTAGTGTAAGGTGACAATTTGTTTTTTTTTTTTTTTTTTAAATACCTTGACAACAACACTATGGTTTCATGTACTTTGTAATGGGTGCAGTCAATTTAGTCATAATGCTATGGGTAAAAGAGTTCCAGAGATTGTCCCTCTTTGGACTACTGTTGTACCAACTAATGCATGCCGGGAACACCCTACAAGACCTGGTGTTTTGGAGATGATCTGACCCAGTCATCTAACCATCAATTTTTAATCAATAGAGAAGCAAACACTTTCATTGAAATGTATGTTTACTTTTGACTTCAAATATACAAGACTGACTTTTAACATTTACATGCAAAGATGCAAACTGTGTAGAACATTCAGAAACCTGCTGCCATCAAGGGCCATATAAATGAACTTCAATACTAAGTGTATTTAGATAAGTACAATAGAAGGAAAAAACAAGCTAGAGTGAGAGTGAGAGAGACACCACTTGTGAACTTCCTTGTTGTGAACAAAAGACACACAGAACCAGCCAGATGTGAGAGCATGAGTGAGAAGCAAAGAAAGGACAGAGCCGGTTCGTGCCATGCTGTGCCACTCTAGGCAAGCGAGCAAGTGTTGACCACCTTGTGAAGTTCGGCTCCGGGGAGGCTTGGAGACTGGAGAGGCTGGGGAGATTACTACAGTGACTGGGGAGGAAACGGGGTCACTCACACTTTCACCTGGGAGAAGGGCACGGACAGACATGTTGCTAAATGAAATGCACACATGATCTCAAGGACGAAGAGAGGTAAAAAACAAACAAACGAACTAAAAGCATATGTGACACTATCAAGGAGTTATCTCCAGCAGCTTTACTCCAATTTTAACCAACATGAGAAGAAATAAACAAAAACACAGATTAACTTATACGAGTATATATGAGACTTGGATTATAAAGTAAAAAACAAGGTTCTTTAAACAGCTGCCAAATTTTACAATTAAAAATCAGATATGCTGCCAAATATCTTCAGTTATTCATGAAGCTACATTACACCTGTAGGAAGGAGGAAATGTGTAGTGAATGCTAGGGAAAGACAAAACACTGCAGTGGAACTCATACCATTTTTGTTCTCTGCATCACTCAGACCACCCCAGGACCATCTCTTCTGTCTCTGATCCACTTTCTGACTGCGCTCCAATGTACGCCGCAACACTGCCTCATAATGTTCCTACACATGCGCACACAAAGCAAAAACATTATTCTCTACTGCACTATGTATATACAGTGCTGTGAAAAAGTATTGGTGGTAGCGTAAAGCTTCTGCAGAACCTGGTGACTTGTCATAACTAATAGAGACCCATCAGTTTGTGACTTAAAGCACAGGTTAGGGCTGGGCGATATATCGAGATTTTATAAAATATCGATATATTTTCATACGCGATATAAGATAAGACAATATCGCATATATCGATATAGATGTTGCGTTCCAGTTAGATCCGACAGTTCGTCTTTCTCTTCTCCCAGTTTGTCTCTGCACATGTTCACCTGCCCCGCCCCTCTCCCTCACTGAACACAACTCGCCCCGCCCCACCGCCTCACCAGTAATTCCTGCAGGCAGCGATAGCATGGAGACGGATAAAGACATGACAGAAGCTATCGAAGAGGAGCTGCTTACTAAAAAGAATAATAATGACTCTTTTTGGAATTATTTGGAGATGGTTCGAATTCAAAGTGTCAGATGAGCAGCAGAATAATGTATTCTGTAGAGAATGTCGAAAACAAGTCCAGATAAAAGGTTCCAGCTCCGTGTACCTTTGGTCATTCGTTTTCACTTCAAATCCCAAAGTTAAAAAACAAGAAAACGAGTCGTTATTCGTTTCAAAAACCAACACAAGCGCATGCACACGCTGACATGCACGTATTTACTTCACATTAAGTGTTGAGAAAGTAATAATAACGTAACGGTGCGTCTCCTGTTGTTCTGACTCTTGTGTTTGTATATGTGATGTGCATATATTTGCTCTATCTGTAAATACAAACATTATGGGGATTTCTGTAGTGGATGTTGTACGTGGTTGTGTTAGTTTATACTGGACGATCGCCCGACGTCCGACACGTCATTTATTTATCTTCTATTATAGTATTTCTTGTTGTCGGGCCAATAAACAACCAAACATTATTAAATTGCATGAACTAACTCTGCAGTAAACAAGGAGCAAACAGCAATTAAACAGCAAATAAAGCTGTTAAATAATAATAAAGTGCATGAAGAAGAACGCTGATTAAAATGCATTAAATGTTGTAATAGTTACACAGTAACATGAACGATTAGTTCTGCCTGTATTACAGAACTGAGTTCTATACGTAAAAAAAAAATTTATGTAAATGTTATGGCGACATATACATAAAATAATGTATAAAGTCCAAACATGTGGGGGTGGGGTGGGGGGGGTTAACGAGGGGTTTACTTTAACGGGGTTTTACTTTTAATGTCACACAAGCTCAGCCGGAAACCGTGTCATTCCGACATCTTCCCTACACACTCGCTCCCTGCACCCTATAGTGCACTTAACATTCTTAAAGGGCCAGACAATATATTTGTAATTCACATTACACAACAGGAGATGCCTTAGAAAACAACTTTTTTTTTCTTAGAATAGCTCTTTTTTTTTTAAGGAAAAATAGTTCTTGTGTGAAGCTTCCCCAGCATGAATATTAATAAAAGTGCCTGTAAAAAAATTGGAACATGTAGCTTTGTCTCAGAAGTGTCTTTTTGTTATTACCTTATGGGATAAAAAAATATCGAGATATATATCGTATATCGCCGTTCAGCAAAAAATATCGAGATATTATTTTTGATCCATATCGCCCAGCCCTAGCACAGGTGCAGTTGAGTTATGCAACAGGACAATAATCTAAAGCACACAAGCAAATCCACCTCTGACTGATTCAAAAGATTTAAAAGTAAGGGTTTTGGAGTGGCTGATTCCTGACTTGAATCCCATGTAGATGCTGTGGCAAGACTTAAAAGCAGTTCATGCTTGGAAACCCTCCAATGTAGCCAAATTAAACAAATTTCCCCACAGCCAAGAACAAGTGTCATTGTGAGTTATCACAAATGTTTGATTGCTGTTGTTACTGCCCTGGGCAAAACAATTAGTTGAGGTATGGGGGCAATTACTTTTTCATGAGTAATTTTGAATAAACTCTTATCTTTAATAAACGGAATGATCATTAAAAGCTGCATATTGGGCTTAGTCATGTTACCTTTATCTTAGATTAAAATAGAAAAAAATAAAAGAAATGTGCAAAAATAGAAGAAATGTGGAGAAAAGCAAAAACAAATGCCCTCTGCTTAATTTCTATGTTTTGTTGTTTGTTTTAACATATCTAGACCAAAATTAATATAATAGTTACTGATGAATAAATTGATGTATTGTGTTAAATTTTTTTTAACAAAAATACAAAAAAAATTGTGGTAAAATTTGGGGCGATTTTGACTAGCAATATCAATACCATTTTATCACTGTTCGTACTGACAAACACAATGGTAATGAGATTGCTGATAGCACGATGGTTTAATGGACAGAGGAGTAATTGCTGCAGTATACTTGCACAAACATAATAGCATAGAATAGTCATCAGAAATAAATCTTACCCCCAACCCTAATCCTATTCTGGCAATTTAAAAACATGCTGTGGACTGTTGACATAAACCTTGGAGGTCTGGGCCACATTTAACAAAAAATAAATAAATAAAAGTTTTGATTTGGTTTGAAAAGAACACTTTCAACTACTAATCATTTAGAGTAAATTGTATTTACACAAAAACAAACAATTTCATCTAGGAGATATTCCAAAACCATTAAACTGTATAAATAATAACAGTTTACTTTAAACAGATTAGCATGAACAGAAAGCAGCTTTACAGCATTCTAATTAGAATAGGGATTGAAACAGACGTTCAAAGATTGCTTTGTGTGTAGGATTAGGCTTTTAAAATGGTTAGTAACACAATGAGAAATGTCTCTAGCTTCCTATACACACGCTCCATTCACAAATAAGAAACACCCTCCTTTTTTGCCCAGGATTGATCTAAAGAAAACAATCAACACCAAGTATACTCGATCAGTCCTTAGAAATTAAATTAAAACTGAAAAAATTAAATAAAAAGGAAAAGATAAGACTACCTTCTCCTCCTCTTGCTTCTGTTTCCTCTTCTCCTCTACTGCAGCTCGCCTCTGCTCCTCTTTCCTGCGCTGCTCTTCCAGCTTCCTCTGTCGCTCCTCCATCTGCTTCTCTACCTGCAGCTTGGCCTTACGCTCTCGCTCCAAAATCTGAGAGCCACGTACCGCTGCAGGAATACCACACAGCACATGTATTGATGTGTTGATCGCATGTCTGCTTACAGAAGATGATTGTGACAGTAATTATTGCAATAGTTCACCTTGTTGCTTTTCCTGTTCTTCTCTTCTTTCTTTGGCGACTCTGAGTTTGTCGTCTATCCTAAGTGCTGCTCCATCAATCACTAAAGAAAACGTAACCCATGCCTATTCACTCTACATCATTCAAACTGTCATTAGCCTTCAGCTTATTAGAGCTTCTTAACTGAGAGCAATGGACAGCACTCATCCCTGTTACATAGATAATTCAGTCACATGCTCAACATATCGCTGGGCTTATGCAGCTTAAACATTTTTCAGGTAAGCAGACCTTCAGAAACCTTCAGAAGGAGCTGTGCTGCTGTGCTAAAATGAAAGGTTTTATAGGTGTGTGAGGCATAAAACGGTATGTAAAAAATGATTATGGAAAATGCTTTGTTTATATTTATATTGACCTGAGCACTGCTACCACACTTTAATTATTAATAATTAAGAGGACTGTCCACATACTTTCGGCAATATACCACGTGTTCAATTAAAATACACTAACTGTGTAACTGCACTGATTTTAATAAATCTTGCTTCCACTTTCTTACCACTGTGCTCCTGGTATTTTAAGTTGTGGGTCTGTATTGTACTTATTTAACCATAAAGTCATTGTGTTATTTTCTTTGTATTTACACCATTGTAATGTCATACTTGTTTTACCAGAAACTACTGTTTTGCACATTGTTACTGTGCTAGTCATGTGGATGTCTAGTCTTGTGTAAACAAACCCTGTACTTGCTTTGCAGATTTATTAATTGCATTGTAGCCATCACACACAATGTCAAGTGCAATATTCTTACTCGCTGCATATGTGTACAAGGAATAGGTGTAGATACAAGAATACTTGTGTACTCATAACTGTCATCAATTATTGTTCATTGTTTAAATTCTTTAAGTGGCAACTTGATCAGTTTTACAATACATAGAAGTAATATGCTTATATTGACTATATCTAGGATAGGAGTTCAAAATACACACCACAATCCATGATCATGTTCGTTTACACTTTGTATCTTTGTCTAAAACAAACATTTAATTTTGGCGGTATCCTACAGTATCTTAATGGGGTTAAAGTCAGGACTTAACTAGGCCACCTCAAAACCTTGATTTTGTTTCTCACAAGCCATTCAGATGAGGATTTGCTCTTGTTCTTTCGATCGTTGTCCTGTTTCATAACCCAACTGCATTTGAACATTATATCACATACTAATTATAGATTTCCTGGTGGAGAGCAAAATTCATGGTTCCATCAACTACGGCAGGTCACCCAGGCCTCTATGCAGCAAAGCATCACGAGACCATCAAATTACCAACTGACTTTTAATACAATGTTCCTATTATGGAATGTTTCATCAACTCCAATTGATTAGGGCTTTAAAAATGTTTTAAATACTTTCCAGACCAATTTATTTCTTGTTCTTTATTGCGTTTAAATGAGGCAGTGTCCTGCTTTGGGAGACCTTATAGCAGAGATCACATATATTCAAATAGAACAAGCTATCAGTAATCAGACCAGAGCGTGTTCATTGTAACTGAACACCCGTATCAAGCATGCAATTACATTTTTTTAAGTTTATTTTTATTATACACTGTGGGCCGGATGGTTTTGGATAAATTTTCCTTTTAATAATAAAATAACTTAAACACTAGTTTGTGTTGACATCACCTCTCCCACCCGGTTTTCATCCAATCTAGTAATTTTCTAATTCCTGTTTATAACTCTGCTGATGCTTACACTATCTCCATTTAAGGGGCAATGTGTCGCAATGCTATATACAATGTGATTCCAACCACTCACGCAGCTGCCCAGACCAGTCCTAGAGACAGATTTCCAGTGGGAAGTTAAAAATAGTTTAAAATATAACTGTGATGACCAGAAGTGGGTAAATGCTTATTCACGTCACTGCAGATAGTCTGAGTAATAAGTGGCGTCAGTGAAAGATGGCATATTGATGGACAGTTTAAATAGACAGTATAACACAAATGTAGATACCTGGTTTAGCATGGCTCTTTGCAGTACTGGCTGTATTTGGTGCTGGGCTGTTTCCGGCTAGGCTGCGTCGCTCCTCAGCTTGCGCCTGTGCGGCTGCAGCTGCAAAAGCCACAAAGGAAAAACCCATATGATAAATTCGTTTAAATTCATTTTAAAATGTGTCTAAATTATGCCAACAAATACAACAAAATTCTGGAATAGTATCAGTCATTTAGAATAGTATCAGTCACCAAATCTACTCACAATCTGCTTAATATATCTCTTTTATATAAAGGGTCAATTAATATCATGAATCAAAAGTTTATGATATTCTTAATGCATTACCAAATAAAGAGAATGAGTTATGAAGAGGTGACTAATTAGTGTAACATTTTTCACTTTTAGTAATGAGAGGCAGGCTAAATGTATGTAAATCCCCAACACAGCAGAAAATTACAGAGGAAAAAGGCTGCACCGGAAACTCAACAATAAAACAAAGCAAAGTCATCATGTGGGGAAGCTGCTAATTACAGAAGCAATTCCACTGGAAGAGTGAGCGCTCAAATGCAGTAAAAGCACAAGACACAGCTAAAAAAAAAATTAAAGGCACTTTAAAATCAGCTAAATTAAAATGCTAGATTAGACAAACTTCCACTGAGCACAATGAATCTTTTAGTTACCATAATTCTATCAGATAATTGGTGTTACGTAGGAATGCAATATATTTAACTAAAAACTCTTAAAAATCTACAAGTTATACCCAACAACTGATACCCAATAGCATCCCCACATTAACCATTTAACACATGTAAAGCTATGCCAAACATCACAGCGTAGCACAATTTTTCTGTGCCAATACAATTTACATTTACAGCAAAACATACAGTGCCATAAACAGTATATCCAACCCTTCTGGTTTCTTGTATTTTGGCCTATATGGGATAGGGGTAAAATCCTGGGTGGGCTCACTAATACAGAAGGTGCATGGCATCACATGACCCTAGCCTTTGGGAAAACACACATCACTTCACTCTTAGTGTAGATCCTAGCCCAGATAAATAGGAGGATTGGTCAGGAAGGGCAGCTGGCGTAAAAACTGCCGAATCAAAAATGAGGACAAATGATCTGCTGAGGCAACCCCTAACAGGATCAGCCATTAAAAACCATCCTCTTTCTCTAAAGTAAACAAATAAAATGTGCAGGTTGGTTTTCTGTAGTGTATTAACTTTTCTCCCACAATGGAGAACTTAAACTGGAAAAAAAAAAAATCACCCTGTACAAACCAAAAGCAGATACCCGAGATAACTATATGTTAACCCTTAAACCAAAGCAAAAATAATTTAACAACCATGCTGACAATAATTTATTTCTGACTGCATATCATGCCACTATGAACTTCAGAAGCATCAAGACACATTTAATATTTATGAGTATTATGACATCATAAACCATATTAATCTCTATATCTAAAAAAAAGAAACACTTTTTTAAGAAACCTAAAAAAGACACTTCACTATTAAAAAAAACAGCAGTGCTGTTCATCCTGCTGAAAAACGTAATTTAAGCAGTCGGTAAAACACAAGAAACAGTCATGCATACACAACACTACAACCCTCTGTATTCATATACACAAGGATGAACAGCCAGCAAGGAACGCTGGCTCTCAGAGGGTCAGTGGGTCTCTTGTTACACCGATCAATCTCTGTGTGTCTTGCTGCAGTAGCTGGGGCAACAAGAAACGCCTTATGGAGATACCAATGACGTAGCCACATCTGTGATTTTCCCCACCCATCTGTTTTGCATACACTTATATGTCTGTCTACCAATTAGGATTTTGCTAAGCTGTTCATTCATCAGTATGCATACAGTGGTAGCCAAAAGTCTGCGACAAAAAATATTGGAGTTGCCACAAATGTGTCCTGGTTAACTCAAATCAACAGTGATGGAAAAAATGCAGCGAAGCAAGCAAGGGACAGATTTGATTTACATAGGACTGCAATAATTAATAAATAAATAAATAAAAGAACAACATATTCGTTGAATGCATATTTGTTTTGTTTTTAAAATCCTACAGTAAGCAAAACAAGTCACTGTTTAACTGAAATTTTTATATGCCATGGTGGTGTAGGTTAATTTATAGGGGTGGTGAATAGCGATATAAATTGTGTCTACACTAACCATATATTTAGGCAGGTACAGTAATGAGCAAAGCTATGATATAATGCCTATAATAAGAGCAGGCCATGTTTGTGTTCAAAAAGAAGAAAAAAGAAGTCACCTACAGTAGCCCTAGCCCCAGATTACCAGTGTTTTCATTCTAATCAACAAACTGTATAATGGATTATATAGATGACTGCTAAAAATGCAGAGGAAGGAACTGCCTGTTGATTTTTTTGATAGTCTGTGAATAGGAAGCACATTTGATCTCCAATTTACTTCCCTTCCCTAAAGGCAACTCATACAGAGAAGAAGCTGTGATGAACAAAAGAGGACAAAAATAGTCACCTGTGGTGAGATTGAACCTTGGTGATAATTGGACTTTCCAGCAAGATGGTGATCCCGAGCACACTTTCAAATCAACTAAAGCTTGGATAAGAAATCAGTCCTGGATGTTCAACCATGTAATGTGTTGTTAAAACTGCTTGTAAGTATCAATAATAAATTTTCTGTCTCTATTTCATGTTGAATATTCTTAGTTAGCAAATCAGCAGTCTGAACATCGTATCACTTGTCTGTAAAGGTCTGTAGCTGAGATTTAAATTCAAATCAAGCATCAGATAATGGAAAGGAATTAAAATGACCTTTTGAACTGACAGCATTAATCAAATAATGACCTATTCATGGGTGATCAATTAACAGACTAATCATTAACAATCCTAATAGAAACAATGTTTTACTTGTGTTATGTATTCATGTATTGAGTGTGAAATGTTTTTATTTGTTAGCAGCAAATACAGTCTGAAGGTTTACAGGCGTCTTGGGTGGATGTGTAGAAAATGACAGGAGGGAGGAATGTAAATAAGCCAGTCACGACTGCTTGTTGGTTTCCAGATGCTATTTTAGATGCTTTTAAGACCTTTGATTTAATAAAATTGTTTTAAAAACTTGTCCATTATGTTGGTTGGATATTTTCACCATGTTTACAATTTTAATAAGATATAAAAATCTAAACTTAGATGTAAAAATGGGTGGAATTGAGAAAGTCTGCGGGTGCAATCTGCACTTAATTTCAGCAATTTTAGTCAACTTTTACTTAAAAATGTTCCCCAGGCATTAATCTCGTTAGGTATAATGACAGATCCCACGTGACAAGCAGAAATACTAGCTAAACTTAAAAACTAAACGCCTTGTTACACACAGTGTAGTCTGTCAACGTCAAGTATCGCGATACTGTGTTTACCACGTCGACCTCTCTCCTATGATGCCCTAATGAACTAAGCAGCAACCTCAGGGGGAAACTAGCTAGCTAAACAATGGCTGTGTCTCAATTCGCACCTTACGAACTAAATAGTATGAGTTTTTTTAATGATAACCTCCCACCGGTTGTGTACTAATCTGATGCCAATGATAGTGCGGAGATAAGCATTTTAAGACACAGCCCAGATGACAGGAGCATCATTAGCTACGTGTCCCTTAGGTGCTTGCCAAGCAAGTTACAAGTTCAACGTCTGACATTTATTATAATCGTTTCAAAGCTTCAGTTACTCACTTATTAGCACCTATACACGGTACACAAGCCTCTACAATGCTATTTAGCAAATTAGCCACGTCGGCGGTTAAACGCAAACCGGCTTGCTATAGAAGCTAAGTAGGAAAACGTAACTTATAGCCTAAGCGTTTGAGTTGCAGGAACTTTAAATAACAACTACTTATAATGTTTGTTACAGTAAAAGCTCGTAATATATGTGCTCATCTCAAAACCCGCTAAACGGAAGCCAGTCCGAATCAAAGACTCAGTTCAAAACGCATTACATGAACCGTTCCCCAACGTCCAATATTTACAGAGATTTTGCCTAACTATTCCACGTAACAAAACCCTCATAAACAAGTTTAATAAACACATTCTTACCCATTTGTGCTCGCAATCCTTTCAGAGACGTCGCGCCCTCCGCCATTTTTAACCGAACTTTTCCTCCTCTGTGTTTTTTTTCTGTCACATTCATTAGCTCGCGGCGCGCTTTTGCCGGTCACGCGCACTGGACACAACAGAGCACGAGCCCGCCATCTGGCGTCAACATTTACATTTTCGGCATTTAGCAGACGCTTTTTACCCAAAGCGACTTACAGTCTAAGCAATTGAGGGTTAAGGGCCTTGCTCAAGGGCCCAACTGTGGCAACCTGGCAGTGGTGGGGTTAGAAACAGCGACTTTCTGCTTATAGTCCAGTATCTTAACCGCTAGGCTACAAGTGCCCTCAACCGGTGTCAACATCAGTAAACACTTGGAATTTCCACAGTAGAGTATCATATGGTACTATACGTTTTGACATTAGTAATGCCACATTTAGTGATTGTTTTTATTGCCAGCTGAGCCCTACTGTACTTTACGGAGCCCCTGAAGGGACATGGTGTATTTTTTTAAGCAAAAAAAAACATTAAAGTAAAAAAGTGGTGAGCACCAGTTACTATGTCTATACACCGATCAGCCATAACATTAAAACCACCTCTTTGTTTCTACACACATTGTCCATTTTATCAGCTCCACTTACCATACAGAAGCACTTTGTAGTTCTACAATTACTGACTGTAGTCCATCAGTTTCTCTACATGCTTTGTTAGCCCCCTTTCATGACCCCCACAGGACCACTACAGAGCAGGTATTATTTTGGTGTTGGATCATTCTCAGCACTGACATGGTGGTGGTGTGTTAGTGTGTGTTGTGCTGGTATGAGTGGATAAAACACAGCAGCACTGATGAGTTTTTAAACACCTTTTAAACACCTGAGTTTTTAAACACCTCACTGTCACTGCTGGACTGAGAATAGTCCACCAACCAAAAAATATCCAGCCAGTCCTGTGACCACTGATGAAGGTCTAGAAGATGACCAACTCAAACAACAGCAATAGATGAGCGATCGTCTCTGACTTTACATCTACAAGGTGGACCAACTAGGTACGAGTGTCTAATAGAGTGAACTACGGAGCCCCTAAGGTGACACCCCCCCCCAAAAAAAAAGCGTGGCCACGCCTTATTAACTCGTGGGAACGAGATAGTTAAGTCGTGGCCACCACTTAGTAAGGTGTGGTAACAAGATCCTTTTATTTTCACAGCTTACACAAATCATACAGAATCGGATATATGCTGTAGGGGAATTCATGTCCATGGCCATAGATGATCACACCATATTCAACTGTTTAAACCTTTTTAAGTCATGGCCACAATCTAATTCCCACTCCTTACTAAGTCATGGCCATGACTTAATTAACTCGTTCTCACGCCTTATTAAGTCATGGCCAAGACTTAATTATCTCGTTCCCACGAGTTAATAAGGCGTGGCCACGCATTTTCTTTTGGTGTCACCTTAAGGGCTCCATAGCTCACCACTTTTTTACTTAATTTTTTTTTTACTATATGAACAAATAGTTTTGTCCGTATAGAGTCTTTGCAAGCTCTGTTCATTAGCTGGGCTGCAATGGACTGCAACAGTGGCCAAAAGCCAGGCATGTGGACAAAAAAAAATGTAGAAGTGGATAGAAATAATAGGCCCGTGCTTTAGAGGTCCTGGTGTTTACATAATTTTATTTGGTATATTCTCCATTCAATTTCCAGCCATAATTAGGGCTGATACACTAGATAACACTTTCAGAGCCTTAAGTGATGTTGTTTGGAATTTAGAGGAGCTACACAGCCTCTGCGGTGAGCCACTCCTATAAAGAAAACACTCCATGCCCTCCATGTCATTTAACACTACTTCCTCTGTCTCACTGCCTCCTGATCGTTAGCATGCCAGGCACTTTATGGATTTTTTAGCTTGGTCTCAGTTACACACACTGAATAATGTAACAGTGTCTGTAGCTGAACACTATTGTTAATGGAATTGGTAGTCATGGATTCATTCAATTACACACCCACTCTGGAGTAAGTTCACATCTTGCATAGAAGTATCTGTAGTTAGTCCATCTTACCGAACCTGCAAGCATATGGATAATGTAACTGTGCCTAATTTGATTTGATTTGATGTTTTCAGACATATAAATCCTGTTAGACCTGTACAACACCATTTAGCTTTTTAAATAAATATTGCATGCAAATATTTGTCTAAGAAAGACAAACAGTCTAAGACAATGTATTGTACAAAGAACTCTGCCAAGAACAGCTTTTTTGTTTACCAAGTATGACTAGGGTAAATACAGCTAGACAGGTTGCATATTCCAGAACACCCACAGAAACATAAAAAAACTCATTTAGTCACAAAAATAAAACAATTACAAAAACCCCCACAAATTCCCAAGATTGACATCAAATACATGTCCCTTACATGTGTATGTAATAGGATCACCTCTCACGACCTTTCTGCTAACAGCCCCTATGGCTGCCCTGTATAAAAACACAAGTATGTATGTCTGTTACAGAGATCAAGACAACACAATGCCTGGAGTATCCAATAAGGAGGGACGTACACCTTCTGATTGAGGCTGTGAAGCAGCATCAGCTGTAATTACAGCTATATATTTAACAAAGATAAAGTCATGTGAAAAAGTTAGGACATCCCATGAAAACCTTTGTCTTTTTGAACATATTTAAACATATGGACATTTAAGCTTCATTTAAACAGTACTGAGAGATGGAGCTTACATAACTAAACAAAAAAAATGTTAAAAATTACTTTTAAACAAGTTGGAAATGGAAATTTATTGTGAGGAAAAAGTTAGGACACCCCCACATTTATTACTACTTAAAATGTCTAAAATTAAAATCAGGTGCACCACATCAGCTGCAATGATTAGACCATCATTAGAGGACATTGAAGTTTGGAGTGAAGAAACCCCTCAAACCCCACACAGCTGAAGAAATTCGGTCATGGAGGAGTGGGAAAAACTTTCTCCCAGTCGATGTCAGAGACTGGTAGATGGTTATAGAAAACGTCTAATTGAGGTTATTTTAGCCAAAGGGGGAAATACCAGCTATTAGGGCATAGTGTGTCCTAACTTTTTCCACACATTCAGTTTCCATTTTTGGTCATTACATTTTACAACTTGAGTTTAAAAGTATTTTTTTCATTTGTTTAGTTATATAAGCTCCATCTCTCAATACTGTTCAAATGAAGCTCAAATGTCCATATGTTTAAATATGTTCAAAAAGAGAAAGGTTCTCAAGGGGTGTCCTAACTTTTTCACTGACTGTACATAAAGTCAAAATCTTATAAAGATTATCTGTACATAGTCAAAATATTGAGATAATAAAAAAAAAAATTACAAGTCAAAATAAGGTAAAGATAGAAAAAACAATTTTGAGATCCGACATATTTGTGATGACTTTTAATTTTTATAACACTCTTTTTTACATATTTTTTTTTCTCCTACTGATAACAAGAGCAACTTTTTCATATATTGACTTTATTTCAAATTAGTAGATGTCACCAGACCATTATATCAGCAGGTAGCTGCTAGTAAAGCAGTGAAATAGCATGTTTTTATGCACTGTTAGCATTGGCTAGATTAGCTTGCACATTCCATTATTAAAAAAAGCGAACTAAGAAAATCTTAATTTGACCCACCTCACATTTAAGTAGATGACCATCTCAACACACACTTACAATTACAAAGTACAATTTACTTTTAATATTATTTTATAATTATATTTTTGGTAAAATCCTAATATTTTGGTCAAAACTATGTTATACAGAGTAAGTCATGCTTGGTCTTTGGCCAGAAAAGTTCCTTATTTACAGTGCCTGTTAATTTGTAGCATGTTTGTCATGTTAATTTATGATATTATATACAGTTAAGCAAACGTTAGTGATAGAAAAACACATTAATTTGCAGATTAAAATCCTGTGTAAATGTCTGGCACCATCTGGCAGTTAAGCAGTAGAACTGCATGTCTTCAATCTGTGGGATCTGATTCTGGGGTAAAATCACTTATTCTTTATATACTTTTTTTTTTTTTTTTTTTTTTTACAGATAATTACTGGTCAAATGGTTTACTGTCTGTTCCAAAAATCTGAGATCTTAAATACTGTGTACTACACATTGGGCCAGAATACCACTGATGGAGCACTAATTTACCAGATATCTGAGTCAGTACCCTTGCTGTTATGAGATGAAAAGAGAACATAGAGCATCACCAAATGCTTGTTTATAAGAACCTTACATGGCTCTTAAATAGATGCACTGTTTCTTGTTGCTTATCTGTCACATTAACCTTTGGCAAGGTGTGCCATGCTTTACATGCATACCATTAATGACCACACAGTATACCTATAAAAACTTTCTGTGTAAACATCTTATTCTTCTCTTCAGTCATCTGTTTCATTCATATATTTTACAACAATTGAGGCCTAAATCTTTGTTGGGAATGTTTTTATAAAGCTAATGTTGTAGTTGGAAATACAGATTATGCAACATCGTTTATAAAGTGTTGCATATCTTTTCCCTGATCAGTGTTATTAGGTTTATTGCTTTGCTGTGTTTAATGATTAACATTTCTGTCTAGTAGGAGTGGCTGTTAAGACACAGGATAATAACTTTACTAACTTAACGCCTGACACAAAGCACATGGCTTGACTTACGGCCATACAGATGTTTTATGTTGGACCATTTTGTGGTGATTAATAATACCGGTCAGTTTAGCTTTTATTCAAAGATGATTTAATTTATTTGCTTATTTAGTAGGTATTAATGCTGTAATTATGGTCTGTGGATTTAATTATAAATAGAAAAATAGACAACAAGCATGGACAGAATCAGGAAATATCTTGTTTCCATTGTTTGCTTGTGGATATTTGGGAGCTGTCTCTTATGTTCAGGTAAAGTAACTACAGTAACTGAACAGGTCATTTGCACAAAAGGCCTGTCACAGTTTTTACTGTATAGCATCATTACAATTATTAATCATGATTAATTAAGATTCCATAGTCTTAAATTAAAAAAAAAAAATCACTCCTGTATATACAGATAATTACTGACAACTTTATTAATTCAAAGAAATTCTTGTGTCATCAAATTATATTTTGTATTTTTTGACAGTGTCTTTTAAGTATTTCTACAAAAATATTTCACAAAGCCTAAAAACAGTAATTGAATATAATTACTAACACACCAGCAAGTTCAATTTTATTGCTATTGTTTGTATACTATTGTAATCATAATAGGCATTTTGCACAGATGGTTTTGCAAGAGATACTATTATGCTACCATAATAAATATAGCCACATGGGCTCTGGAATACTTACCCTAACCCAGAAATTCATTGTCACTTAACACTGACCGCCGCTGCAACGAGAAATGCATTTATCAATTATCTACTGAAAGACGACTGGGTTCTTAATGCCGAGCTCATCTCAGATGGTCTGAAAGGCAAGGTGTCAGTGAAAATATATTTTTTTCTTATTTACAAAAAAATACTGAAAACTTAATTAAGTTTCAAGAAAATTAACAATTTACAGATTTTTGAATTTATAGTATTTTACAAAATATACCTACTTTTCTAGAAATGGGATTTGTGTTACAACTTTTATTGAGTCAGTAAAAATAAACAAAGTATTAATCTTAAATAAAAGTACAAATAATTAAGAGAAGTTCAAATATAAAAAAATCTAAATTAGAACATTAGAAGACTTTAATACTTCCCACTTCTGTTTTTACTGTATCTTCCAGTTTCGGCCTGTTCCAGCCTCTGGGGGAAGAAGGTGGACTTCAAGGGCCGTAATTGTTACTGGCAGCTGAGCAAAACCTCCACAGTACCACCTTTAGAGGAACTGACTGTGTGCGTTGACCTTTGGCGATCGATTCCCACCTCAGAATGGACTGCTTTTGTATACAAGAAGCCCGGAGATCACAACACTGAGCTTGGCTTAGCTGGGTCAGGGGGCAATTTGAAGGTCTGGTTTTTTGGAAAGGAATGGGTCATTGCACATGACTTGTCCCTTCAAACTTGGCACAAGGTTTGCCTAACTTGGTCACATCATACCCAAAAAGTCCAGTTAATCTTTAATGGTACAGTTTACTTAACATCTAATCTTTATTCCAAACCTTCCAGTAGCCTGGCCCCAAATGGTACACTTACTCTGGGGGTGTCCCACAGTGTTCTTGGTGGAGTTATGGTTTTTGAAACAGGAACCAACTTTATTGGGGAAATGACATTATTTCGTATGTGGGGACAGGAACTGAGCCCTGAGCAGCTTGCTGATATAAAGTGTGTGAGTGGTAACATTGCAACCTGGAGTATGACTGACTGGGAGTACCACAACTGTCCACCAATATCTGATCACAGGCTGAAGTGTGGTAATAAAAACATTTATATTATCGCATTGCACTACACACTTTTGTGAAGAATTTTAAGCCAATCTCTTTGATTAAATTTGCCAGAGAAGAACAAGGCAAATCGTTCAGAATTGAAACTAAAATACTGTAGATCGTTATATATTACACTCCTCAGTGATGGATGACACTTATTTTAAATAATCTCTCCAGACAACAATAGTCATATTTACCAGTAGCATAACCCTACTGTTTATTGTAATTAAATAAACAATATAAAAAAGCAATATCTAGTTTTGTAGTGTAGTAACTGTGGCTGCAAAAACACTGCCCAGCACCATAGTGCTTAGTGGATGAAAACAAATTTAAACAAGAAATGTACACCAGTAGACTCTCAATAACTAAAGTAAATGGTAAGATAACCTGGAATTGTTTTAAAGACAACTGTGAAATCTGTACCTGACAGAATTTACATTCTGTTTAAACAATGAAGGGTGTAAGTAATAGTAAAATAAAAATCATGTTAAATTGCTGTTGTGTCTGAGGAAATTATTTAGAAAGCCTGCATTTAGTAGAGGCAATACCGCATAGGAACTGTTTAACATATATGTGTAAAAATGTGTGACATTTATGAATACATTATGTTCATATAATTTCAGAATGTTCAAAGTACAGAATAAATATGAAGCTAAATATTACACATGAGAAGACTGATAATCTTAATGAAAAAGAGTCCAGGGAAATTGCACTCAAATGGGTAAGATAAATAAGTCATTTTAAACATTGTCATAACAACATGATAAATATGTAGAATGTTATTAACACATTTCTTCCTTTTCCTACTAATGCAGCTCAAGAGTGTTTTCCCTTCAAATATATCTGTGCATTTTGTGTTTCTGTCAAGGTAATTTAGAGTTTATAGTTTTGTCTGACATTCACATTTGTGGCATTTAGCAGACACTTTAACTAGAGTCTTACATTTATGACTAAATACAATTATAATACAAATATAATTCCTTCTGATTACTAGTCCAGTACCTTAACCACTGACCTACAACAGACCTTATACCTCTAGATCTACATCTTATCTCTGTGTTAAAAGTATTGAAGAATAATTTTGCAGTATTTAGTCACAATTTTGCAATAATTTTAATACACAAATCAGTGACCTGACATGAATTTTGGAGAGCAACTGCACATTGTTTAAAATTATTAAAATACATCTATGATTCTACTTTATTCCACACACATTATTGTTACTCTAAATGCTGTTAATGTAAATGTAGCCATTTTAGAGAAGGCAGAAAGTTGAATCATCAGTTAGATCCCATGTGATATTCTTGTCAGAAATTAAGCATGACAGTTAGTCATGACAGTTTATCATGTCTGGTGGCATGACCCAGCAAAGTGAAAAGTCATATACGTATATACTGTATATATGTTGTTCATAATAATTGTTATTAAATGATCTAACACATGAACAATGTTTAATCTGCTGCATTTTAGATATTTGAGCATGACCATGACCTATACAAAAAAATAATAAGCACATTTATTCATTGTATTTTGTTTCTCTTTTGTTTAGATTTACCCCAAAAAATGAACTAATTGAACATAAAAGCAGTGAAGTAAAGGTAAGTTCAACTAATTTATTAAAATAACACCAAACATAACAAATATTAAAACATGTAAACATATAAAGAAAAGTGTTAATGCAGAATTATGCTCCCCCCCCCCCCATGTGTTTAGAAAAGAATAAGTTTTTTACCCCAAAAAGAAAGGTAAAAAGAATTTATATGTTCTTGATTCAACCACTTGCATGCCTCTTGTATAACTATTTACATAACCTCACTGTATAAAAAAACCTTGCAACATCCAAAAAATCTGTTGTACTCAGCATGAAGGGCAGTTTGCTTTTGTAACTGCTTGCCTTAATTAATGTAATACCTTCTTTATGGTCCTTTTCTCCAAAATACTTTTTACTGAAGTATTCTAAGCATCTCAGCATCTACAGTCCTCAACCTGAACAAATAATAAGTAATTTTAGGTAATCTTGATTGCTGTTATTTGACATTGGGACATTTTGTAAAATGCAATAAAAACAAGAATCTGTGATTTGTTAATTTATTCAAATGACAAAAGTACAAAGAAATTACTTTTACTATGTTTGAATGACTATTTCTTTACATTTAATTGCTGCAAAATGTGTAAAAGACTCTTATACACTTTCGTCTTTAAGGTTCAGTTGCTTGGTGTATGTGATAGTAAGTCCTGCAGTGGCAGTAGACAATATTCAGGCTCTGCTATGGACAATGTTGACACCAGCTTACATACACAATGAACAGATCATCCTTCAGCCAGATCCAACCTCTGTAAACATCCATCCAGTAGGTATGTTCACACATATACAGACATGTGTTAACACTTTTTCAGTGAAAAACAAAAATACATTCTCCAGTGTGTATCTACCTTCCTGTTAAAAATCTGTGTAGACCATTACTGGAAGCTCAATTAACTCAAATATTTAGACACTGAGCTTGTTTTTTTTGTTTTTTTTTACTTAAACAGATTTCATGAAGACTTTTTATAGAGTTTATATGAATGCTACAATTCATGGCATTCTGGAGAATGCAGCTCAGGCCCTTCAACTCTGGGTAAATATACAGACAGTACACACATAAAGTAATCATTATTAAATGTGTACAACTTATTTAGGTGTAGTTCTGTTTTTCCTTCTTAGCTTCAGCAAACGTTAGACGGAAGCCACCAAATGAGTGTATTAAATTTCAAGCTAACCACAACACAACTCTTCACGTAAGTGATACGTAAATATTGCCATTGTCATCATGGACTGTTTTCATATTTTTCCACTTGAGCAGATTTCTCATTTATCATTGTAGCACCTTTCTTTATGAATGGAATATATAGATGGAAATGAAAGGTTCTACGCAGCATATATCAATGACAAATTGTTGTTTTGTTTGTTGAGTACAGTATAGTACAGTATAGTAGTATAATATAGTATAGTGTAAAAAAAATAGTATAGTACAGTAGTAATATAGAAGTATAGAATAGTATTAGTATTAAAGTAATATAGAAGTATAGTAATAATATAGAAGTATAACATAATATTAATATAGAAGTATACTATAATACTGTGTAGTAATAATATAGTATTAATATGTTTATTCATGTTTTACACCCAGGACAGAAATGGTAGTTACTCATTACAAAAGATTTATCATTTCACAAAGTTATATTGAACACAGTCATGGACAATTTTGTAACTCCAATTAACCTGACTGCATGTCTTTGGACTGTGGGAGGAAACCGGAGCATCCGGAGTAAACCCACACAGACATGGGGAGAACATACAAACTCCACACAGAAAGGACCCGGACCGCCCCACTGTGCTACCCACTGAGCCACCGTGCCGCCCCTAGTATTAATATAGATATATACTGTAGTATAATATAGTATTAATATAGAAGTATAATATAATATAGAAAAGTAATAATATAGAAGCATGATATAATATAGTATAGTATAGTATTAATATAAAAATATAGTATAGTACAGTATTAATATAAAAGTATAATATAGTATAGTATAGTATTAATATAAAAGTATATTATACTGTAGTATAGTATAGTATAGTGTAGTATAATTTCAATATAAAGTGTTTTTTTTACAATAGTAAATATTGGTGTGTTCTGTTGTCCATAAACTAAAATGTCTGTCTGTTGCATGTCGTAGGTATGGATGTACCTTCCAGGTGCAGAGTCCACCTTCTACTAATGTTAGTGAAACGGGGAAAATCATTTTCGACCTCTTAACTAAAGGATTTACCAACGGATCAGTCACAATTATTGTTCCCACTGATCAAATCAACATCATACACATAGGTATAAATTATGTAACATTACAGCCCTTACTAGCCCTTTACTGAGTTTTGTCACAGTAAATGTGTAACTATTTAAACTAAATCTAACATTAGACAAGGAGAACTTAAAATAGTATGCATGTTAATTTGTTCAGATCCTGGATTATGTCCAGATGATACAACTATAACGGTTTATGGTACATATGCATGGCCACCTACACCACCTGAGGACAAATATGACATGAAGTGTGAGAGAGGCTTTGAGAGTGCGGAAAGATATTGGTAAGCAGATTTATATGTTATTTTTATTTATAAATCCACTTTCTCTCTTTTTTACTCTAAGTTTGTCTTTGTGTTGTATAGTATTCAACTTGTAGTATTTATTTATTGTTTAACTGACTGTTTAGTGACTTGTGTTTGTCATCCTTTTGCATTTACTTTTTATAATTGTTCTGCACTTCTTTTTGATCTTTCATAAAATTTTAATTCTTATCCCTTCAGCTTCTGATAAAACTGTTAAATAAATCAATATACTGTAGTTTTGCTAATAAAACTAGAGAAATTTAACTCTGACAAGTTTCTACAGCAACCATTTTATCAGGACCTATAAACACAAGGTGATGTTCCAATGTATAAGAACTACATGTAGGGACCAAGTGGGGATTAAATTATCATTGTTGATTTGACCAAAAAATATTAATTAGTTAATATAAAGGGTCCAGCAGTTTGTATCATAAATTGCCAGGTATAGATAGCAGGAATATTACTTTTTCCACAGAAGCCATAAATTAGAGCACAAAAAGCCTCTTAATTAATGCTGTGTCTACAGTACATGGAAAACGTTGTACACACAGTCTTCAGCCTATAAAAGTGATTGATGTTATTCACAAGCTTATGACTCAAGAGAACAATTAGCTTTGAAGATAATGAATATAAACTCAAACATGTATTCTTTAATAAAGATAACAATCTTCAAGATAACAATGTACATTTGATAACCAAGATACATGTAATTTATTTTATGGAGTTAATGTTCTGGGTAAAACGATAAAGTTAGCTTGCATATGAAACCGCTTTTAATTCCCTGCACTGCTTTTGAAAGAGCCACATGTAAGCAAAAAATAATTAATTTTAGTTAGTTAAGTTTAGTTTATTTATTCATTCAATTCCACACATTCTTATACCTGAAAATTTTTAAAGTAGCCAGTCCACTTTCTGCAGGTTTTGTGAGCCAGCCTGTAATAAATCATGTGGTCATGGTAAGAACCTGCCATACTTGTCACCAGGGATGGACTGGCCATCAGGAGGGTCGGGAGTTTTCCCGGTGGGCCGCTCTGTATGTGGGCCGCTGAGAGAGTGAAAAATAAATTCTGTTTTAAATATTTCTGAACAATAATCCTGAAGTGTGCATTGGCCCACCACAGTATCCTCGCTGCATGTCCATTGGCCAATCACAGAAATGTCCCGCCCCCAGGATAAACCGTAATCACAACCACCAGTACAAAAACTATGAATGAGTGCGAGATGGAGAAAGGGCCGAAAAAGCGTACAGGAGGTGCAGAAAAAGCCCGTGATAAAACACAGAAAAAGCTGCAAGCAGATGCAGAAAAGTGCAGGAAACTGGACAACCTGTTTGGCAGTGAGGAACTGCAGCACAGCCAAAGAGCAGAAAAGGAAAAGTTAGTGTTCAGTGACTCTGCTTCGTTAGTAACGCCGTTTAAGAAGAGACTGTGGGCCCATCTCAAATGTCGCCTATGCCCTACTTAGTGTACTTCCTAACAGTACAAACCATTTCTTTTAACAGTCACTGAATGATTAATAAGTAGTTATCTAAGCTACTGTTAGATATCAGGGACTTTAAACCAGCCGTTTTAAGGACGATTTTTGTAAAAGATCTATGATATCATGTCCAACATAGTGCACTACATAGGGCGGTGGATATAATTTGAGATGGTACCATTAGTCTCTGCTGTTCAGAAAAAGTAAACACTATCTTGTCCTCTATAATACAGAAAGCAAAATGCAGTTGTTCAGGACATTTTTTTAGAGTGATTATGTGCATAGCGCACATGGTTAATTTCCCTTCTCAACATATAAAGTATTTATTTCTCTGCTCATCGGAGCAATGCACTAATTTGGAACAAACGTGAATCACGTGTGAATAAAAGTGCGAAAAAAGCGTATTTACCAGTGTTAAAGGTTTAATGAAAGAAAAGTTTAATTTTAATTCTTGCGGTTTAATGAGACAGGATGGGGAAATCCTATAGAACCATTTAAGAAATTGTAAATTTTATGTGTGTGATAGATGGATAGAACTATTAATCCCAAAGGAAAGTGTTGGAAATTATTTTAATTTTTATTATAGTGAGTTATTAACTTTAGTGGTAAGATAGATGAAAACTATTAATATAAATCATCTAACATTTGAGTATGGGGTGATATGTGTGGCGCGATGTGCTTGTAGTGGGCTGGTCAAGAAAAAAGTCCAGGGCTGAATTTTGTTCCCAGTCCAGCCCTGCTTGTCACATACATTGACTAAAATTAAGATTTGAATGATCCATATAGGTTTGCCAACTGATCATTTTAAAGCTGCACTGCTCCAGTTGTTAGGTATGACCCTTAGATCTATTAAGTGTCTGTGTGGAATTTGGCATGTCCTCCATGTGTCTGGGTCAGTTCTCCCAATGTTCTCAGGTTTGCTATCTCCTCCCAAAACATACCAGTAGGTGAAAAGCTACTTAATGTGATTTAAAAGTTTTCAAAGCTTTGAAAGTAATTAAAAGACATTCTAATTAATCTTCTATTATTAAGTGGCACCCTGTTCAGTTTGTGTTCCAGCTCTACATCCAGTGTTTAAAGCAGGGGTGTCCAAACTTTTCTTGCTGGGGGCCAGATGGACTAAAAATATGCAAACATGGGCCACTTTTGTAATAAAACAAAGAAAAATATCTTCATTACTAACAATTACACCTCCTTTTACTGAGTGAATAATGATCTATCTTTGACAGTGTTGTGTAAACTAAGATTTTGCCAATTTCTCTCACCAGTTTATAATCCTAATGTAAAGAATATGATTCAAATTAAACGTACCAACTTTCCTTTGAATGAAACAAAATATTCATTTTCTTAGCATGTGTTAAGTGCTAAGAGCTAAGTGCGTCTTTCTTTGGAGCCGACATGTTTATCCTAAAACTCGGGAACATTAATGTAGGTGTAACGTTAATGTTTTAAATTGGGGGAAAGAAGATGAGGAGTGTTTTAAATTTGTTTTATGTGATAGCGACACCCAGAGTTCAAACAGTTCAAACTGTCTTTTAAAGGCTGCTTAATAGCATTAATAGCATTTCTAAAATATCTTGCGAGCCACTTCAAAATGTTAACGGGCCACAATTGACACCACTGGTTTAAAGGATGACAAAAATTATTGAAGATAAATTAATAAAGAAATAAATGAATTTATATATATATATACAGTGTATCACAAAAGTGAGTACACCCCTCACATTTCTGCAGATATTTAAGTATATCTTTTCATGGGACAACACTGACAAAATGACACTTTGACACAATGAAAAGTAGTCTGTGTGCAGCTTATATAACAGTGTAAATTTATTCTTCCCTCAAAATAACTCAATATACAGCCATTAATGTCTAAACCACCGGCAACAAAAGTGAGTACACCCCTAAGAGACTACACCCCTAAATGTCCAAATTGAGCACTGCTTGTCATTTTCCCTCCAAAATGTCATGTGACTCGTTAGTGTTACTAGGTCTCAGGTGTGCATAGGGAGCAGGTGTGTTCAATTTAGTAGTACAGCTCTCACACTCTCTCATACTGGTCACTGAAAGTTCCAACATGGCACCTCATGGCAAAGAACTCTCTGAGGATCTTAAAAGACGAATTGTTGCGCTACATGAAGATGGCCAAGGCTACAAGAAGATTGCCAACACCCTGAAACTGAGCTGCAGCACAGTGGCCAAGATCATCCAGCGTTTTAAAAGAGCAGGGTCCACTCAGAACAGACCTCGCGTTGGTCGTCCAAAGAAGCTGAGTGTACGTGCTCAGCGTCACATCCATCTGCTGTCTTTGAAAGATAGGTGCAGGAGTGCTGTCAGCATTGCTGCAGAGATTGAAAAGGTGGGGGGTCAGCCTGTCAGTGCTCAGACCATACGCCGCACACTACATCAAATTGGTCTGCATGGCTGTCACCCCAGAAGGAAGCCTCTTCTGAAGTCTCTACACAAGAAAGCCCGCAAACAGTTTGTTGAAGACATGTCAACAAAGGACATGGATTACTGGAACCATGTCCTATGGTCTGATGAGACCAAGATTAATTTGTTTGGTTCAGATGGTCTCAAGCATGTGTGGCGGCAATCAGGTGAGGAGTACAAAGATAAGTGTGTCATGCCTACAGTCAAGCATGGTGGTGGGAATGCCATGGTCTGGGGCTGCATGAGTGCAGCAGGTGTTGGGGAGTTACATTTCATTGAGGGACACATGAACTCCAATATGTACTGTGAAATACTGAAGCAGAGCATGATCCCCTCCCTCCGGAAACTGGGTCACAGGGCAGTGTTCCAGCATGATAATGACCCCAAACACACCTCTAAGACGACCACTGCTTTATTGAAGAGGCTGAGGGTAAAGGTGATGGACTGGCCAAGCATGTCTCCAGACCTAAACCCAATAGAACATCTTTGGGGCATCCTCAAGCGGAAGGTGGAGGAGCGCAAAGTCTCGAATATCCGCCAGCTCCGTGATGTCGTCATGGAGGAGTGGAAAAGCATTCCAGTGGCAACCTGTGAAGCTCTGGTAAACTCCATGCCCAGGAGAGTTAAGGCAGTTCTGGGAAATAATGGTGGCCACACAAAATATTGACACTTCAGGAACTTTCACTAAGGGGTGTACTCACTTTTGTTGCCGGTGGTTTAGACATTAATGGCTGTATATTGAGTTATTTTGAGGGAAGAATAAATTTACACTGTTATATAAGCTGCACACAGACTACTTTTCATTGTGTCAAAGTGTCATTTTGTCAGTGTTGTCCCATGAAAAGATATACTTAAATATCTGCAGAAATGTGAGGGGTGTACTCACTTTTGTGATACACTGTATATATATTTATGTCTTTGTCCCACAGTAAATTGGGTGATAATGATGCTGCTGTTTGGGATTCCCCAGACCTATCCAGGTGTGAGAAAATTCTGACTGACATTGATGATCTGAAAGAAATTACTGTTACACCAGGTAAGTGCTTCAAATATGTTATATGTTGTTCTATGTTAATCTGTTTACTTCTTCGAATTACCTCGGTGCATCAGGTAGTGTGGGTGCCACTGGTAGAAACTGGTAGATAGATAGATAGATAGATGGATGGATGGATGGATGGATGGATGGATGGATGGATGGATGGATGGATGGATGGATGGATGGATGGATGGATGGATGGATAGGTAGGTAGATAGATAGATAGATTAAGGCCTCAGTAGCAAGTTACATAAATCAAAGTCAAAAGTAAGTAATAGTAAGTAGTAGTACACACTACAGAGATTCACATTATACAAAAAATTATCTGTATAACCACACTGTACTTCTTCTTTCTTACATCCCAAACATGCCTGTGTGTACTAGTTACTCCAAATAAGTCAGTACTTAAGTGAGTTGACAGAATCTGTCTGACTGCCATAAAAAAATTTAAAATTCTTCTGTCTGTTCTCTCTCTCAGACAATTCGGATGACGTAGTGGAGATGATTCACGTGCTGGTCCAAAACCAAACCAATCTGACCTCATCTGAGCTCAGCACTGTGCTGCAGAAACTGTCTGATGTGGCATGTATTGGTACCATGACCACTATGCTGGCACACAATGTCATTAACGTGGTTTCCAACCTCTTTGGTTGCTCATCTTATATTGTGGAATCCACCAATGAGTGAGTAATAAAAGTTTTTCTAAATTCTAGATGCCTAGAAGAACAGAATTAAGATTTCTACATAGTTCTTTGTTTGTAAAAACAGTTATTGTAGTAATAACCTTTATTTTTATAAAACCTTTTATATGTGTGAAGTATAAGTGGGTTTCCAATCTTGATTCTTAGCTATTTCATGCAAGTAACAGCTAGGACAGAATCTAGCTTAGGTTTAATTAGACCTTTGGAATTTGCTCATTGTTCAGTCTGGTTATTCCTGTATTTCCCATACATAAAGGATTCATGTTTAGTTTCATTACTGTACATTTCATTACTGTACATTACATTAGTTTCATAAGTCTGTTTATAAACTAAATCTAAATCTAAACATCCTTTTGGGTTTGATTCTTCAAGTAAGGGATCCTCTCTTTGCTTTCTGTATTCCCATGTATGGTTTAGAATTCTCTCCATCACCGATCAGGTAGGAAACAGGGCAGATTTCTCTGAAGACCTTCACAACACTACAGTTCCTTCTCTGGCTGTGCAGCTTGTCAATCAAGATTCATTGCTTTTCCAAGGACTCACGTTTGGAGTGTCATCCTTTCAAACAGGCTTTCGTCCTGAGGTGAGAGCATACTAAAATAGCAAGAAGAAAGTTACATTATATAAATTGTGTGCTATTTTATGGTTAATCCTAGTCATATATATTAGTCAGTGAATGGTAATGGTTAACGAGAATCTGAAGGCTAGTACCAATGACCTTTATCATTCTTAATTAAATGTTCATCAGTTAATAATAATAATAATAATACATTTTATTTATATAGCGCTTTTCAAGATACTCAAAGACGCTTTACATAAGACAAATAATCAAAACAAATACGTACATACACCATACAAATCATAGTACAAAATCAAAATAGTACATCAACATCAAGAATAATTAAGATAAAAACAAAGAGAGCAGCATAAGACAGTTCATTAAAAATTAGCTAAATTATGAGAGAGAACAACAAATATAGAACAATTTCTTAAAATTAGACAGAAACAGGACAGATTTACATGCAATCAGGAAACTGAAAACTTTACAAGTTTTAGGATCTAGGACTTCACATTTCTGTCGTGATCTAAGTATAAAAAACTATTAAAAAGAATAGCAAAAATAAAAGCATTTATTTTGTGTTGTTACAAGTTAAATGCCACTCTGAATAGATGAGTTTTGAGAAGTGACTTGAATTTGGACAGGTCAGGACAATCTCGTAGGTGTTTGGGGAGAGCATTCCATAAAGATGGAGCAGCTATGGAAAAGGCCCTGTCACCCCAGGTCCGGTGCTTGGTCCTAGAGGGTATGGACAGTAGGTTAGCCTCAGAAGAGCGAAGGCTACGGGAGGGAATGTGCTGATGGAGCAGGTCGGTGAGGTAGGATGGGGCCTGATTATGGAGAGCTTTGTGAGTGAATAGAAGAATTTTGAATTGAATGCGTTGAGCAACGGGAAGCCAATGAAGTTTTTGTAGAACAGGTGTAATATGATCACGGGAGCGAGTATGAGTAAGGAGGCGAGCAGCTGAATTCTGGATATACTGAAGTTTTTTTAGGATTTTGTTAGATGTACCATAAAGGATGCTATTGCAATAATCAATTCTGGATGTAATAAAAGCATGAATCAAGGTTTCGGCGGCAGAAAAGGAGAGTGATGGACGTAGACGTGCTATGTTTTTTAGATGAAAGAAAGCAGTTTTGGTGATGTGATTTACATGGAGGTCAAAAGAGAGGTTGCTATCAAAAATTACACCAAGATTTCGGATGTTAGAAGACGGAGACAAAGTGTCATTATCAATGGTAATTTGAAAATTTTTTGTGGTTTTTGCCAGGGATGTAGGACCTACGATGATCATATCTGATTTTTCACAGTTTAATTTGAGGAAATTAGCTTTCATCCACAATTTCATTTCAGTGATGCAATTTGTCAGAGTGGAGTGAAGTTCAGTATTAATGGATTTGGAGGAGATGTAAAGCTGAATATCATCAGCATAGCAGTGGAAATGTAAACCATGCCGACGTATGATGTCACCAAGGGGGAGCATATAAAGAATAAACAAAAGGGGACCTAACACTAAGCCTTGGGGAACGCCTTGGGACAGTGGAGCAATGGCAGAACTACAATTGTTGATATTAACAAACTGTTGTCTGTTTACGAGATATGACCTTAACCACAAAAGGGCAGTACCAGTGATGTTGACAGAGGATTCAAGGCGGGACAGAAGAATGGAGTGATTAATGGTGTCAAAAGCTGCAGTAAGATCAAGGAGGACGAGAATATTAATTTGTCCAGAGTCTGAGGAAAGAAGAAGGTCATTTGTGACTTTGAGGAGGGCTGACTCAGTGCTGTGCTGGGGGCGGAAACCAGACTGAAATGATTCAAATAGATTATTGGAATTTAGGTGATCTTTGAGCTGTGAGGCAACAACACGTTCCAGTATTTTCGACAGAAATGGAAGATTGGAAATGGGCCAAAAGTTACTCATAATGTTAGAGTCAAGTCCAGGTTTTTTAAGTATGGGAGTAACAGCAGCCAATTTGAGTGATTGAGGGACTGAGCCAGAACTAAGAGAGGAATTGATTATCTCTGTGATAAGTGATGAGATAACTGGAAAACAACCCTTAACAAGTTTTGATGGAGCAGGATCCAAAACACAAGTGGAGCTTCGCATCCCTGTCAAGATCTCAGATAGGTCCAAATGAGACACAGGTGAGAACTGAGACAGAGGCTGGGAAATAAATTGAGGTGAGACAGGCGGAGAAACAGAGATGACAGGGGAAACTGTCAGAAAATTGTGGATATTCTCAACTTTTGTTAGAAAAAATGAGAGGTAAGAGTTACACTTGTCAACTGTAAAGGAATTGGTAGTATTGTCAACTGGTTTGAGAAGTTTATTTATTGTGGAAAAGAGAGTCTTAGGATTTGTTGATCCAGCATGTATGAGTTCGGAATAGTAAGTGGATCGGGCTGCCGTAAGAGCGTCTTTGTAATGTTGAAGATAATCAGAATAAATCTGATAATGTACTGTTAGACCGGTTTTCTTATAAAGTCTTTCAAGCTGGCGTTTACGGGATTTCATTTGGTGAAGCTCAATTGTGTACCATGGTGCAGAATGACTAAATGAAACAAATTTGGTTCTCAAAGGAGCCAGCTCATCAAGACATGAGGCGAGTGTCATTATAGTAATCGACAAGGTCAGATGAATTACTAGACAGTACAGGACAGACAGACATCTTTTTAACAAGAGAATCTGAGAAAGCAGAGGGAGAGATATATTGAAGATTCCTGAAGGATATTTTATGTTTAGCTCTAGTGATGGGCTTAGTGACCTCAATGTCCATGATGATTGTCAAATGATCAGAGACAGTAAGGTCATGGCTGGACGGCTGATGAACTAGGACACCAGTAGAGCAGACAAGGTCAAGAGTATGACCTTTTTTATGAGTTGGAAAATTTATATGTTGTGTGAAATTAAAACACTGTAACAATTAAAACACTGTAACAATTCCAAAAATTCCCTGGCAAATTTACAGTTGTTGTCATCAATATGGATGTTAAAATCACTTATAAGCAGTACAGAGGATGAGAGGGCACTAAGCTGGGTTAAAAAATCTGAAAAATCAGAGAGAAAGGAAGCGTTTGGCTTTGGCGGACGATAAACTACAGCAGTGACCAGAGGAGTAGGCCCTGACAACTTGAAAGCCAGGTGTTCAAAAGAAAGAGCAGCAGGAAAAGACAAAGTGGTTATTTTAATATCATCCCTATAGACTGCAGCAACACCACCACCTCGCCCTTCCATACGAGGTTCATCAATATACGAGTATCCCATTGGCGTGGTCTGATTTAACGTAAAATAATCCAAGGGTTTATGCCAAGTTTCAGTGAGACAGAAAAAGTCTAGTTCACTGTCAGATATAAATTCACTAAGTACAGTACTTTTTGTGTTGAGTGAACGAACATTAAGCAATGCCATTTTCAAGTGGTATTGTTGTGTAGTTGGCTGTGAGGAACGAGGAAGAGAACGGAGATTTGCAAAGTCCACTCCGTGGACAGCGTTGTCATGGAGACTACACCGCTACTAGTGTGCAAGGCAGCAGTGCTCTGAAGATGTGTTTGCGGAGCGGCAGTGCGCACGGCTGACCAGAAGGATGAAATAGCGTTACCGTTTCGAAAATAAACAAGCTTTCTCCGGGAGCCCCTGTGAATATAAGGAGGCCGGCGAAGGAGTCCAAGCTGTTTGATGACTGAAATACACGATGGAGTAGTGCAATTGTTGAACTTCCTCAGCTGGTCAACAGAATAGTTCAACATTGTGCCGATCCCAGGAAAACTCATCCACCGTTCACCACCGGCCGCAGACGCGATGTACAGTAGAAAGAACAAAAAGTATCAAAAAAACAAATAAAAGTATCAAAAGTAACATAAAAGAAATAGAGCCACAAGGTGTGTAAAAAGATGAAAACGAAAAACGATAAAAATACAATAAAATACGATAAAATACGGTAACGGTAGCGGCAGCCAAATGCGCCAGCGTCCACCATCACCATGGCCATAGAAATTATAAATTGTGTTGTGTATATTTGACTGGTCATAAAGTACATACATTAAATGTGTGTGTATTGTTTTAATTATTCAGTCAGGAAGAATGAAATTCTCAAGACTTGCATAGCAGACTTGTTGTTTTTAAGTGAATAGAAACTTGATTTTAATTGTATTGATTCACTAACAAAAGTTACTCATAAGACCCTTTTCTGCCAGAAACATCCGATGTGAAATTATTGGAACGCCTGAATAATAATTTGACATGATAATTTGAGATTGTCATGCATTTAAACTAGGGCTGTCGAAGTTAACGCGATAATAACCGGTATCACATGGGGTGTGTGTTAACACGAAATGACAAACTGCTAATTAACCCATGTTTCCTTTTACAGGCTGTATATTTGACCTATGATCTTTTTTCCTGATGGGTCTGAGGTCTCATCTTGTGTGCATATTGGAAATAGGTTGTAGAATTACAGAACTGTTGATGAAAAGCCAAGCTGTGCTGTTAATAGTTATTTAATTTATTTCTAAACTGCTTGTGGTAAGCTTCAAAGTAGTCAAATCTAAATTCCTGCCCTATTTTATTGTTCATGTAATACAAGTAAAGAAAGAGTGTGTATGAGATAAGTGAGATGTATAGTAAATATTTATACATGGGTAAATATAGGAAGGCCATATATAAACAGTAAGAACAGGAGCAGGTAAGAAATAGTAACATAGAACGTTAGCCAATGGTTAAAGATTAACCAACACTTTAAATGTTTCTGTGTTCCTTACAGTCAGACAGGTTTAAAATGCAGGGAAAATGTTACTTTAGTAAATAAGACCATCAGTCCAACTGCTGCATTATCACAATGACATGCGTTTGCAGGAATTAAACAAATATGCTGAATCTTCTTCCTATTGCAGATATTTCTTGAACAAGTCTTTGCTGAACAGCCTTCCAGTGGCAACGTGGCATCCATATCCTTACCTACTTCTCTGGAGACTTTCTTCCCTCAGAGACGAAGTCGTGTTCAGTTTCATTTCTATGGCACACATAATCTATTCCAGGTAACATCCTTTTCTTGAGTTCCTCTTCTTTCTTAGAAAGCAATTTTGTTATACTGTATGTATTCTGAAAGAATTACACTGACTTTGCAATAACTGTTCTATTTGTAGGACCGTTATAACAGTCTCCCACTAAATTCCTATGTGGTGTCTGCCAGTGTAACAAATGCAAGCGTGAGCAACCTGAAAGAGCCAGTGGTGGTTACTCTGCTCCATCTTCAGCCCAAGGAGGTCTGTAACAACACTGAGCCTTTATTTTAAACAAAGTGGCCACGGTGGCTTGGTGGGTAGCATTGTCGCCTCATAGCAAGAAGGTCCTGGGTTCGATTTCCAGGTGCAGCGATCCGGGTGCTTTCTGTGCAAAGTTTGCATGTTCTCTCCGTGTCTGTGGGGGTTTCCTTCGAGAGCTCCAGTTTCCTCCCACAGTCCAAAGACGTGCAAGTGAGGTGAATTGGAGATACAAAATTGCTCATGACTGTGTTTGACATTAAGTTTGTGAACTGATGAATCTTGTATAACCAGTAACTACCTGTTCTGTCATGAATGTAACTAAAGTGTGTGAAACATGACATTAAAAATCCCAGAAAAATAAAAAATACATTTTAAAGAAAGTGTCATAACAACTGTTGTCACCAGGTGGCAGTGTTCTTTGTTTTTAATAGCCATATTTGGCATCCATGACGCTTTAAAACGTGCATGTTAAACGTTTTCTGCTGCTGCTGTGATTCATTTCTGTCTCTGTCGACCCAGTGTTGATGTGAAGTTAAATTGGTCTTATTCATAAATGAACAGTATTTTACTTTTTGTTTTCTTTTGTTTTACAGGACCAAGACACAGTTCAGTGTGTCTACTGGAGCTTAGACTTAAACAGTAGGCTGGATTTTATAGTTAAATTGTGAAGCAACAGTTGTTAATAGTCAAGTTTTAAACGTGAAAACGTCAAAATCTATCAGAACATTTTTTTATTTAGTAACCATAACTACAAACAGCAGTGATGGTGTAATATTAAATAGATTTGTAATAGATTGTATAAATTAAATAGATTTCTTTTTTTTTGCAACATGTTCTTGTTCTGAGGCAGCTGTAGCCTAGTAGTTAAAGTACTGAACTAATTGCCAGAAGGTCGCTGGTTTAAGCCCCACCAATGCCAGGCTGCTGCTGTTGGGCCCTTGAGCAAAACCATTAACCCTCAATTACTCAGACTGTATATTGTCATATTACTGTAAGTTGCTTTAATTAAATGAGTCTGCTAAATGCCAGAAATGTAAATCTTTTTTTTCTCCCTTTTTCTTCCCCTTTAGCACATCAAATTGTTCAATTTGCATCGTGCTTCCTCTCTGTCTATGAAACATGAGCAGCAGCCGGATGCATTTTTGCCACCCACACATTGATGAGTTTGGCACCGCCTAGCGTTGCATGCGGAGAGACACACCCTAAGGGCACTCTTCCTGATCTCTTGTGCAGGCGCCTCTAATCAGCCGGCAGAGGTCGTAATCGCATTCTGACAGAGAGAGACCCACATCCGGTTCTTTGTCCCACCACCCAACTGAGCAACCGGCCAATCGTTGCCCATACAGCCACTCAGCTTCGAACCGGTGAAGCAGAGCTGGATTCGATACGAGGTACTCAGAATCCAGCCCTGGTTGCAGCGTGTCTTTTTACCGCTGCGCCACCTGAGCGGCTAGAAATGTAAATCTTTAAATTAATTCATCTATTTATTATTATAGTAAACAATTATATATTTTAGGAAACAACTAGACATTTCGAAACTGCTGTCTTAACCATTTTAGCATTGATGTTTGAGGTACAGTTTACTGCATATGTTCGTTTGTGTGACAGATGGAAGCGGAGGTTGGGATGAGGATGGATGTCAAGTTAAATATACCAACGCTACTCATACATCCTGCCTTTGTTTTCACCTCACACATTTTGGAGTGCTTTTGGTGAGTGGCCAATTTATTATCACTTTATTTAGGAACTATTTACACTAAGCTTATAACACAATTATAAACAGTATATGGACAGCAGACCATGAGCTGTTAAACATCCGGTTTCAATACCATTGGCAGTGATACTGGAGTTGCCTCTCCAGGCTTTGAAGAAGGCTTTCCATTATGTCTGTGAGAATGTATGCCTAAAATTATTTGTTATACTGATGGACAAGAAGACCTAGCTTCAATAATCCAAATGTAAAATGACAACAACAAGAGGTAATAATGACAGTTATAAAAATGCCCGGGTAATATACAATCACTCTAATAAACTGGAAAACACAAGAGAAAACCAATAGACTAAAATGGCAATGAGATAAGTGGGGTAAAAAAAATCACTAACTATATCAGAAATGCAAATACATTTTTGTAAAAGTTGGGACTTTTTGTAAAATACATTCTGTAATGTATTTATTTGTACCTCTATTTAGCTGACAAAAGTAAAAAAAAAAGACTTAAAAGTTTGACCTAGCAACTGTATTTTTTAAAATTTGAACAAAATTTGAATTTGATGCCTGCAACACACTCCAAAAAGTTGGGACGGTGCAAAATAAGAGCGTTACGTTAACAAAATATACAAGTTACATTATTATAAAACACTCCACAATTAGCAAGTTTGATGTGGATCCACCAAAGGCCCAGTGTTTGATGAAAGGCACACATTTAACAGTGTTTTCTGGCCATGCCCTAAACTTACAATGTCATAATTGCTTAACATATGATTTATGTTCTTCTTACAAATGTGTTGTGAAGCTCAGTACAAGTAGCCTTTGAATAAGGTTGAAAAGTTACCAAGTTTTGTAATACATTAAATATCATGTAATATGAATTGTTCAGCCCCCTATTGTCTTATCTTTCAGGATATCTCCAAAACTCCCATAAGCCAAAAAGATGACATGATTCTGACTGTCATCACATACCTGGGCTGTGGCCTGTCCTCCATCTTTCTAGGCATTACTTTGCTAACTTATGTGGCCTTCGGGTAAGTTTACACCAATCACTACTGAGATTAAATAATACAAAGTAAATTCTACAGTCTAAGCCCTGTCCTGTTCTTCTACAGAAAACTGCGTCTGGATAACCCATCTAAAATCCTCATCAACCTATCAGCAGCCCTGCTGGGTTTAAACATGCTTTTCCTGATTAACTCCTGGCTTGCGTCATTTAACGACTATGGCCTCTGTATCACCCTGGCTGCTCTTCAGCATTACTTCTTTCTAGCCACTTTCACCTGGATGGGACTAGAGGCGATCAACATGTACTTGGCTTTTGTCAAGGTCTTTAACGTCTATGTGCCCTCATACATCCTTAAATTCTGCATTCTTGGATGGGGTGAGATATAAAGAAGCTGTGGTTCTTAACTGAGTGAATGAAAGCAAAGTTGAAATTAGTAACTTCTTTACTAGTAACTTCTAGTAGTTTTCTTTAAATCTAAAGCACATGACAAAGTTTCATAATTAGATGTTAAATAAATGTATTAAATTAGATGTAAAATTAGATGTATTAAATAAATTCAGTTATTTGCATTTTATTGGTCAAAATCACAAGCTTTTTATTTTTTGGCAAGTCCAGCATAATTTGGGTACACATCAAGCACACTGTTAGGTTTTCAGGTGTGAATTACTTGTTTTAAGTCTTACTATAGCATCTCTATTGGGTTTAAGTTAGAACTATTAGTAGGTCAATACAATTGTTTCTTTATTTTAATCATTCAAATACAGGTAAACTTGCTTCTGTTTTATGGTTCATTGTATTTTGGATCATCCAGGCCCATAACAGTTTCAAAGCAGCTTCATCTTATGGGCAAATTACTTACATTTTTTAATTCACCCCAATTTCACCACACTACCACCAACACATTTATATATTGTAATGATTTTAATATAAAAATATTGTATTTGCCTTGTGCCAGATATAATTACATAATAAAAAGCTACCGTACATAAAAAAAAACATTGTGGGTATATAATTACTGACTGTAGCCCATACATTCTGTCGCCAAAATACCCACCCCCTCCGACAACCCAGTCATCAATCTAAAGTGATCCCCATAGGACCCCATTGACCCCCATTCTCAACACTGTAATGGCACTAAATAATAATAACATGGTAGTGCATGTTGTTCTTGTTTGTGTGTATTAAATGCAGCAGTGTTGGTATTTTTGAGTACTGACCACTTTATTAGGAACACATGCTGTTAACACCTTGCTGTAGGGGTAAAGTTATAGACATCATGCACACTGTATGTTAACCTTTACCTAGGCTTTTATTACTGTCACTTTCTGACCACAGACAGCCTTTGGCTTTATATTTTTGGTTGGAGTACTGTTCTCCTCCCAGCATTGACGAGAGAGTGCTTAAAATCCCAACTAATTCACTAAACACACACTACCATGTTATGACGATGTAAGTGTAATTACAGTGCTGTAAATGTAAATGTATCTCTTCATGTCTCATTAGCTCTTCAAGAATTTTCTTAGATCTTGGCAAAGCTATTCCTGTAAAAACACCAGCTGTTAATGTAGATAAAAAATAAGGATGCTTCTAGGACTAGAGCTAATAAACTTAGATACTATATGTGATACTAAAAGTAAATAAGTAAAACAGTTACAAAACATTTCTGTGCTGCTAACGGTTAACTGTTCTTTGCAGGGGTTCCTCTGATGATTGTCAGTTTAGTGCTTGCTGTAGAAAAAGACTGCTACGGCAGCACTTCTTCTATAACAAAAGCTGGAGATCAGTCATCTTTGTAAGTGTCAGTTGAAGTCAGTGCACAAGCAAACTTGTTTGAAACTTGCATCTCTAAAACATAACATACTCTTTTTACAGCTGCTGGGTGCAGAATAACACAGCATTTTATGTGACGGTGGTGTTGTTTGTGGCACTGATCCTGCTGTGCAATATCATCGTGTTCGGTGTGGTACTGATGCAGATTCGAGGCATGAAGCTGAGCAACGCAGTAGGCAGGTGCAACAAGGTGCTACACGATGTACGTGTGGTGGCCAGCCTCACTTTCCTGCTCGGCCTTACCTGGATTCTGGCCTTTTTGACCTGGGGCCCGGTGCGAGTCCCCTTCCTTTACCTTTTCGCCCTCCTCAACAGTCTGCAAGGTAAAACTGTAGGAGATGGTACAAGAAAACTTTGAAAAAAATAGCAATGTGCTTCTGTTAAACATTTTGAGTCTTGAACATGTTAATAGACTTATTGGATTATTTGTAAAATGCTTCACTTAATACTTAATAATTTTCATCTAGTTTATCTAACTTTTTGTGTACTTTGAAAAGTGTGTTTCAGTTAAGTATACCAAGTTGGTATTACCAATGTACCTGAAATTACACAATATGGACAAAAGTATTGGGACACCCCTTTTAATATTTGAATATTTATGTTTCAGCCTTGAATTCACGTGTTTTAGCCACAACAAGTGCTTATAGGTTATAGGTTATACTGGTAGCTGTTGCAGCTTAAAAGATCACATATAATTCACTCTATTTTAATATCATTTGTTTTTTAAATTGGATGTCCAACAGGCCCATGGTCAGGTGTCCAAATTCTTTGGCCATATAGTGTACACGTGTACCAATACTGCTTTTTTTTTTAGGATGGACAGGTTTTACAAGGTAAGTATGTTGAAATAACAATGTATTAATTATGTATTTTTTAGATTCGGTTCTGAATTTATTATTTACAATTATTTTATGATAAAACAAAGTTACAACAGTTATATTACATGGTACACTAAATGTGTATTAAGTCCAAAATTTAGTATACCAGTGAGGTGAAATAAGATCACATGAATGGTTGTACAAATGTGCTAAAATGTATTTGTAAAAATGCTGTCTATAAGTTGGTCTACCTAACTTTATATACAATATATGGCTGGAGTTGACTTTATATACAATATATGGCTGGAGTTGACTTTATATACAATATATGGCTGACTTTATGAACCTATCTTTTGTGCACCAAGCACAGTACTGCCATAAACAAAAAAAGGTATTTCCCAAACAGTTTTGACCGAGTTGAAAGCATATAATTTATCTTGTATAATTATCTTTTAGACATTGTTGCAATAACTGTGTTTGAAAACAACAGTATGCATAGTTCCATCCTATTTCAACTAAAGATGTGTGGAGATGTGCAAGTTATATTTAAACACAGTATATACAGTATATATTCAGTACTTAGAAATATATATTCAGTATACAAGTATATTTGTATATTTGTATATTAAAAATATGTACTTTCTTGAGGATATGTCAAGAAAAATGCTTCTGTTTGTGGAAATTAAGCTTAAGCTGAACTTAAAACATCACAGCAGTTGGCATGCATTAATGTTTTGCACCTGCTTTAGAGGATATAATTTATTACACCAAAAGGTGGCAGAAGTAAACTAGTTAAAGTTGGATAACCAGCACACCCAGTATTAGTAAATCCCTAACTGGGGGAGGAGCTATTTCAGGGGGCGCATCAAGGCAAATGAATAAGTCGTGTTGGAGCACTGTTAGCAAAAGTTCCACAAGTTCATGAGAGTTACACATAGGGTTGCCCCTTGTCCTGGTTTTACCAGGATTGTTCTTCTTTTTAACAGTCAGTCTTGGACTCCCAGCACACTTAATATCCTGGTTTTCTATGCTGCATCCCAGTGTCCCCACATGTTTTTATCAGCAGTCAGTCAGTTAGCTCCATAAGGGTCCATGTAGAGTAAGGAGTTGGGCATCAAAGCACCAGTTAACCATGGTTAATTGTGCTAAATCTACTTATTAATGGTAACATTACTTTCGAGGAAAGGCCATTAACATGGGCAGTGCTCTACTCTATACTCTATGCCACCCTGTATTTTAAAGGAACCAAACAGTTTAAACTTAGATTGCAACTGCTGCAAATATGATCTGTCTTAGGTATACTGATTTGGGTATTCTGTGTGTATAATTTCTATTTGTGTATTTTTTTTCCAGGCTTTTTTATCTTTCTGTTCCACTGCCTTATGAAAGAGAATGTGCGTAAACAATGGACAATTTTTCTTTGCTGTGGACGGTTTAAATCCACCTACTACTCAGGTTGGCATTTTTTTTAGCACAATGTGTTTATCTTAATTTTTTTTCATGATTTTGTACAGCCATAGTTAACCATTTTGTGACTGCATTCTTATAAATAAATGTAACTGACTATGTTACCCTTTATCCTCAGACTGGAGCGGAGCTAAAAGTGCCAAACTAGCTCACACACCTTCAGAAAACAGTACTGAGCAGAAGATCTCCAGAAGCAGCCAAACAGATGAAAGCTAAAACAATGCTGTTTATTTCTTCCAACCTATATTAATGTCCAAGTTATATTGTTAAAGGATATGTTCTCTGTGTCTACAAAGTCAGGCCTAGCATTTACGCTGTCTTGCATAGACTTCCCAGAAAAAAAAATTTATCAATGATTGCAGCATCTGTCTGGGTAAATTCCCAACATACATCTCCAATTCTACCTTTAAATATATGCAAGTCACCCATGTCATGAGCACATGGCACATCATTCTTTTGTCTTTGACCTGGATAACTCAACATGCACCTTTCCCAAATGCAAGCATAAATGTGGACTGACCACAGCACTGTGTTTTGGTCCATCTGAGATGAGCTAAGGCCCAGAGAACTGCAGCATTTATACATAGAACTGATATGTAGCCGTCTTTAAATTTCTTGATGCAGTGGTGGACTGTTAAGTGAAATTATTTTCTGAATGTTTCTACAAACTTCAACTGTTATTTTACCTCTGTCCCAACTTTTTTTTAGTGTTTTGCAGGCTTTAAATTTGAACTTATATATTATAACTATATATATTTTCATGTATATTTTCAACTAAGTTGGTCATTCAAAGTCATTTGTTTGTACTTTTATCAATTCAATAAAACTTTAAGAGAATTAGATTTGTGTATTATTGTATTGTGTCCCAACTTTTCTGGAAATGGAATTAATAATAACTGGTTGTAACGTCTTAAGCAACAATGACTGATTGAAGATTTTTTTTTAGAATATCAGTTTTTTACATTGCTATAAATGAATTGTAGTCCACTTTTTGCAGAACTGCTTTAAATGAGACACTTTACAAGATTTTTTTAGTTTTTATCTTTTTATTAGGTTTATAAGGTGATACAACAGTAATAGAAAACCAAAAAGGTTCAAGAGACAGATCTAGGGATGAAAAAGAAACCATACATAAAGAAATTATATTACATACATATGTGTTTATACATGCCTATATCCGCATATTCACCAAACTTTCAACCCTCCATCCCCACCCTGCTTTGGCACTATGATCCACCCACCCCTTCCCATTTATTTTCTTCCCCTCTACCCCCCTCCCCTTTACCTACCCCCCCCCCCCCCCTTCCCCCCAGCCCGACCCGGAATCAGGCATGGTCAAACTGGGTGGTGTAATAAAATAAATGGATAAATAGTAAAAATAAATAAATAAAATAAATAAGTAAAAAATAAATAAATAGATAAATAAATAAAATAAATAAATAAGCCCTCTTTATTTTCTATCCAGACTCCCCATTCCTTACACGTCAGGGACTACTTTGTCAATTTTTTCCTCAATAAAGATGAGAATGGGACCCCACGTTTTATAAAAAAGGTCCAAGGACCCTTTCAAGGAAAATCTTAGCTTCTCAAGCTTTACACAATTAAGAAGTTCCTGAACCCATCTATCAAACGTTGGGGGCCGAGGCGTGTTTCCACTTAAGTAGTATTATGCGTCTTGCCAACAATGTAGAAAAGGCAACGACTCTCTGTACAGAGATCGACACAGATACTTCATAGGGAATACCAAACAAAACGGTTACAGGGATGGGATCCAGGTCGCTCCCCAGAGCCTGTTTAAAAAATTCAAAAATCTTGAACCAAAAATTCCCTAGTTTAGGACATGTCCAGAACATATGTACATGATCAGCAGGTGATTGTTTACACCTCTCACATGCATCACTTCTACCAGGAAAAATACGTGCTAACCTAGCATTGGTTAGGTGAGCTCTATGAACTACTTTGCATTGTAAAAGTCCATGTCTGGCACAGACAGAGGATGAATGAACCCTATTCAGTACTTCACACCATTGATTATCAGGAATAACAATTCCCAGATCTTTTTCCCACAACTCCTTATAAACATGATTAGAAGGGGAACGTATCACATTAATTAGACTGTAGAGACGCGATATTAGACGTTTCCAAGAGCAATCAAGAGCAAAAAATTGGTCAATGTCAGATTCAGGAGGCCGGTTGGGAAAGTGAGGGAAGAGTTTTTGCACATAGTGTCTGATCTGAAAAAAACTAAATAAATGTGTATTGGGTAGGTTGTATTTAGCTGACAGATTAGAAAAAGACATGAATATGTTATCCTCATATAGGTCATTGATCCTGATAAGGCCTTTTGTGGACCAGACACGAAAAACTGGGTCAGAACGAGAGGGAGGAAACATAGGATTATCCAAAATGGGTATATTAACAGAGGCATCGTGTAATCCAAACTGCCTCCTGAACTGGGACCAAATCTTAATTGTGTGTGTCACATCGTGTGTCGCATGATTGCGAAATTTATTGTTAGGTAAAGGAAGTTTCGCTTTGATCAAGGCATGGAGTGAGCATTGCGAGGTATAAGTTTCAATATGTATCCAGGGGGGGTCGCTGTCTGAAAGTTCATCATGAACCCAATATAGAAGCTTATGAATGTTACAGGCCCAATAATAATGTTGAAAATTGGGCAGGGAGAGGCCTCCATCTGATTTGGGAAGTTGGAGTATGGATTTTCTAAGGTGAGCCATTTTATTCCCCCACAGAAACGATCCGATCAACCCATCTAAATTAATAAAGAAGGATTTTTTAATGAAGAAAGGAATATGTTGAAAGAGATAAATGAACCTGGGTAAGGTAACCATCTTAATCAGATTTACTCGACCCATCAGAGATAGTGGGAGGGAGGACCATCTATTCAGGTCTGTTTTACATTGATTCATTAATGGCCCAAAATTTTTGTTAAAAAGTTCCATGAAAGAACTGGTAAAAACAATCCCCAAATATTTAAATCTGTCCTGCACAACTTTAAATGGAAATGCTGACTGTGGGATTAACGCTGCAGCTGGGTTGACAAAAAATAACTCACTTTTTTGAAGATTTAGCTTATATCCTGAAAGTTTCCCGAATTGTTCTAGGGTATCCAATATCGGTGGTAACGAAGAGATTGGGTTGGAAATGTATAAAAGTAAATCGTCTGCATACAACGAAAGTTTATGAATCTGTTTATCACGCTGTATGCCCTCAAACTGTTGGAGATTGCGAAGTAGTATAGCTAAAGGCTCAATAGCCATACTGAAAAGTAGTGGTGAGAGAGGGCAACCCTGACGGGTGCCTCGTTCGAGTACAAATGAGGAGGAATAAGTGCCGTTTATACAGTGTATCACAAAAGTGAGTACACCCCTCACATTTCTGCAAATATTTCATTATATCTTTTCATGGGACAACACTATAGACATGAAACTTGGATATAACTTAGAGTAGTCAGTGTACAGCTTGTATAGCAGTGTAGATTTACTGTCTTCTGAAAATAACTCAACACACAGCCATTAATGTCTAAATAGCTGGCAACATAAGTGTACACCCCACAGTGAAGATGTACAAATTGTGCCCAAATGTGTCGTTGTCCCTCCCTGGTGTCATGTGTCAAGGTCCCAGGTGTAAATGGGGAGCAGGGCTGTTAAATTTGGTGTTTTGGGTACAATTCTCTCATACTGGCCACTGGATATTCAACATGGCACCTCATGGCAAAGAACTCTCTGAGGATGTGAGAAATAGAATTGTTGCTCTCCACAAAGATGGCCTGGGCTATAAGAAGATTGCTAACACCCTGAAACTGAGCTACAGCATGGTGGCCAAGGTCATACAGCGGTTTTCCAGGACAGGTTCCACTCGGAACAGGCTTCGCTAGGGTCGACCAAAGAAGTTGAGTCCACGTGTTCGGCGTCATATCCAGAGGTTGGCTTTAAAAAATAGACACATGAGTGCTGCCTGCATTGCTGCAGAGGTTGAAGACGTGGGAGGTCAGCCTGTCAGTGCTCAGACCATACACCGCACACTGCATCAACTCAGTCTGCATGGTCGTCATCCCAGAAGGAAGCTGACGCACAAGAAAGCCCGCAAACAGTTTGCTGAAGACAAGCAGTCCAAGAACATGGATTACTGGAATGCCCTGTGGTCTGACGAGACCAAGATAAACTTGTTTGGCTCAGATGGTGTCCAGCATGTGTGGCGGCGCCCTGGTGAGAAGTACCAAGACAACTGTATCTTGCCTACAGTCAAGCATGGTGGTGGTAGCATCATGGTCTTGGGCTGCATGAGTGTTGCTGGCATTGGGGAGCTGCAGTTCATTGAGGGAAACATGAATTCCAACATGTACTGTGACATTCTGAAACAGAGCATGATCCCCTCCCTTCGAAAACTGGGCCTCATGGCAGTTTTCCAACAGGATAGCGACCCCAAACACAACCTCCAAGATGACAACTGCCTTGCTGAGGAAGCTGAAGGTAAAGGTGATGGACTAAACCCAATTGAGCACCTGTGGCGCATCCTCAAGTGGAAGGTGGAGGAGTTCAAGGTGTCTAACATCCACCAGCTCCGTGATGTCATCATGGAGGAGTGGAAGAGGATTCCAGTAGCAACCTGTGTAGCTCTGGTGAATTCCATGCCCAGGAGGGTTAAGGCAGTGCTGGATAATAATGGTGGTCACACAAAATATTGACACTTTGGGCACAATTTGGACATGTTCACTGTGGGGTGTACTCACTTATGTTGCCAGCCATTTAGACATTAATGGCTGTGTGTTGAGTTATTTTCAGAAGACAGTAAATCTACACTGCTATACAAGTTGTACACTGACTACTCTAAGTTATATCCAAGTTTCATGTCTATAGTGTTGTCCCATGAAAAGATATAATGAGATATTTGCAGAAATGTGAGGGGTGTACTCACTTTTGTGATACACTGTATATAAAGAAGCTGTTGGGGATGTGTATAGGAGTTGAACCCAGCGTATAAAATTGGAATCAAAGCCGAATTTCTGTAAGGTATAAAACAAGTAGTCTCTTTCCACCCGGTCAAAGGCCTTCTCTGCATCCAGGGACACCACTATTTCAGGATTTACAAGATTTTTTTGTGAATAAATTTGTTGTTTTAGGTATCATCATTGTATTTAATTGGATTCAAGTCGAGTCAGACACAGGAGGAACATAAGAAAATCACAGCCCGTGAAAGAAGGTAAGAATCAAACCCAGGTCCCAAAGACTCATGTTGACATCATTCCAACGTTGCCATCGTGTTACAAATTAATATTACTCTGGTGTCTTGAGCTTTTTAAAATGTCTGTTACCCACTTGACACCTTAACAAACGTGTCATCCTAGTTTTCCATCAGCAGGGTTTTGTTGGTGAATTATAGCCCACTAAACTAGACTTTCAGGCTGACATGTCATAAATTGGGTAAGGAAATGCATGCGGTGGAAGGGTTTATACAGCGGTGAGTTAAATAAGAGCTTTTATTTTTATGAAGGGACCAGTATGTTACAGAAAAAGGGACCAGCAGTTCCTGTATGAGGCTGGTATGGTAGTGAACTTTAACTGGTGGTGTAGATTATCTAATTAACAATAGAACAATAAGCAGGGGGGTAGTAGGAATTTGGGGTAGGCCATACCAGTAGTAGAAATGTAACAGGCCATATCACTCAGGACTATGTTTATGATTTAGGGTTTTTATTGGGTGTTTTATATTAAGAGCTTTCCAATTATACCAAAACTGCCTTATTCAAAACACGTTTAAGATTAAAATAATTGTGATAATTTTATATGATTTAATTTCTCTTGTAATATTCTACATTTTCTGCAAACATTACATTACAATATATGACAATACATTTTGGGAAATTTTGACAAATATTACCTAGCAAGTAAGTTTGCTTTAAAGCAAATAACAGTTACTTAAACACTCAAGTAAACATGGTATAATGCTACTTGTGATGGACAGCATTTGGGCTCTGATAAGCAATAAACCATTTTCCCAACTGGATTGTACTCATTCAAGTATGTTTAATGTACAGCAGGATCATAATTTCAAATCACCTCGTGAGTTGCAGTCATGCAGAACACACTGCAGTTTCAGAAGAAGCTCCACTTCATCTTATGCGTTAGTGTGGTTCAACCAGTTCAGGTGCATTCTGTTCATACTGGGTGGGCTGGAGAAAGAACACACCCACACAATTCATCATTAATATAGGACACCAAAACCAAGACGCAGTCTTTCTTCAGTAAAAAACAAAAACAAATCACAGGTCATCCACTACAGAAGAATTGATGGCTTTTTTTACATTTTATTAATACGTATGTCTAGATGAAGTTGTAAGGACAGTTTCAGCTGCAGACTGTGAGCAGGCTAAGATTTTTTTTTTTGCTTTTGTGGTTTAGGAATACCAGACACCTGTAGCAGGTAGGTAAAATCATTACAGAAACTTCTGCCAGATTACACAGCTGACTACAAACATTTTACATTTTCCAGTAAATATTTTGTAAGTTTAGTTATAATGTTTTCTTATAAAAAGTATAATTTTGTTCCTTATTTTAAAGTACATATTCCCTTAATTTAAAGTACATAAAATAATGTTGTACCCTAATATCCTTGTGTATCTCAAGTGAAAAAGATGTACCACAGGGGCTACAATGCCAGTGACTTACAATATTTAAAACATTTAAATAATATTGTAACAAGCACAAGTATATGCACATTATATTTTAAATGATGTACAGTGTAGAGCAAAAGTACGAAACATATTTATCAAAACCAAAAAAATGTAAATACGACCAGTTTGCATTTCATTAACATCATTTTAGAAATTAATTAACTTATTAAATGTTATAAATATTATAAATAAACATATAATATTATATATTATATATTATATGTGTACAAATGTACATATTACAAAATATAATTCTAAAATGAATAACCATTTTCTATTTTATTCAAATATCATAACACCACTGATGTCCATTATGTAGTGTTTCCTATATATTTTCCCCGTGTCTGCGTGGGTTTCCTCCGCGAGCTCCGGTTTCCTTCCACAGTAGGTGTATGGGTGTGTGTGTGTCTGCCCTGTGCTGGACTGGCGCCCTGTCCAGGGTGTTACTGTGTGCTTTGCGCCCATTAAAGAGCTGGAATAGGCTCCAGCAACCCCCGCGACCCTAATTGGATAAGCAGTTAAGACAGTGAGTGAGTGAGTAATTAATTATTGGTCTGTTTTGATGGTTTTGGCCATTAATTATGATGAAGTAAAATCTTAATGCTACAGAATACCATATATAACGACTTTTGTGTGTTCAGTATGGTGGCATTTTGGGGAAGGCCCATTCCTGGTTTAGAATGGCAGCACTCTATGTTTATAAGCTAATGGTTTGCTGTCTTTAGTGTTATAGAACTTGACTAACTGGCATAAAGACTTGCCCTTGTCTTTACCCCTATATTGTGGTTAAATAAATGTAAATACCTACAATAAAGTTTGAAAAGCTAAAGAAAACCTTTCACGGAGTACAGTGGGTGAAGTGGAGTCAGCAGCAATGGGCCATTAATTCCATATTATTGCCCAGGGTTTAAATTGGATGCTCAAGTGTCCACAAATTTGGGATGATGAATTGTAACTTACATTATATTTTTATGCAGGTACGTCCTCCGTGATGGAACAGGAACCAGAGAGTCTTGTGGCTGGGAGGGCAGAGGAGCAGTCAGGCAGTCTTCTTCTTACCTACTTCCAAGGAGACATTAATAGTATGGTGGATGCCCATTTTTCCCGTGCCTTGGCCAAAGTTACCAAACCAAAGGGAGATAACACAAAAAACAAAAAAGTCCGTAAATCAGCTAAATCCGGTAACTTGATTTTAAAAATTCTAAAAGCTAATAAACCGGTTCACATGTTGATTAAATGCTTAAAATATTTATGTTCCTTTTGTGTTCATTGCAGAGGCACCAACAGTGAGTCACTGGAATGTTCAATCACCTTATATAACTGCAGATCCTTTAGGACGGATTGAGCTCGGCAGACGTCAAGAAGCACCAACTAACACCAGTCAGCCATTAAACACTTCTGGTGAGAGCTCCAGCATTTGGCCTAGTGGTCCACGTCAGGGTACAAATCTGTTGCTGCCGCCTATGATGTACCCCCCTGCTTCATCTTTGGACGGTTTGGCGGCAGCAGATAATCATTACACTAGTTCCCTTTTAAACCTGCTGCACAGCGACCGCACTGAACCGCCTGTAATGGTAGGCCCTTTCAAACAGGAGTTCATGCCAGGCTGGGCACGACATCCAGGGTTTGGAGATCAGATGCCTCCAGATCACAGCCTCGATTCAGGTAAAAAAAAAACAGGCATACAGTTTTACAATCCTTACAAATTTGTATTAAACATCATTATACATTTTTATTGTGACATACAGTGTATCACAAAAGTGAGTACACCCCTCACATTTCTGCAGATATTTAAGTATATCTTTTCATGGGACAACACTGACAAAATGACACTTTGACACAATGAAAAGTAGTCTGTGTGCAGCTTATATAACAGTGTAAATTTATTCTTCCCTCAAAATAACTCAATATACAGCCATTAATGTCTAAACCACCGGCAACAAAAGTGAGTACACCCCTAAGAGACTACACCCCTAAATGTCCAAATTGAGCACTGCTTGTCATTTTTCCTCCAAAATGTCATGTGACTCGTTAGTGTTACTAGGTCTCAGGTGTGCATAGGGAGCAGGTGTGTTCAATTTAGTAGTACAGCTCTCACACTCTCTCATACTGGTCACTGAAAGTTCCAACATGGCACCTCATGGCAAAGAACTCTCTGAGGATCTTAAAAGATGAATTGTTGTGCTACATGAAGATGGCCAAGGCTACAAGAAGATTGCCAACACCCTGAAACTGAGCTGCAGCACAGTGGCCAAGATCATCCAGCGTTTTAAAAGAGCAGGGTCCACTCAGAACAGACCTCGCGTTGGTCGTCCAAAGAAGCTGAGTGCACGTGCTCAGCGTCACATCCAACCGCTGTCTTTGAAAGATAGGCGCAGGAGTGCTGTCAGCATTGCTGCAGAGATTGAAAAGGTGGGGGGTCAGCCTGTCAGTGCTCAGACCATACGCCGCACACTACATCAAATTGGTCTGCATGGCTGTCACCTCAGAAGGAAGCCTCTTCTGAAGCCTCTACACAAGAAAGCCCCCAAACAGTTTGCTGAAGACATGTCAACAAAGGACATGGATTACTGGAACCATGTCCTATGGTCTGATGAGACCAAGATTAATTTGTTTGGTTCAGATGGTCTCAAGCATGTGTGGCGGCAATCAGGTGAGGAGTACAAAGATAAGTGTGTCATGCCTACAGTCAAGCATGGTGGTGGGAATGCCATGGTCTGGGGCTGCATGAGTGCAGCAGGTGTTGGGGAGTTACATTTCATTGAGGGACACATGAACTCCAATATGTACTGTGAAATACTGAAGCAGAGCATGATCCCCTCCCTCCGGAAACTGGGTCGCAGGGCAGTGTTCCAGCATGATAATGACCCCAAACACACCTCTAAGACGACCACTGCTTTATTGAAGAGGCTGAGGGTAAAGGTGATGGACTGGCCAAGCATGTCTCCAGACCTAAACCCAATAGAACATCTTTGGGGCATCCTCAAGCGGAAGGTGGAGGAGCGAAAAGTCTCGAATATTCGCCAGCTCCGTGATGTCGTCATGGAGGAGTGGAAAAGCATTCCAGTGGCAACCTGTGAAGCTCTGGTAAACTCCATGCCCAGGAGAGTTAAGGCAGTTCTGGGAAATAATGGTGGCCACACAAAATATTGACACTTCAGGAACTTTCACTAAGGGGTGTACTCACTTTTGTTGCCGGTGGTTTAGACATTAATGGCTGTATATTGAGTTATTTTGAGGGAAGAATAAATTTACACTGTTATATAAGCTGCACACAGACTACTTTTCATTGTGTCAAAGTGTCATTTTGTCAGTGTTGTCCCATGAAAAGATATACTTAAATATCTGCAGAAATGTGAGGGGTGTACTCACTTTTGTGATACACTGTATAATGTTTATGTATAATTTTATTTTGGTGTAATAAATATGTGTCAGCAGTTCTGGCACTTGGGTGGCACAGCAATCCAGTACATTAGCCCACCACCGAGGATAGTTTAAGCTCCCAAACTCAAGCTTCCAAATTCTAGTCTGTATGGTTCTTCTGGCCTGGCTTGTAGCTAAACAGACACAATTAGCTGTGTCTGATTGAGGGAAGGTCATATAGGGTTTGTACTTACTTTAACAGTGACTTCTGCTGTCTGGCAGAGTGTGTGGTCCTTCATATATGTGGAGGCTCTGTAAAAATCCTCCTCTGGCTGATGTAAATACATGGTCAGCAACTTTACACCTTAAGGATGATACGTACACTAGCCTGCAGCTGTCCTTGGTTAGCTTGGTTGTCCTGCAGCAGTTTGCCAGATCAATCGCCACCAGATCAATTCTTAATTCTAACATTAGCATGCCAGCATTTTGGGAGCATTTGCTGGTAATGTCATTTAAAGTGACTCTCATGCTTCATTTTAATCCTTCAAATGGGAATCCCTTACCTAACATTCTGTGAACTATGCACTCATTTCAATACTGCACTGGAAAAATAGTCCCCATGATGAGGATTGGGGCTGTGTTGTGGTCACAAAAACTGTAAGTAGTTAAAATAGTTATTATTCAAAAAAAATAAGAAGCTGTAATATAATACAAGCAATACAAAAATACATTTGAGCTGTTTTAAAACATATACAATATATAATACAAAATATAAAATGTATTAAAATGTAATACAACTATTTTAACACTATTAGCAAATTTACAGTTTAAACTATTAAATTATTATTATTATATATTATTATTAATAATAATATTTTGGCTTGGTTTTATGTATGAAAACTAAAATTAAGACAAAATCAGGCAACTTTTAATAGATTTTAATGTCGTCTGACAATAAAAAATGACTTTTATTTTGCTTTTTTTTTTTTTTAAAGAAAATAGATGCCAAATTATTACAAAATATATGTAAACATGTTTTTGTAATTATAAAAATGTGAAAAGATATCTCTTATTAAATGCTGATACTTTTGTATAGTGAAACTGATTAACAGTTCATTAACAAAAAACATTTGCAAACAATACTTGGATCCTTGCAAATATGAAATGTTTAAAAGTAATAAAGAACATTCTTTTGGTAATTACTCAATGTATAACCTGTATTTTTAACCTTTTCAAACCCTAACTTATTTCATAAAACTTCTTAACTTAACTTCTGCACTACACACAACATGATAAAACCACACAGAAACTACTAACAGCTTCATTCTGATTACTGAAATAAAAATCTAAATAAACTAAATAAACCAATGAACCAAATGTAATAAATACTTGCATTCAACAGCCAGGTTTAATATGAGCAGTAGTAGCTCAGTGCTTAATGCACTGGCCTAGCAATCAAAAGATTGATGGTTTAAGGCACCAGTCAACACCAGGTTTGCCACTGTTGGGCCCCTGAGCAAAGCCCTTGAACCTCAACTGCTTGCACTGTAATTAGCTACAACTGTAATTCACTCTGGATAATGACATTTGTTAAATGCTGTCAATGTTGGTTACTGCAAGGCCTAAATGTTCCCATAAGTGTTTTTTTTTTCTCAACAATGTAGTACACTCTGTCCTCACAAAGGTTGACGTAATTGATGAAATACAAAAGCACAAAAGCAAACTTATCTTTTTCTGCCTGCTTTTACACCAATCAACTGACATAATTCCTATTTTAAGTATTTTTTTATTATTGTATACATTTATTTACATGCAGAATTTGCATTTTAATAATTTATTAAATACTTGTATCTATTTAAATTTGCTTTATAGCAATTGTAATGATGTAAATTGTAATGTTTTTAATGTGCTGTATCGTATCCGTACAGTGTTCTTGGATACTTTGAGAGGTGCTTCTAAATAATATTCTGTTATTATTATTACTATTATTATTATTATTATGATTATGAATGGCTAAACATTTAGTGACTTAGTCAAAGGCCCCCAATTTTGTAATAGAGCCTTAAATAGATAGTTTACACTAAAAAGCTATCCAATGTGGCAAAATTGAAACAATTCTGCAACTAAACAGGTTTATCACTGTTCCTTTTACTAGACTTAATCTCTTTGTGACAGTACATCAGCATTTTTGTTCTTCTTTAGTCATTTTGGGGTTTTTTTCCCCTTTCTTTCTTCTGTAATTATTGTTGTCTACTGTTCTTCTGTTGCAAAGCTACCTTGACATTGTAAAAGCTGCAACACAAATAAATTATTATTATTATTATTATTATTATTATTAACCAAAAGGTGGGGTTGAAACTTCTTCTCAGCAACGTGAAATACTAATTTCAGAAGCTTTTGGTTGCAGTTGTTGCTTCTAAAGGTGGCACAACCAGTTTTTAAGTTTCGAAGAGCAAATACTTTTTATGTGTGCTAGGTGTGTTTTTTTACACCTCGCTCTTTAAAACATTTTGTATAAGGAAGCTACCTAGTGTATAGAAGCCAACATTTGTAGTGCAGAGGATTTATTGTAAGGAATTTAGGAATGTGTATGTGGGTAAATTAATAGATTCTCTACATGTATGAAGCAACACAGAGTGTGTTTTTTTCTAAACAGCTTGGTCATAAATGTGTAACATAATCTCAGAATTAACTAATTTTGGGGTCAACACAACAAAGGTATAAGGTTCAGGATTTTAAATTTTACAACATCTGTCTTGTTTCCTTTACAGGTGTACCAAAGATGGAGAAAAAGGATTTGTACTGGTATTAGAGAACAATTCATAAATCTTGAAGAACAAAGAAACAAAACTGTCTCTGTCTTTGAAAACTGTCTCTCTTTTACCTGTTCAGAGTGGTTGGAGTTTTAAAATGCTTCACCTATAAGCCAGTTCATATGTCAGGAAGGACTGCAGGTAGACTATCCTGTTCAGAAACTAGCTCATTATCTATTCCAGCTGAACAAGTTGTGAAAGAACATTCCTCAGGCTATATGGGTTAAATAGCAAGTTGTTGTTTTTTCTATGCGTGTTTGAAACTATGGAGTTTCTACTCAAAACCATGCACAGGAAGCTTTTATGAACAAAAGTGTATAAAAATATAAAGTACTTAATCCAAACGTCCATATACAAATATAGATTTATTAGAAATGTTCTACTATGGTTTACAATTTTAGTGTACGTCATAAACAATTTAAGGTGTTTTTTTTTTTTTTTTTTTTTTTTGTAGCTGTTTAGCTATTTATTTTGTGTGTGCTTGTGAATCTACTGTAAATTTCATTCATATTGTGAAAATGAAAGCCAACTTATGAAGGTTCAGTGCTGTAAACTGAGTTTTGCTTGTATATGTATAACATGTTAAACCTCTGTTTTGTATTAATGTATAACACGTTAACATTACATTGCTTTATAATGTGAAATATTACATAAATTCAAACATAAATAGTTTAAGAATATGAAGAGAGTGTCTGTGGTCGGTTTCGTTTAATTTAACACGTGTATTATTTGGGAGAGAAAGAGAGGGAAAAAAATCTCAATACATCAGAAGTTTCTAATGCCCTCACCTGATGATATTGCTAAGGCCTCTGTTCAGAATTTGGCCTTTCTACCACAGCCAGGCAGATTTGCTGCTGTGCATTAAGTTTGTAACTTCAATACAACACACCCAATGGTGTCTCTTGAAATGCTCAAGTTCTTGGAAATCTTCTCCGGTGCCATTTGGTGCAATGAAATTACCTCCTCTTTCAGCTATTATGACAGCTCCTTAGTTTTCACTATGATTAAAACACACCTTTAACACCTTGATCTCTTGGTGGTGTTTAATTAACATCACAGTTCAAGCAAATTATTGGTTATTATTGCATTCCTAATTGTTTTATCATTAAACCAACGTTAGGTCAAACCAGCTAGCAGTAGGTTTTAAGATCAGCATTATTTGTAGGGATTGAATAACAGGATTAACAAAATGTCCTTATACTTTAAAATACTACATCATTTATTTTCTTTGTTTATTTATTGTAAAATAAATTGCTGTATTTTCCTTGGTGTATTTCCACTGAGTATTTTGTGTTTCATGGGAAAAAGAACTTCCACTCCATTACCTATGCTTGCGTCACCAACGTTACAGTGCTCCTCCTAGTGGAGAAAATTCTCGAGAGTGGGTGAGTAGGTGTGTCAGTCAGAAAGTGAGGGTGTTTCCCTTGCAAATGCTTAAGATGAAACACATTCAGATGCAGCATAGTGGAAGTTATTGCTCTAAACAGGTGTCCTAGTTCTATGTCCCTTACAATAATTGTAGTGTTATTTGACTCAGGTTGGTTAAAAGGGCTGTTTACACCCAGTATACTGGTTACAGTGTTTTTTGAAAGAATAAGCCTCAAAACACCAATCACCAAAACCACGCAGACATGGGGAGAACATGCAAATTTCACAAAGAAAGGACCCGGACCGCCCCACCTGGGAATCGAACCCAGGACCTTATTTAATTTACAAACTACAATTAAGTTTGTCAGTGGAAACACTGATACACATTTTCTTTGTACAAACCCATTTTCAAAAAAATGCCACATTTTGTAGGATACAGTAAAAATAAGAATCCGTAATTTGTTAATCTCATAAAAATCTATTTAAAGCACCAGTAAAAGATTTCCACTGACGAACTTAATTGTATTTTAAATATAAACACACTTAAAACAATTGGAAGAGGACCAAAATATGAGTGAAAAGCTTGGAATCTAGTGTCAGCTGCTGGAAATGAACTTAAGTTACATTTTTAATTGTCGGCAGGAATCAGATTTTAAGAGTTTTGATGGGTATTGGTTAACCTGTCAATAACTTACATCCCTATTTCATCTCTATTGTATTCAACAATAGCCTAGCTCTGCTATAGGACCAGCAGACAGTTCAGTCATATGTGATCTGGACAACAATGTCCTTAATAATCCAAATATTCAGTAGGGAAAACAGGTATGTAATAATTCATGCGTTTGCAGTGCAATATTCATTTGTTTTTGTAGCTGCAAATCCATTTCAATTGCTGTTCATTGGATGCCAGTGCCAGGAGAAATCCAAAGTGCAATTATCAAGAATAAGGATAATTTTTAAAACAGCAATAGCTGGTTGGAGACATCTTCATCAGCATTTGTAGATGCACTTAGAATGAATGTAATGGACAGAAATAATTGGTAACCTGAACATAATATTTTGTAGCACAGCCTTTGGTGGTAATAACTAGATTGAGGAGCTTTCTGTAGCTCCTAGTGAGATTTATTCTCAAGCCAATTTGACCTCAGGTTCAAAGATTTCTTCATACAACTATGAATGTAGCAGGCTACATCAAAATGGTCCAGTGTTTTATACTAATTCTTGGATTTTTAAGGCCTGGTTTGGGTCATCCATGTGTTGACTACGATACAGCTCTCTGACACTGGACAATATGTTTCTTTCTATACAATATGTTTTTTGCAGCAGTGTGCTGGGGAGGCAGCATCAGAGCAGGAGATGCAAAAAAACTTAATAAACTGATCAGGAAGGCTGGCTCAGTCTTGGGCTGCTCACTGGATGGCTTCAAGTTGGTGGTCGAAAAGAGGTCTGTAAACAAACTCATTTCCATACTGGACAATCCATCACATCCCCTCCATGACCTCCTAATCAGACAGCGGAGCACCTTCAGTAACAGACTCATTCAGCTACGCTGTAAGAAGGAACGATACAGGAAATCGTTTGTACCAACAGCGATCTCACTGTATAACTCATCCCCACTGTGCCGGGACATCATCGCTCACTGAGTTAACAACAGGACTATCAGGACAGACTCATGGAACATGATCTGTCACTCTGTTTATTTCATTACACATCTGGACATTTAATGATGACACTTATGTAATTTTTCTATTATATTACATATTGCATTTATACTGTATTTATTTCTACCAACATTGTACTTACTTTATTTACTTAATACGTTTTGCTATTGTACCTTGAGCTGTTGTAATACTTGACTTTCCCTCTGGGATTAATAAAGCTATCTATCCATCCATCCATCCATCCATCTTTCTGTGTTTAAGAGTAGGCTGACTGTTTTTATGCTTTTTATAGCAGCTTAAACAACCTTGATTGTATCTGTTCAATGGACACCCTCCCAGAAATACTGGTCTTTTAGGATACTGGTCTTGTAATATAAAGTTACTGACATACAAAAAAGAGGCACAGTCATATAGTATAATTGTTTAACATGATGCCACTTCTATGCCACAAGTTTAAGATCATGGGTGGGATTTTTGCATAGTAATGTGAGTAGTGCAAGAGTGTGATGCCTTGTGTATTCACACTTTCAGCACATCATTGCCTTCTGTCAACCATTTTATTTTACAAATCTAATCCAGTTGCAAACATTGGCAGCTGCAAACAAAGGTAATTTAAAAATAAGGAAAAAAGGTGCTACTTTTCAGCTATCAAAATCTACCTTAAAAGCTGAACTTGTAATGTCCAGCTTTCCATGTGTTATTGGGCCTGAAACCACAAGGTAGAGCACACAGGGGTTATAAAGAGAAAGAAATTAGCACCACAGGTGCACCCACTCACTCACTAATTAACCCTCCTACTCAGCCTTTAATTTTCCTCCCCATGTCAAGATCACTGCTCAAACAATATATAGGGGACTGGTGGCCTGTGTGAGCATTGCAAGAGTTTGTAATTCATTTTATTTGATTTTGTCTCTGCTTTATTGTGGTTAGGGTCACGGCAGGCCGGGTTTTACGGGGAATATTTCAGACCAGGTGTCAATCCATCATGTGGCTTCAGCCATCACCCAACCCCACCAACCAATTCCCCCACAATGATGTGATAGAGTAGTCTTTAGTTGTTTTTTTTGTTGTTTTTTTGTTTGTTGGTTTTTGGCAGTTGTTGCTGCAAAGGTGGCACGGCCAGTTATTAAATTTAGAGGCCAAGTACTTTTTCACCTAGATTATATAGCTGATGCATAACATTTTTCTTCTAAATAAATATATTATTTAAGGCTGTGTTTTGTGTTCGATTGAGTCCTTGTTTTATATTACATTTGAATATATACAAAAGGTTTTTTATTGTGTAATTATGATTTTTCCTATAAAAATGGTCCTTTCTCAACCAAGAAGTTTATGTTGGTCCATGTCACTTTTATTGTCAATGATGACACACATTGCTATATTTAAAGCATTCGGAATTGAGATCATTATCAGGAGACTATGCGTGTGTATGCACACAGAGCAACCACAGCAACAGAACAGGTCACAAAATTTGGCTTATTTATGTAGATGCTATTTCTAGGTAGCATGTAGGTAGGGATTGTTTTTTTACTGTGAAATGTGTTCACAATCAGTCTGATCAGTTAGGGAAAAAGTGTCACATTCAACTCAATCATATTGTAACCCTGATATCTAGGTTCATACTTATAACATGAGAGAAACCTTAATTGTAATGCTTATGAAACTTTCCATTTTGGCCCAGAGAAGACAACAAAAAATTAAAAGATAAACTAGTCAGACCACAGCACACATTCCTACTTTGCATCTTTCCATCTCAGATGAACTTGACCCCAGAGAAATTAGCAGGTTTTCTGGATGTATCTGATATAATTCACTTTGCAAAGTGAAGTTTTAATGACCTGACAAGGGTATTTATGTGGTTATATAATTACAGATGCATGTCAGTTTTCAATGCAGTGCCTGAGGAATTTAAGGTCACAGGTTTTGAATATTTATGGCCTTGCTTTTTACACACAGAGATTTCTCTGTATAATCTGATTATTAATGTTATAAACTGTAGATGGTGAAGACATACCATCTTTTGCAAAAATGTATTAACAAACATTGTTATTAAACTGTTGCACATTTCACTCATGCAAACTTTAACCCATCCTTACTTTTAAGCCTTTTGTTGATAATCCTGTTAAGATTTTGATGGCAGCACCTTTGTAAAGTTCAACAAACTTTTTAGTCCTATAATGCCCCTGACTTTTTTGTCACCAAAATCTAATTATTAATTAGTATATATTTACAAACAAAAAGTTAATATTCAATTAAATGCCTGTAACATTGCTGTTTTCTGTTTCTGCTTTTTATTTACTATTCCAACTTTTTTGGAAGTAGAGTTGTACATGAAAAGAAACTTGAAAAAAATGAAAAGTCAAACCTACTATCTGAAAATACATACCTGCTCATTCAAATAGTCTTGGCCTATCTAAAAAGTTGAGAGCTTCCAGGAAGTTGCCTTTAGACTAAGTGTCTTGCTTGTGGAGGCGACTCTTCAGACCTGTATGGGTGGATCTGGTGTTCACATCTTTGCTTGTGCAGCTTGCAGTTCTGTCCATCATGATAAATACCTACCATAGCAGCTTCAATCCTCCACCGGTACCTCCACCGGTACCTCCACCAGTACCTCCACGTTTATCTCCACGGGCAAGCTACAGAGGAGAATCTGTGCTAGGAACAAACACGCCGCTAGTCAAGTTTTTGTCTTGGATGGTGCTTCTGCTTATGTTATTAACAGTTGGAGGCTTCTTTTACCTGTTTGCTAACTTAAACAAGGTAAGCATTCATATCTTTGTAGGTATCCAACATGTAAGGTCAAGGTTGTGTCATTGTAAGTCCTCTATGACTAATTTGTATAATTAAACATAATACTTTTAATTATACAATTTAGTTCTAATATTCTTTAATCATACAATTTTTATTGTAATTATTTTTAAAAACCTGTGTAACTGGGGTGTAAAAAACTAGTTACATAGTGCACACTAACTTTTGACACACTTTCATAAACACTATTTTAAATGTGTTAATGTAAATTGCATTTCCTGCTGAGAGTAGTCAGACAGGTCAGAAATGTGTGTTCACAATGTGGCTCAGTGTACATCATGTACAATGATTTCTTGAGTAATTAAATAAAATGTTTTAAATGAAAAGTTTTTGGATGTATTGTAGAGGAAGGATAAATATAGTTCTATGTAACAAACATATATAGCAAACAGTGTATTAGAATCTAATTATTTCTAATAAAGAAAATGCACCAATAATTCAATTTAACTACAGTGTAAAAGCTTACACTCAAAATTGCAGTAACATATTTGCAACTATTACCAAGTAAGATACTGCACATAATACTGAAACTTTACAGTATAGAATGATAAATCACACTACACAATAGATCACTATAGCCATAATACACACTACATAAGAAAATTACAATATATTTTCTATGTTTAATATTTACTATAATTAGTACTGTACAGTTGCTGTGGGTTTTTGATAGTGTTTCTGTATGGTATTGAATTAATTACATTAAATCTAACCACAGACAGATCATTTCATATTAAACATTGAACAGTGGAGGCACTGTTCATAAAGCTTAATAAAAAGCTGGGTGTATCTACATTAGGCTTTTTATAGCATTGCATAAAGAATATACAAATTAATATTAATGCTGGAGGACTTATGGAAGGCCTATACCAGAATACATTAAGGCTGCCTTCACACGATACATGGCAAAACCACTTTTGCACTTGCTGTGCCAACGTTTCCTATGGAGGTGGTGCTGCTCACATTGCTGCTTTGCTATCTTGAGATTTACCGCTCATGACTGCCCTTAAAGTTCAATCTGATTAAACTGTAACTCAGTTTGTCGCTCACTTTTTCAAAGCATCGCCAATGAGATAAATTCTTTATATGATGTAGTCAAAAGTGAAATACAGAAATGACGGAGAAAAAATGTTTTTACAAAAGCCTGAACTGTTGTATTCCACCTTAAATTAATACCATTACATTGTGAGTATAATTCTGTGATATAGGGAGACCACTTTTGCATTCTCACCAAAACTGCTTTCTTTCATCTAAAAAACATAGCACGTCTACGTCCATCACTCTCTTTTTCTGCCGCCGAAACCTTGATTCATGCTTTTATTACATCCAGAATTGATTATTGCAATAGCATCCTTTATGGTACATCTAACAAAATCCTAAAAAAACTTCAGTATATCCAGAATTCAGCTGCTCGCCTCCTTACTCATACTCGCTCCCGTGATCATATTACACCTGTTCTACAAAAACTTCATTGGCTTCCCGTTGCTCAACGCATTCAATTCAAAATTCTTCTATTCACTCACAAAGCTCTCCATAATCAGGCCCCATCCTACCTCACCGACCTGCTCCATCAGCACATTCCCTCCCGTAGCCTTCGCTCTTCTGAGGCTAACCTACTGTCCATACCCTCTAGGACCAAGCACCGGACCTGGGGTGACAGGGCCTTTTCCATAGCTGCTCCATCTTTATGGAATGCTCTCCCCAAACACCTACGAGATTGTCCTGACCTGTCCAAATTCAAGTCACTTCTCAAAACTCATCTATTCAATATGGCATTTAACTTGTAACAACACGAAATAAATGCTTTTATTTTTGCTATTCTTTTTAATAGTTTTTATACTTAGATCACGACAGAAATGTGAAGTCCTAGATCCTAAAACTTGTAAAGTTTTCAGTTTCCTGATTGCATGTAAATCTGTCCTGTTTCTGTCTAATTTTAAGAAATTGTTCTATATTTGTTGTTCTCTCTCATAATTTAGCTAATTTTTAATGAACTGTCTTATGCTGCTCTCTTTGTTTTTATCTGAATTATTCTTGATGTTGATGTACTATTTTGATTTTGTACTATGATTTGTATGGTGTATGTACGTATTTGTTTTGATTATTTGTCTTATGTAAAGCGTCTTTGAGTATCTTGAAAAGCGCTATATAAATAAAATGTATTATTATTATTATTATTCTTAGATAGACATCTGATGAATTACCTATTAAATTTAAAATGTAGATTGATTAAAACAATAACGTTTTATTTATCTGCATTGTTTATGTAATCTTCTCACATCTTCAAATGAGGATTATTGTCAGAGCCTACCAGTCAGTTTTTGCTGCATATTATGTGAACGGTGTAAATGCCACACAATGTGTGCCTAGCCTTGTGGGGAACAAAGCACAAAATATTTATCATGTAAAAGTTTGAATGTTATTAATGTTTGACTGTTCAGGGTTTTGAAGGTTAAAATCTATACAATGAAAGTATTTTGTTTGTTTGTGTAAACTGCTAATGTTAGACAATTAGACAATACTTGATTTGAGGATTTTAACGTCATGTTTTACACTTTTTGGTTTCACTCATGACAGGAACGGTAGTTACTTATTACACAAGGTTAATCAGTTCACAAGTTTACACTGAAGAGTCATTAACAATTTAGTATCTCCAATTAACCAATTGACTGCATGTCTTTGGACTGTGGGAGGAAACCCACGCAGACACGGGGAGAACATGCAAACTCTACACAGAAAAGACCCGGACCACCCCACCCGGGGATCGAACCCAGGACCTTCTTGCTGTGAGGCGACAGTACTACCCACTGAGCCACCGTGCCACCCACCAATGCTAGATTAAACTGTATTAACTGTGCATCTAAACTGTCTATGCTAGATACTTTACTAATGTTAGCTAGCAAGTTGAATACATATTTATCTCAGCAAATGGATGAATGAATGGATGGATGAATAAGATACTTATTAATCAGCTGAAATTAGTTTTACATACACTTCTAAAGAAGAAGTACATCATGGCAATCTTAAATTCACTGATTTCTTGACTAAGTTTATTGCACATTTTCTAAGAATATGCTTGGTCAAAAGTATTTTTGATTGATCCATTGGGTATCACTGGGTGCATGCCAGAAACTGTACAGGTCACCAATCCAATTAATCACATGTAGACACACACCCTCCCACTAGTGACTATAGTGCAGCTTTACGTTCTCTGTGTTGTATGAAGGTGGGAGGAAGTACTTGAAGAAAACCAATACAGACTCTGGGAAGTCTTTGAAGATACAGAATGGAATCCAGAGAGAATGGTATCCAGTAATAAACCCAGGATCTTAGGGGCACACTGTTATAATATTTATACAGCAAGTTGGTGATCTGAAAAATATTTTATTGTAATTCAATACTGTGGCCTCCTAATGCCTTGTTAGTGATTCTGATTGACTTTAGCTGGGGACTGTGCCCAGCTCAAAAGGGCTAGTTTCACTGTTTTATGACATATGTCCCACATTAACTTGTGACTTTAATGTGTAATTTTTAAAAAATATGGAATATTAAACCTTGAAAAAAATGCTATGTGTATAAACAAAGGCTACTGATCTGTTAATTGTTCATCAATTTTTTGTACCGTGCACACTTTATTAATAGATCATGCTGTGAACTTTGTGTTACTGAAGCAGAGACTGTAACAGTTTGTTGACACAAAACTCTTGTTTTTTTTAGTCACCACAGAAAATAGCTGATTACTATAAGATAAGTCCAGAAAAGGTATGAAATACGACATATTTACCTACAATCATAACATATTTATTTGTTAGTGTGATTAAAATAATTGTTGTTTCCTTTTCTTTTTAGCTCTCCCAAAGCAGAGGTAGGATTATTATTATTATTATTCGTTTCCAATTTTTGGTTTGCCAAATGTTGAAACGTGCAAGCTTCTGGTTTTAAGTCTAACCACTGCCTTTTTTTCCTTCCAGTGGATGTCTGGCCTAAAACAGAATCATCTAATACACCACTGGCAAGAATGATTCCACGGTCTTCTGGTAAAGACAAACTCTTACTCATTTGGAAACCTTAAATTAAATAAGCTATAGCCCACCAATATACTTATTCTGTAATGTTTTCCTTCTCAGCTGAGGATGGGAAGACCTTGCTGTGGAACGAACAACACTCATTGATACACAACATCAGCTTCAGCAGCAAATCAGGAGAATTAACCATCGACAAACCTGGATACTATTTCATCCACTCTCAGGTCACCTTTTCCCTAAGACACCCAAAGGAACCACTCAGGCAGATTGTATGGACCCGAAAAAGCAAAAATGAGAACCCAAAAGAAAAGGAGCAGGAGGAATTAATGGCTTCCTACTGCAATTTATCTCAGTGTGATGCAGTCTGTTTGTGCACGGCCTCTCAGGCTGGGGTCTTCAGACTAGAGCAAGGTCAGAAGATCTCAGTCAGTGTAACTGATATAAAGTTGGTGAACCTTGGCAAAACGATATTTGGATTGTTCAAACTACAGGACTAAGCACTCTAAACAAAGTAGTGCACAAAGAACTAATAAACTGGATAATGTCAAAAACTGGATCTGTTTTACCGTGTATACATGGATAACCATACTGATGAGTAATCTACATATCTCAAATGAAGGCTGGAACTTCCCCGATGAAAAAAACAAACATTTTCCTCTGAAATTACAGAACACAGCAATTTGAAAGGAACATCTTAGACGTCCCTAAATGTTGGATTGGGGAAAAGTAACATTTTTCATACCAGAAACAGTAGTCTGCAAATATAAACAAGAATTACGGTAAAATAGTGCCTGGAAATGCTCCATGTGTGAATGAAAATGGGTTGGTTGGCACAATTTTCAAATATTTAAGTGATGTTAAAGAGCTGGATCTCTCCCTCAAAACATTTTGGTTACCTTTATAAGGGTACAGCCCAGTGTTGATAATTAAATGTAAATTTCCAAACAATAAGTCAGATATTTTTTGTATTTTATTGTCAAATTTAGGAGGTTTTCAGCCACTAGTTTAGCACAGTGAAAATGTTTCCTAACTTACCACACTCTTTTCTAACTCTCTTTTCTCTTCTTTATAGATTTGTTGTTGTTTTTAAAAAAAGACATTTTGTTTATTTGGCTTCTGACTTATGACTAAACATAACTAAAGTGGTTGTTCTCAAATCTCAAAGCTATAAATAAGTTGGTATTAGTTTGCACAATAATATTTTGGTGATGATTTAGTCAAACTCAGTAATACTTACATCTAGATCTACATATAGTATTTCTATGTAAATTTACATGTACACTCACACATGAATTGGGTTGGGAGGGGGTTGGACAGGAGGTTGGGGAAGGTATGGGGACAGTGCACCTACATTCCCCTGATCTAAGTGTGATAAACTGTGCCAACCAACCCTAATCATTTCTATTATGTGCTTAAACTATTTATTTATGTTGAATGTTATATAATGTTTTATTGTACTGACTATATTTATAAAGGAAAGCCTCAGCCAGAACAGGCTATACTTGCTTACAGTTCTAAATCCAGTCCAGTCCTCATGTGTCATTTAATATCAAGATTAAACAGTTAAAAAAGAAAAAGTGACACTACATTAAATGGAAGCCTGGTTTCCACTGAACATGAAACTGTAATGCTTTATGATAAAATAGTACTGCTGGCAGTTTGTCTAGAAATGTAAATGTCATTTGTATTAAATATCATTTTATATAATGAAATATTTGGTATGTACTGTATGTATGCAATCAAGCAAATGTAAATAGTACAATTTAAATCAAGCTCTTAATGTATTAGGCAAATCAAAAGGTGTTCTTACGTAACTTTTAAAGCACACAAATGTAATAATTCCCATCCTCTTATAATTTTCACTGTGATTCACAGTGCATCAGCTCTACCTAAGATTAGTCTAAACAGTTTCACAATGACTATCTGTTATACTTTAATGTTTAAACCTGACTTTGCAACATTAGGAAATTACTTAAACATCTTTTATTTTGGTAATAGGCCGCTGATAAAACAAAAATCTGAACACCCACCACCTCATGTACTCATAATAGTTTCCAATATGCAAAGCCTGACTACCAGAAAAAAAGCAAATATAGCTGCCAATTTTTTACTATACCCACCCTCAGGCATGGAAAGAGCGAGATATAGAATGCACACCCAGCACTGGGACACACATATTTTTTGTCACAGGAAACGTTAAAGCAGTCACACTCACTGTACACACATGCTCTCTTCATTTCACCTTCTTTTTTCCTTTATAAGATAAAAAACTGCATGAACTCACTGCTGCACTGTCAGAGTTTAGAAACTTCCATTAAATGCTGTGTTGTAACTAGATGTAGGAGTGATTTAGAATCATGGGTTTTTCCTATTCATTTCTAAAGAAAGAACTAGTCTACATATGTCTCAGCCACATTCATTTAAACTGTTTTTCACAATTTGTGACAAATACACATTTCCTCATTATTATATTTTAAGAATGTAAAACTTCAGAATGATACTAGAGACGATTTATTTCAGCTTTTACTTCTAAAATCACATTTCAGTGGCTCAGTAGTTTATATACACGTGTTCGTATTTGGTAGCATTGTTTTTAAATTGTTTAACGTGGGTCAAAGATTTCAGGTAGCCAATCACAAGCTTTTTACAATACATATAAATCTGTGATTTGTTTTTTTTTTTAAACCTTTATTTAACTGACAAATGTAGAAAGAAAAAACGTCGAATCAATTTCATTGTATTTTGTAAAGTTGGGACAGGGGCAAAATAAGAAGAAAAGGTTTATAGAATATTCAAGTTACACAATAAGCGTAACTTGAAAAAAAATAACAATTCTCAATCGAGACTTCTACTGATCATAATATTGTGAAACATTCAGGGAATCTGAAGAGATCTCAGTATGTGTTGATTGTGCCTGATGTTTAAGCTTTCAAATGAAATTGCATGAGAAACTGCCATGCTGAAAAACAGTGAACACGTGTGTTGTGGTCAAATGAGTCCATGATTCAGCTTATTTTTGTGAGACCCTAACTTTAACCCTAACCCAACAGACATCAAGTTTTCTTTGCCTGAGATGCAAGAAACCACCTAAACCAAGCCAAAATACAGTATGTCATGGTATGGTGGTTGCATCAGTGCCCATGGCAGGGGTGACTTGTATATTTGTAAAGGTACCATGTTGACATATACTGGGATTATGCCAGGCCTCATTCAGTACATGCTACAACCGCATGGCTTTGTAGACACAGAATGCATGTGCTTGACTGGCCTGCCTGCAGTACTGTCTCCTATTAAAAATGACTGGCACATTATAAAGAAAAGAATCAGACAATGATGACCACAGACTGTTGAGCAGGTAAAGTCTCGTATCAAGCCAGAATAGAGAAAAATTCCACTTCCAAAACTGTACCAATTAGTGCCCTCAGTTCCCAACACATCTGTGTCCTAACTTTTAGTTGCAGAGTTTGTTGCAGGCATCACATTCTAAATGTGTTTATATTTACAAAATACAATGAAGTTGATCAGTAAAAATATTTAAGAGAATTAACTACTTACATATTAGTCTTTTTATTGCGTTTTACAAAATGTCCCAACTTTTCTGGAAATGGGGTTTGTACAGTATATATGTAATTGTTTTTTACATTTACTTTGACTTTTATTTGATTGCAAATAGTATGAACCCAAGATACTTCATGTTTTCTTTGGTCAACTTCATTGTTAATATACATCCATTCCTGCATTTCAAGCCTGCAACACATTCCAAAAAAGTTGGGACGAGGAACTTCATGGAAATTTTCTTTAGGCAAAAAAGAAAAAAAAATTTTAAATAATATTTTTATTAAAATGATTCCTTTTTAAAATAAAGGCAAAAAAGAAATACAAACATGATAATTAAAGTTGCATAGAAATACACATTGTCTGCAGATACAGGCATTTACAGAAAAATAAAATACTACATTAGCATTCGTACTCTGAACGCAGATCTCCGACAAGTGCTACAGATATTAGGCAGTTTTATCAATTCCCAGCCACATTCATGACACCAACCAGAAATAAACCAACATGTTGTAATAATACAGTATTATTATTATTACTTTTTCTACAACCGTTTTATCCTGGTCAGGGTTTCACGGAGGGCAGGAACACCATGGAAAGGGCTCCAATCTACTACAAAGTCTCGCCCCAGCCCACAGCTGACTCTCAACTGACAGTCAGTTGCTTTTAGACTGAAAAGATCAAATCACAGCTCTGTGGATACAGCATATTGGTTTCACACACATCCTATTAACCAATCAGAGAAATCAATACACCTTAATGTAACAATCTTATGGCTCCTTTATGCGTAACCGTAGTAACAGTAACCAGTCATCAGACTTATTGCATTGAATACTAGTTGGTTTTCACAGGACCCACATTTCAGATTCCTCCCTAAACCTGTTTAATACCACTCTAAGGCTTTAAACATTTTCATGTTTAATATGAACCATACCTGACTATTCTGTTATGCTCAAGTGCTATAAATGTAACGTATAGCCCATAGTTTCTATACTATATGCTTAAAAACATTTAGACACCAAATCATTGCATCTATTTGTACTTGTTAAACATCTCACCCAAAACCACAGCAGTACAATTTTGGGAAATTCTGAGAAAATTCTTGCGAGAGCATGGTCAGGTGCTTACAATATGTTCAATATGTTCAAATAGAATAGATTATAGTTATAGAGCAAAACACACAAGTATAATTTATGTCATAGAGTGGCCCAGTTCATAGTCCTAATGTCCTAATTAATGTCTATGGTGAGAGCTCAAAATAGCTGTAGACCACTAACCCCAACAAACCTGTCAGAAGTTGAATAAAGAGAAATGGGCTGAAAATGCTCCATCCCAATGTAAAAGAATTAATTAAAATATCTAAAAGCTGCCAAATGTTGCTCAATCAAATAATGAATAAAGGGGATACATATTTTTAACTGATAATTATTGAGAACTTGCTCATATGAAAAGGTACAAAGAATTATAACAGGAACAAAGGGCCAAAATTGGATGGTTCATTCATACCACATTTTAAAAAGTACCTGCCACTGGTGAATCAGGTGTAATGGTACATTTTCACTCGCATGTTTAATTCTCTCTGCATCTATATGCTCACAGTTTTTTGGTTTAATGTTAAGGTGGAGCCTGGAGTAGTATAAGACTCCCACAGGACACAACAACTTGCAGAACGAGAGTTACAGGTGAGAGTGGGCGGTCAAAGAACCAGTGCTACAATGAGCAGCATAGACACTTTAATCAAGTCAGCACATGCTCACTGACATGCTTAGTGGCATGCATTTATTGCTTTTAAACAATGCCTACGAAGTTGCGTATAAAGTTGTACTCGACATGCCTTCTTGGCTTTATAGGAAAGTGGAGTTAGAGCAGATCTGGTAAATTAATGCAGTAGGTTTGTGCGCCTCAGCCGGCATGAGTGTGATGAAACTACCGTGTGACAGGAAAGATGAATAAAGCAATTGTGCACCGGCGACTACGCCCGGGATGAAATCTTGATGGACTTGATAACCCAAACCAAAATAAGTCAGTTGTTTAAGTGGTACCTGCTCCTCAGATGCAGTGAGGCAAAAATGCAAGTGAACATGTTTGGTAAATCTGTAGGGAGAATCGTCAATGGGGTCCAAGTACCACGTTCTCAAGAAAAATAAATACCCCTTTTAAAACCTCAGAACATGAAGGAAAGATTCAATTATATCATATCTAAATATGAAAGTGTACACGTTTTTGGCCAGACTAGCTATTACTGTATATACTGTATATAAGTATATATGATATATATATATATATATATATACACACACATTATAGCTTAAAAGTATTTAGATCTTGCGATATCACTGATATTTCTGTGATATCTTTGAGATAGCATGTCAGATTATGTAATGGTAATGGTACAGAACACTGTACAGTCGATCATGTATTGCAGATTTGAACATACATATTTTTTGACATACTATAATGGGAATATTATTGGAAGCTGGCATAATACATAATACAATACTGGTACCACACAGAGTATTTAAAAAAGCTATAAGAAAAACAAGCAAACAATAATAAACATTTCCAGACATGAAGACACAAAAAAAAAAACCAATCCTATAGTTTCTGCTCATCCTATCAAGTACAAATGCTTGAACCGAAATCCTCTTCTTTATTTTATAAACATACAGTAACAGAAATGAAGGCTGTAGAAATAAGTCCACATTAATTAAAAATGTATGACCAACATAGTTTCCAATAAGAAATCCATCAGGTTTTGTGCTTACTAATACGCTCGTTATATTATATATTCACCAGAGTGCACACGTGTGGTTTTATGGCATGTACAAAAATTGCTCCAGCTGTTGATCAAGGGTAGAATCTGACAGATTCGACAGATTCTTAAAGTCTTCAGATTTTTTTTTTTTTTTTTTACAGTTTTCAATGTCATTCAGGTGAACAGCAACATGAAAACTCTTCACTTAAAAGTAGGGTCAAATTCAATAATTCATCCACTTCATAGTGCACATTGGACATCAGAGTGTGGATAGATCCAGCAAGAATAATGAAGAGTCTGGTCACATGACATGATCCAAACAGCAGCCGCAAACTTTCACAACTTCCACCAGAAACTCTTTGCTTCTGTATCGTGTAGTAGTTCTGCTGCAAGCTTTTCCAAGCCATTTCCTTGCAAGCTTGCAATGCTGCCCACATCACAGGAGCTCGTCGAGCACTGCATGGTCTACTCAGAGCCGAAAGAAACCCAGAACTGAAAGCGGTCGATGATCTCATAGCAAGAAATCCTCAAAGAAAGGTTTTTTTTCTTAAAAGCTGAACAAAGTAGGGAGGATTACTGAAAACAAAGTTCAGCACGCACTTAAAACTAACAACTCATCCACCCACACACACACACCTGTGGAAGCAGTGAACTTTTACAGTGTGACTTTAATGGCCTGTGTCCTCCCATGTACAGTCATTCTTCTGCTTGGCCAGCTTTCTGACCAAACGCTCCAGCTCTTTGCGGGATGTATGCTCCTCCTCCAGACACTGCTTCATTAACTTACTCTCCTGCAGACAGAATACACAACCCATCAGAACCAGCAAAGACATTATTAAGCACATACTGTATCAAATAGATCATACCTTTTTCAACTCGTGAACTTCGTCTTTCAGTGCATATACAGCATCCACCAGGCTTCTGCATGACAGAGAACAGACAGCAGTTTATTGAAAACTAAATATTGTGTGTAGTTTAGTCAAAGAAAATCAAATATGGTAAAATTAGGCATTGCTAAACTGCTTTGGGTCTCTTGTAATATGTATTATTATTAGTATAATTTTGAGGTATTGACTACGATTCCCAGCAATTTCCAGTTTTAAGGTTCATACAGCATATGTATAAAGGTCCCAGCCTTACAGCCATTTAGAATAAACATTCCAAGAGCAAAAAATTATTGCATTTATTTCAGTAGAATTAACTCCAATCCACAGTTTTAGAACTTCCTGTGTACATAATAAAGATAAGCCGATTTTAATAATTATAATTATATGCAGAACTTGCAGAATTTGTTGATGTTTAGTGACTAATGACACAGCTTTACTTACGTAAGAAGCACAAAACCCTGACCACTGCGCAATGGAAAAATGTTAATGAGCTATGAGTCAACCACATTCCCTTCATCTAGGCGGATTTATGTTTGAAGGAAGCCAAACAACACCTTAAACCCACAATGACTAGTGCAGTACTTTGGTTGAACCATAACGGTTCATCATTCAACTGGAGAAAATGAATAGATCCAATATTTCCTCTGGATGGTTGTATAAGAACCAACACATTGTTTCCTATATATTTACATTAACATTTTTGGCATTTAGCAAACACCTTTTATCCAAAGCAACTTACAGTACAGTGACAGTCTAAGCAATTGATGGTTACAGGCCTTGATCAAGGGCCCAACAGTGACAACCTGGCAGTGATGGTGCTTGAACCAGCGACCTTCTGATTACTAGTCCAGTACCTTAACCGCTAGGCTACAACTCGCTGACACATTGTCCACACAAGACATCAGAAGGAGCTCTGTGGTATCTGATATGCATCAGTGAGTCCAGAGGAAGCCTCAACCCATCATTGCTTGTACAGACTGATCAGTTTGTGGATCCTCCTTTTCTACCCAGTCATAATTCCCTCACCTGTTACCAATCAACCTACTTATTGTGGAACGCTATAACTTTAACATTCTATAAACTTTTCACTCAAAACAATTTAAATATTGTATGACAGCATTTCATAAAGGACTAAAGCTAAAGACAAAGTGTGGTTCAACTCTTTGGATCTAAATATTATCACAGGTTGTAATTTTGTCCTTCGGCCTCTAAATGTGTCTGCTGTCCCAGCGACACATGGTGCACACAAGACATCTAAAGGAGCCCTGTGGTATCTGATACAAGACACCATAGACTTTGTGTTCTTGTTCTTTGGCATCAATGAGTCCTGAGAAAGTGGTGAGCCATGACCCATCAGTCACCTGCTTATTGTGGAATGCTGCGACTTAAATATTCTATAAACTTTTCACTCTTATTTTGCTTCTGTCCCAACATTTTTATATGCATATTCCAGAATGACAATGCCCCTAACATACTGCTAAAGAATGGCTTTAACATCTCAGCACAGACCATGAAGGACTGAAGTTAAAGATAAAGTGTGTCAACTCCTTGGATCTAAATATTATTACAGGATTTAGTAATTTTGTCTTCCGGCCTAATCTGCTGTCAAAACAGTGCTGTCCCAGCGACACATGGTTCAATCAAGACATCTAAAGGAGCTCTGTGGTATACTATATACCATACCATACCATATACAATTGACTTTGTGTTCTCTGGAAACAATGAAACCTGAGAAAGTGGTGAGCCATGACCCATCACTGCTTGTACAGACTGATCCTTTGGTGGATCCTCTTTTTCTATCCAATCATGATTCACCTGTTACCAATAAACCTGCTAATTGTGGAACACTAGAACTTTAACATTCTATAGACTTTTCACTCTTATTTTGCCTCTGTCCCAACTTTTTGGGAATGTGTTACAGGCATTAAATGTGTTTATATTTACAAAATACAACAAAGTTGACTGGAAATGGGGTTTGTACAAGTAACTATCATCAGCCCAAAATTTAACACATCCCTAACTGACATGCATAAATGTTATGAAATAGGAATTGCCATGCCAATTTTTAGGGGGTGGTCCAAATATTTTGACTAAACGGTGCAGGTCTAGCCTTTTTGATCCCACCTGTCTTTATATACTAGGACTTTGAAATCAAGAGCCTTAACTGCTCTAAGTTTGATTAAATTATATCTAATGTAAAAGTAATTTTGAATAAAAACTCTTGCCAAATAAAACACAACAAGAAGAAAGTTATAACTATTCAGAATTGCTAATGAAATGACTAAATATGTCTAAATGCTAATGAATCCAATACGAGGGATCTTCAAAAAGTTTCCGCACTTTTATATTTTGGTTGGAAGCGGTGAGGGTGGGAGGAGTAGTAATTGGTCGGGTCTCAGAGACTGAGAGACGCTTATAGTCCGGATTCAGCGCCATCTGATTTCCACCTTTTTAGACTGCTCAAAGAAGCTTAAAGGGGAAGAAGATTTCCATGTGATGATGATGTAAAATCAGTGGCTACGTACTCAACCAAAAACATTTTTTGCTGATGGCATTAAAAAGTTGGTACTACGCTGGGAAAAATTCATCAGAAGGTGACTGTAGAAAAGTGATGTAGATTGTTTTTAAAATACTTAATAAATACAGTTAAAAAGTACATAAACTTTTTGAGGAACCTCGTGAAATGACAGAATCAGAAATGTAACAGCCAATGATATGCAAAGATTTATTTTTGCAGATTGTCTTTACATACTTTTCCTCAATGATGGTTTGTCCGTTGCTCTTGGTCTCTTCTACAATGATCTTTTCCTCCTCTGGTAGCAGGACCTGAGGTACACCTTCCTTCCGCACAGCTGTGTACATATGGGCAAGGTTAGATACAGTTGTAGTTTTCATTTCCTGAAATCTGCTTCTGTTAACCTAACCTTTTTGATCTTTTACTCAAGAGACAGTAGTAAACGAGTTACGGCATACCTGTTGTGGTTTGGTGCATGCTGACTCCAGTACAATAGGCCTCAATCACTTTTAAAATCTGGGCATCTTCTTCCAATGCAGCAGTACCTATTAATCACAAGACCACAACCCACATCTGAGACTTCTGAAGCTATGATGAAACTGATGGCCTGATCAATACCACAATGGCAGGCTTTGGTTCTACCGATGGTTTCGTTTCTCTTTTCATCCCACCTACTTTTTCTGAGCAAATATTCGTCCTCGGATGGTTTCCTCTCAGTCTTTCTCTTGTTTAGGAACTTCTTGATGGGTTTTGGGCTTTTGCTGGAATCCTGAAGAGACAAACAGACCGTGAAGAAGCAAACATACTACAGCAAATCTCAAAGACAATCAAACAAAAAAGCTCTGAGCGAAACAAAAATGCAACTAACAAACAAAACCATGTCTAGCTTATACCAATTATTTCTTTATATTATTATTATTATTAATTTCTTAGGAACATGCAACACACTGCTAATTACACAAGACATCCTAAATGTTACAAAATGAACAACTGCACAGCAGCTCCACAATTAATAATAATAATAATACATTTTATTTATATAGCGCTTTTCAAGATACTCAAAGACGCTTTACATAAGACAAATAATCAAAACAAATACGTACATACACCATACAAATCATAGTACAAAATCAAAATAGTACATCAACATCAAGAATAATTAAGATAAAAACAAAGAGAGCAGCATAAGACAGTTCATTAAAAATTAGCTAAATTATGAGAGAGAACAACAAATATAGAACAATTTCTTAAAATTAGACAGAAACAGGACAGATTTACATGCAATCAGGAAACTGAAAACTTTACAAGTTTTAGGATCTAGGACTTCACATTTCTGTCGTGATCTAAGTATAAAAACTATTAAAAAGAATAGCAAAAATAAAAGCATTTATTTTGTGTTGTTACAAGTTAAATGCCATATTGAATAGATGAGTTTTGAGAAGTGACTTGAATTTGGACAGGTCAGGACAATCTCGTAGGTGTTTGGGGAGAGCATTCCATAAAGATGGAGCAGCTATGGAAAAGGCCCTGTCACCCCAGGTCCGGTGCTTGGTCCTAGAGGGTATGGACAGTAGGTTAGCCTCAGAAGAGCGAAGGCTACGGGAGGGAATGTGCTGATGGAGCAGGTCGGTGAGGTAGGATGGGGCCTGATTATGGAGAGCTTTGTGAGTGAATAGAAGAATTTTGAATTGAATGCGTTGAGCAACGGGAAGCCAATGAAGTTTTTGTAGAACAGGTGTAATATGATCACGGGAGCGAGTATGAGTAAGGAGGCGAGCAGCTGAATTCTGGATATACTGAAGTTTTTTTAGGATTTTGTTAGATGTACCATAAAGGATGCTATTGCAATAATCAATTCTGGATGTAATAAAAGCATGAATCAAGGTTTCGGCGGCAGAAAAGGAGAGTGATGGACGTAGACGTGCTATGTTTTTTAGATGAAAGAAAGCAGTTTTGGTGATGTGATTTACATGGAGGTCAAAAGAGAGGTTGCTATCAAAAATTACACCAAGATTTCGGATGTTAGAAGACGGAGACAAAGTGTCATTATCAATGGTAATTTGAAAATTTTTTGTGGTTTTTGCCAGGGTTGTAGGACCTACGATGATCATATCTGATTTTTCACAGTTTAATTTGAGGAAATTAGCTTTCATCCACAATTTCATTTCAGTGATGCAATTTGTCAGAGTGGAGTGAAGTTCAGTATTAATGGATTTGGAGGAGATGTAAAGCTGAATATCATCAGCATAGCAGTGGAAATGTAAACCATGCCGACGTATGATGTCACCAAGGGGGAGCATATAAAGAATAAACAAAAGGGGACCTAACACTGAGCCTTGGGGAACGCCTTGGGACAGTGGAGCAATGGCAGAACTACAATTGTTGATATTAACAAACTGTTGTCTGTTTACGAGATATGACCTTAACCACAAAAGGGCAGTACCAGTGATGTTGACAGAGGATTCAAGGCGGGACAGAAGAATGGAGTGATTAATGGTGTCAAAAGCTGCAGTAAGATCAAGGAGGACGAGAATATTAATTTGTCCAGAGTCTGAGGAAAGAAGAAGGTCATTTGTGACTTTGAGGAGGGCTGACTCAGTGCTGTGCTGGGGGCGGAAACCAGACTGAAATGATTCAAATAGATTATTGGAATTTAGGTGATCTTTGAGCTGTGAGGCAACAACACGTTCCAGTATTTTCGACAGAAATGGAAGATTGGAAATGGGCCGAAAGTTACTCATAATGTTAGAGTCAAGTCCAGGTTTTTTAAGTATGGGAGTAACAGCAGCCAATTTGAGTGATTGAGGGACTGAGCCAGAACTAAGAGAGGAATTGATTATCTCTGTGATAAGTGATGAGATAACTGGAAAACAACCCTTAACAAGTTTTGATGGAGCAGGATCCAAAACACAAGTGGAGCTTCGCATCCCTGTTAAGATCTCAGATAGGTCCAAATGAGACACAGGTGAGAACTGAGACAGAGGCTGGGTAATAAATTGAGATGAGATAGGCGGAGAAACAGAGATGACAGGGGAAACTGTCAGAAAATTGTGGATATTCTCAACTTTTGTTTGAAAAAATGAGAGGTAAGAGTTACACTTGTCAACTGTAAAGGAATTGGTAGTATTGTCAACTGGTTTGAGAAGTTTATTTATTGTGGAAAAGAGAGTCTTAGGATTTGTTGATCCAGCATGTATGAGTTCGGAATAGTAAGTGGATCGGGCTGCCGTAATTAAATGAATCCGTTTAATGATTATATTACTTTTTACTGCACAGTATTACAGTTAGTGTGTGCAGCACAGCAACATGAGTCCTAATAATCTTAGTTCAATCCAGGCCTCCATTCACTGTTGTGAATGATCTCCTCGAGTCCATAGTGTTTTTTTAATTTTATTTTTTTAGGTATTCCAGTATTTTCTTCCACCTCCCCAAAAAGTGTGTTGCACTGAATGGACACTACAATGTGTGACCTTATGCACACATTCCAAAGATGTCCAAACTGTTCTTAATCCTATGAAATATAGTTTTCTTAAGGTTAATACATTGGCCAATTAACACTTTATCCACATCTGTAGGATCAACTTTTACCTGTATAAAGATAAACTGATGAAATATGCTGAAGAAAAGACAGTAAATCAGAAAAGTCATTAAATTGAGTTGTAGTATCGACCAGGTGTCATGTACAGCAGGGTTTTTAAACCCTGGGAAAAGGGTAGCAGAGAAAAATAATAATAATTAAATAGACTTGTACGTGAATGACGTTACATCTTGTAAACCACAGTGGGACCAGATTGTACAGTAAGATGCATTGTTTGTGCTGCCTGGTTCATGTGTACAGCACCGAATTACAATCTTAAAAACCATTTGGAGTTTGGACTGTTGAACGATTACGAATAAAATAGCAGAAATTACATAACAGTTTGTTCTTAGACAGCTGATTTTTTTGGAAAACATCAAGAAATTCACCAACATTGCTTTAGTGGCCGAAGCATAAAATTAGTGCTTTTGAATTTTTCCATATTAGTGTGAACTGTCATAGATTAAATGACATAGATTAAATCCATTACCAATAAGTTTATTTTATAAATTATATGTTGCAGCCTTATTAAAATAATGCATATGGATAAAATTAACATTTAACAGTAGTATTTATTTGTTTATTGATCTTAAAAGTTGCCACACTGGCTCATTCTGGTCCATATATCAAACCTGGCCCAGTTTTTGCAGGATTCCCTTCCTGATGCAGCCCTTCTATTTGTATCTGGGCCTGGGACCTGCACTGAGAGCACACCGACAAGTGCACCTCACAATCCCACCCCCATCCCAATTGTGCTTATATTTATTATCATATTTTTTCTTCATTTTTATTTATCTTTAGTAACTGTATGAAGCTGTTATATAATATAATATAATAATAATAATAATAATAATAATAATAAATGAATAAAAAAATTAATTAATAAAAAAACGTGAAAAGAAATGTAAGCATACTTGTTTCTGCAGAACATGTCCCATACTGTAATCATCTTGTGCTTTTTAATTATATGTTTTTTTCTATTAGGCGCAAACAAACATTTTATTATTAATTTCTAAACAGAAATGATTTGGTAGGAACAAAAACATAGCAGTTGCAATCTACAGAACGCTGGGCAAGACACTAATGTAAAAGAACAAAATAGGCCACAAGACAAATGAATAAACAGGAAATCAGTGGTTTACTGGGGAGGGGGGGGGGGGGGGGTAGAAGAGGAAGAAAATAAAGACAAAAGCATGAAGCATAAAGTTTATGACATCAAAGCTCGCCAAGCACACAAGAAACAATCACACACATACACTTACACATATTCACAAAGAGACTGGTCTACTCTTACCTTCAGGATATAAGACATCCTCTAAAGAAGCAGGAAATAGAGAGAAAAGGTGTAAGAAAATGTATGAAAAACAGGACAGGAAAATGATGAAGAGAACAGTAAGAGGTGAACATATTAAATGGGTCCTTATATTTAGAAAGTTACAGAAGTGAAATGGGTGGAAAAATCAACAGAACAATCATATCAAGTAACTTGGCAATTATAAATTGCTTAAATTGATTGACATTAACAACATGAATAATTCATAAAAGCTCCCTGCATCTTCGTGATTAACTCTCAACAAAAACTCTAAAGCTTATGCTAGGGCCATTCCGAAGACTTGTGTATTAAATGCTAATATGCGCATCAGGGTTCTTCAAAAAGTTTCCGCACTTTTAAAAACTCTTTATTAAGAATAAGAATTTCAAAAACAAATGACATCACTTTTGTACACAGTCACCTTCTGATGCATTTTTCCAGCGTTGTACCAACTTTTTTAATGGCATCGGCAAAAAATGTTTTTGGTTGAGCGCGTAGCCACTGATGCACCGCTGCTTTCACATCATCATCACATGAAAATCTTCTTCCCCTTAAAGCATCTTTGAGCATCCAAAAAGGTGGAAATCAGACGGTGCTAAATCCGGACTATAAGCATCTCTCTCAGTCTCCCACCCTCACTGTTTCCAACCGAAATATAAAAGTGCGGAAACTTTTTAAAGATCGTTCGTATGTATACATTAATTGCTAATTTGAAACAACACACTCCAAAAATGTATAATAATAATAATAAAATAAGAAGAATGTACAAGGCACAGAAAGTTCAAGGTTTGCAAAAAAACTGTGAGTGAATAACCCTGTTTGAGAATGTTTCTTAATGCATGATTACTACTGACTACTATTGAGGGTGAGTCAAAATTATGTTAACACGTAAAATGGCGGAAACCATTTATTCACAAAACATGCATACTGTATGTGTAAGATGATTTACAGGACAGTCTCAACCTGTTCACCATTATGTTCAACACTCAAAAACCAGCGAGCAACAGTACCATTTAAAGCCCGGACACACATTTCGCGGGGAATAGATCCATTAGTGTTAACATAATTTTGACTCATCCTGTATTTACAGTACATAACAATATTATAAGTTTTTTAGAATTGGACACCAACTTCTCTCAGCTTAAGAATTTTGAACAAAGACTGATGCAAGTACAACTTTTAAATTGTTTTTGTGAATAATGAATAATAACAACAAAGGACAACGTCCGTTACAGTATGGGTGTGTTAGTGCCAGAGGCATGGCTAACTTAAACCATTAATGCTGAGGGGTACATAGACATTTTGAAGCAACCTATGGTGCCAGCTAGACATCCCCACTTGTTTAGCAAGACAGCGCCCAGTCACATTGTGCACACTGAGAGCGCAGGTGCTAAACTAGGCTGTCTGTATTTAAGACCTGTCTCCTACTGAAAATGTTTGGTGCAGTATGAAGCACATTACAGAGCAACACAGATTCTGTATTGTTGAACAGCTAAAGTGTTACATCAAGCAAAGTAAACAATTACAGAACGTTATCAAAAGATGGGTAATGGACGCTCAGGTGGCACAGCGGTAAAACATGCTAGCACACCAGAGCTGACATTTTGAGCTTGTCGGTTCGAAACTCAGCTCTGCCACCCAGCAGGCTGGGCACCTACATGAACAATGATTGGCTGTTGTTCAAGGAGGGTGCCGAAGAGGATCTCAAAATTGATGCAATTATGATCTCTGCTGGCTGATTGATGGCGCCTGTACAAAGACGAGGGAGAATGGGATCAGGGTGTGTCTCTTCGTACACAAAGCTGATCCACTTATGAACTCGCCTCGTGCAGGTGAAAAGATGCAGTCGGCTACTGAACACATGTCGGAGGGGGCGTGTGTTACTCACAGCTCTCCTCAGTCAGGGTGGAGATCAACATCAGTAGAATGCAAGTGTAATGCAATTGAATATGACTCAATTGGGAGAAAAATTGCAGAAAAATGCAAAACAAAAAAAGGGGTAATGATGCCTGTGTTCTAACTCTAAAATGTATTAGAAATAAATTTAGAAACCGTGAATATATACAACAAATTAAAAAGATAAAATGATCAAAACATTACATCTTGTTTTTGTTCTGTTGAATACATGTCAAAAAGGATATAAAATCATTGTTATACAGTCGAATCCGGTTAATCGGGACCACATCGGGACGCGATCGTTTTGGTCCTAATAACCGGCTGGTCCGATTACACGAACATGCCCTATGTTACAAGTGCTATAATTTATGTAACATATTAAATGTTTATTAAACCTTTATTGTGCGATATACTGTACACGTATAGCGAACGTACAGACAAGAACTACTGTTGCTTACGAACTTTGTTCATTGAAAAATAAATTTGCAAACAACTTTTTCGAAACGATCTACAACACAATGTATAGGTACTCAGCATGCGAAGCATAATAAAAAAAAAGTTCTTACTAAAGATGCAGATGGATCCAATAACCACGCTGCTGGCTACTGGGTGCTTCGTTGTGGGAAAGAAAGTGGTGGGCGTGTTCACCTCCCGCTGGTTTTGCTCTTGTCAACACAACTTTTCGGATTTCCTGACCTTTGATAAAAGCATAAATTCTCCCGGGGAGCCCAGGAATCCTCCCACATCTCGCTGACCCGCTTTGCATCCGCTCTAAGTGGCGACTTGTGGCTTCTTTTTCTTATTCGCTCTCACGTTCTTTGGTCCGATTAAACGGAATTTTGGTCCAAATAAGCGAATAACATTACACGTACATAATAGGATTTGTTTCGGTACTTTAGGATTCGGTCCGAATAAGCGGCTGGTCCGATTAACCGGTGGTCCAATTAACCGGATTCGACTGTATATAATTAAGGGTTTTCATTATTTTGTCAATGTTTTGTATTCATTTATTCCAGACAACAATAAATAATGCAAAATCCTAACATAAATAAAAGTACATGTGAGCAAAACCTTACAAAACCACACACACTCTTAAGTTATCTGTTTATCTTCAGAGTAGACCACTACTGAAACGTGTGGTAAGGATTTTGGTAGAGTTCAGGTAGTGGTTAATCAGCAGTATTCACAAGGTATGACAGATATGACAGTAAAGAGTTGTTTACACTCAGATCAGTAAGTGCATGGGTGGTGGGCCGCGTACGCTTCCGCGCAGGACCACTTAGAAGACTTAAGGGGTGAATTACGCTCCCACTCAACCACTTTTCGTCTGACTCACTATTTTCCGACAGTGTTAGAAGTGGGCATAGAACTGCTTACCTCTTTGTAACCCAGGGCGGCCGACGGTTTAAGCGGTGGAGCAGGTCGCAGGCAGCTCAGGGACCATGGTTTGGTTATCTTTGGTGGCTCCAGGGAGCATCGCACACCTGTGGGTGTTCCAAAGCCTGGCACGTGACTGTGGGAGGAAGGGCCCATAATGCTAATGGGTTTGCCTTCTACATTCTGCCAACAAAGAAAAAAAATACAGAATTTAAATATACACCGATCAGCCATAACATTAAAACCACCTCCTTGTTTCTACACTCACTGTCCATCTTATCAGCTCCACTTACCATATAGAAGCACTTTGTAGTTCTACAATTACTGACTGTAGTCCATCTGTTTCTCTACATACTTTTTTAGTCTGCTTTCACCCTGTTCTTCAATGGTCAGGACTCTCACAGGACTACCACAGAGCAGGTATTATTTGGGTGGTGGATCATTCTCAGCACTGCAGTGACACTGACATGGTGGTGGTGTGTTAGTGTGTGTTGTGCTGGTATGAGTGGATCAGACACAGCAGCACTGATGAAGTTTTTAAATACCGTGTCCACTTACTGTCCACTCTATTAGACCATCTTACCTAGTTGGTCCACCTTGTAGATGTAAAGTCAGAGACGATCGCTCATATATTGTTGCTGTTTGAGTTGGTCATCTTCTAGAACTTCATCAGTGATCACAGGTTTGGTTGGTGGACTATTCTCATCTCAGCAGGGACAGTGATGTGTTTAAAAACTCCATCAGCGCTGCTGTGTCTTATCCACTCATACCAGCACAACACACACTAACACACCACCACCATGTCAGTGTCGCTGCAGTGCTGAAAATGATCCACCACCTAAATAATACCTGCTCTGTAGTGGTCCTGACCATTGAAGAACAGAATGAAAGAGGGCTAACAAAGCATGCAGTGATAGAGATGGACTACAGTCAGTAATTGTAGAACTACAAAAAGCTCCTATATGGTAAGTGGAGCTGATAAAATGGACAGTGAGTGTAGAAACAAGTAGGTGGTTTTAATGTTATGGCTGATCGGTGTACAGTCAGTCTTTGTGGTTAATCATCAGAAACATCTTTCTAATATTAAACGCTCACTTCACTCAGAGCCTGAGGGAGGGGGAGGGAAGTTTCCATGCTTTGTCTGGAGCAAGTTGCATTTTCTGCTACTAACTAAATTAGTGAGAGTAGCAAAATTGTACAGGGTGCTTAGAGAGAGCTCGGGTCTTTTTTCCGATACACGTAAGATGAAACTATGCGTGGTCTATCTTTTGCTTAATAAGTTCTTCAGTTACAGTTGAGGTCAAAAGTGCACTTATTCTTCTAAAGACAATGGAAAATAAGTCAAACTATGTAGACGCCTGACCATAAGCTTGTTGGACATTGTATTATAAATCCATTAGCATTGATATAGAGGTAATATGCCAGTTTTTTTTCACAACACTCCATTAGCCCATGGCAATGTAAAGCATGCTTTGCTGTAGACAGAGACAACTGCCTTCAGCAGCATCTAATTGCTGTTAAGTTTTTTTTTTGCTGTTAAGCTCAAGTTTTTTGTGATTCTAGGTTTAGATCTAAGCATTTATACTGTATACATAACCTCGGCACCAAGACCACTTCTCCTTGTACTTTATATAACTGGACAATCATTGCTACAGACAACCTTGGCACCCAAATTATGTTCAGGTGACATTCCTGAAGTCTATAATCTGATTTCTGAGATCTTTTCTATGGTATTGGTTGTGGCTCAGTCTAAAAGGTGCAGGTGCATAGTTATACAGTACATGCACAGAGAAGTCACAGGATGTTATAGAAGTCAGTTATAATCACTGACAAGAAATAAGAACATGTCACAAAGTTAAATGACAATATGGAACTTCTTACACTTTCAAGTAAAACAAACTCCGTTTCATAAAAAGTTGGGACATTTTGTCAACGCAATTTGTTTAGCAAACAAACAGAAATAGTGCCCTATAGAGGACGTGCATTAACATATCAACGAAACATGGAATTTGATGGTGCTTGAGTGGCACAGTGGTAAAACATGCCAGCCCACCAGTGCTGAGATTTCAAGATCTCAAGTTCAAGTCTTTGCTCTGCTAAAGTCAGCCGGGCATCTACACAGACATGCAATCTGAAGGGGGAGGGACAATGGCTGAAACAGGGTTCTTTGTTGCTGGGGCAATAATGGCCTCAATTACAATTCAATTAAACTGAAGAATTTTTTCTCCTTGCTTGGTGATGATGGCCAGAGCCCTTTGATAGATTGGCGCCCTGTCTGGGGTGTATTACTGCAATAAATTGATACAAACCCAATGTAGTGGCAACTGTTGTGGCTAACTAAGGTTGGGGGCTTAATATGCTGAGTTTTGATGTCACTTTGATGTCACTTTCACTCAAGCATGAGTGTTCAATACTTTAATGTGCTGCTCGTACCTTAATGATGGTTCCAACTGGGCTGCCACCTTTGATGAAAGCATGGAGGTGCTCCAGCCACTCCTGTAACTCCTGAGAGCTACTGCAGTAGACTGTGGTACGGTCCATCCCTCCTCCTACAAAACAACCACAGCGTGTATAATTTTAGCTCTGTGATTCAAAACATCCTTGAATTTAAACCTGAACATGCCAATGTATGGAGAAGTTTGGTGATATGGCAAACAAAGCAGCCATAGATACTAACAAACTGCCAACATTGTTTTTAGCTAGGGATTAGCTATAAGGCTAAAGCAGACAGTGATATTTTAAGATGCCCAGAAGCCATGTGTTTAATAGCATTGGCTTTTGTGCACTTTTGCAAGCGTCAAACTGAGATGCACTTAATATGGCCAAAAGTATGTCAACGTGCCATCTAGTTATTGACTTCAGGTGTTTTAGCCACACCAATTAACTGGTGTGACAACAATTCGGAAAAGGCCTGTTCCTGTTCCACCATGGAACAGGTGTAAGGTCCATAAAGACATGGTTCAAGTTCAGTGTGGAAAAACTTTAGTGGTCTGCACAGAGCCCTGAACGCAGCCAAAAAACACTATAAGGATGAATCAACATGCTGACTGTGAGCCAGGCCTCGTTCAACGTGCCTGTTGTAAGTACAACTAACATGGTATTACCAAGATAGTGTGTGTTTTTTTTGTTCCTTGAGGAGTTTCCATGCTTTGTTTGGAGCAAGTTGCATTTTCTGCTACTAACTAAATTAGTGAGAGTAGCAAAAACAGTACAGGGGGCTTAGAGAGAGCTCGGGTCTTTTTTCCGATACACGTAAGATGAAACTATGCGTGGTCTATCTTTTGCTTAATAAGTTCTTCAGTTACAGTTGAGGTCAAAAGTGCACTTATTCTTCTAAAGACAATGGAAAATAAGTCAAACTTTGTGGACATCTGAGAACATGGTTAAACATTCCAAAACCATCAGCAATAATATGGAGGTAATGTGCCAGTTTTTTCACAGCACTCTATTAGCCCATGGCAATGTAAAGCATGCTTTGCTGTAGACAGAGACAACTGCCTTTAGCAGCATCTAATTTGTGTATCAGATGCAGAAGTGTTGTTGGGATTTTTAAACACCTACAATAATAAAGGGGCCAGTATGTTTTAACTGTATTCAGAAATCCCAACAACACTGCTGCAACATACACTCAAACCCAACCAACACATGTTATTGCCCTGCTAGTGTCATCATAGCTAATCATCTGATCAGGGGGTCTCTTTTAATTGATTATTTAAATACAGGTTGTTCCAAAATCTACAGAGCAATTGGCATACAGTCAGTAATTGTATACCCACAGAATAATGTGTATAGTGTAATTCCTAATAATGTGTGCAGTCAGTGTATGGAGCTCATACAATATATCAAATTGCCTAAATTATTTTTGTTTAATAAAACACACATTAAGCACATTAAAAAGAACTGAAACAAACCTCCAATCTCAAAGGCATATTGACCCGTCTCTGGATCATCTAACACTTTGGTCACTGTGGTTCCTGAGAGAGGCAGTCGACCCTAAGAAGGAACAGGAGTTGTTGAGATGACCCTGACTGGACTTTTAAACACAAAAATAGAAGTTTTCATTATCTGCTGTGATTTGTGGACCTACCTGATAAATGAAGCCACTCATTCGTGGGCTGGCAGATAAGATAATTAGCATGTTGGAAAACAGCATTAAGTAACGCTCGTCTTTGTCCTGTAACAAACACATAACATGGCTAACAATTAAACACACGCTACATTTACGGTGTAGTTTTGTTAAATGCCGCAAATGTAAATGTAAAAAAATAGCTCAGAATAAAAGTACGATTATGTGCTTTTCCCTTAGTCTTTTATTATTATTGTCTGGAAATGACCACTAAAATAAAAAGATTGTTAACAAGTCAATACAAACAGAGACCTTTACATTTGGCAGCACAACCAAACTTTGACACCATCTTTGAAACCACATGGCTGAGAACAAAACATTTGCTGAGAACAAAGCTTTGTTCATTCTGACACCCTGCCAACTCCAGAGAAGCCCAGGCTGTTCCACTCGTTCATTTCCTTACCTCACTAGAGCTGTTTTGAACGTGGACCTGGGACATGTAGGACACCTGCCCAAGAGACTTAATGCTGTCTCCCTCCCATCCACGCACCGGCTCTGACAGGATCTGCACCTCCAGGTCCTTTCTCTTACGCAGCTCCTGGCACTGCGTCTGGAAAAAGTCAGAGGTGAAAAAAGGGTGAAAAATGTCACACTGTGGTTATGTTTTTTTTTTTAACAAAGCCACACATCAGAAAATATGGCACCCTCAGAAATTCTTATGAACAAAAAGCCTGCTTCTATTTAGATTTTAAATATTTTTAAAATTCATCAGCATATTTAGGAACTCATGCAGTTATACATTACATATGACTAAGGCCCTACCTAATTCAAGGCCGTGAAAATTGCATCACGGACCGTGAAATTAGCCTTTTACCGTGTAATATGCAATTTGCAAATTTAAGGTTTGTCACCAGCATCGAGATTTTAAACACACCGGTTCGAATCTCGACTCTGCTACCGGTCGACTGGGCACCATCTAGCGGGCACAATTGGCAGTGCCTGCAGCAGACAAAATTGGCCACCATGTCTGCTGGGTGGGAAAAGGCCGGACTAAGTGGCGGCCTAAGTGGTGGGGTCTACAAACACTGTGCAAGGACCCTGGTTAGCAGACCTAGGCGCCTGTGCAGAAGTGGGTGAGCCTCATGTGTGAATCCATCAAAGCACGGGCAAAAAAGAAGGGGTTAAGGGACTGCGCATGCTTTGGAAGGGGCGTGGAGTAGGCCAATATACCCTCCTCAAACGCAATCGGGATCCCCATCAGCGGAAGACAAATTGGCTATGCTAAATCAGAAGAAAAAGAGAGAAAATGCATAAAAAAATGGGAAAAAAAGGGTTTGTGTTTAGCGATTTAATGGTTTTCATTCGTGTTGCGTTTAAGTGCCTTATGTTTACTGGTTAATTTGCACTGTAAGGTGGTTCTAGCAATCCTACGGCAATTCAGTTAGCAATCAATTAGTCAAAATGCCCAAGATGTCGAAGCCTAAAGCAGCTAAAAACACGACTCGGGTAACTAAGTTTGGAAAACTCACAACCAATTCTGCCTAGCGCGGTGGCTGGATGTTCTAGGTTTACATTCAACCATTAAGGTAAGCTGTGCTGTGTATTGTAGCTTCATTTATTCTAGCATTCAATTTATGAGTGTTATTTAATGACTGGTGTAAAATGTGGGACTTTTCTTTATAAATAAGTGAAAGCTGTCATTTCTGAAAAACAAGGTCCTTGAAATTAAGCACATTTTCCCGCAAATTTGGTAGGGCCCTATACATAAAATAAGAGGTGATAGAAAGGTCAAATTCCCCATGTCATTTGTTAGCATGTTAAATATTAGAGAATAAACAAATGAAAGGAGACAAACGTGTGGAGTCTTATCATTAATAAACACTCCTAAAAATACCCACTTTTTCAGTGTTAGTTTACAAACTACAACTGGAGTAACTAAGACGTGCAGTGTGCATATAATAATGTACATTCATTTATTAATTTGGGGCGGCACGGTGGCTCAGTAGGTAGCACTGTCGCCTCACAGCAAGAAGGTCCTGGGTTCGATCCCCAGGCGGGGCGGTCCGGGTCCTTTCTGTGCAGAGTTTGCATGTTCTCCCTGTGTCTGCGTGGGTTTCCTCCCACAGTCCAAAAACATGCATTAAAGTTAATTGGAGACACTGAATTGCCCTGAAGGTGAATGGGTGTGTGTTAGTGTGTGTGTCTGCCCTGCGATGGACTGGCGCCCCATCCAGGGTGTTACTGTGTGCCTTGTGCCCATTGAAAAGCTGGGATAGGCTCCCCCCGTAACCCTAACTGGATAAGCGGTTAAGACAGTGAGTGAGTGAATTTATTAATTTGGCTGCAGTTAAAAAGTAGATATAAATATTTGATTCTGAGTTCAATGATCCAGCTATTTCAAACAACAAGAATGTCTAGTGTACAGTATGCACAAGTCAGCGCTGATATAAAAAGTTAGTTGTATAAACAAGTACTTTCATAGAATGACGTAATTAATGTGACTAAAAATCAAACTGTGACATGACCCAACCATGACGTTACATTTACAACATTCATTAAGCAGAAGCTCCTTGCCAGTACTGGTATGGAAAGAAGCATTAAGTCAGCCTGTGTGGTATTTGCACTCATCATTTGTAGTGATGATAGAAAGGTGTAGGAAAGGCAACCAGCTCTTTGACATATCAGATATAGCTTGCACATGCAGTTTTTTTCAGTCACGGGGGTAGACTAAGTCAAAAAGGAGCAGCAACAACATCGGGGTGCACTACTGTGAAAAGAAGGGAAATTCCCTGAACTGGCAGGAAAATGTAACCTAACTGCAAGGTGTTCCGCAGAACGCTCAAGGTAACGCTGTTCTTATAAATAACCCAGCGTAATGAAAGCGCTGAGGTTAGATGTGTTCCCACTGAGGATTCTCTAAAAAGCTTTAGGGATGACTCACTAAGTCTTCTTTCCTTTCTGAGATGCTTTAAATCTAATAGGAAAAGTAGAAGAATGCATAGACTCAGTCACTGAACACCCACTTTTGTAACACATACACCCACTGAGGTTGGCTGTGGCTGAATTATACAAATCCTGCTCTCCTACATAAGCATTAGAAACAGCCATAGAAACAGTCAGCATTTCTTATTTGCATAAGAGATGCTGTCCCAGTGTCTGAGGGTTGTCATACAGTAGTGGAGAAAGTGCACAGTTTGGAAAAATAAAGCATAATTAGCTTGATCTTAAATTATACTAACCTTTAAAAGTACAACAAATTCTAAAAAGTTATTTAAATTGTGTTCTTTGCCGAGTTCAGGAATTAACTGAATGCAAGGTTCTGTAGTCATAACACACTGAGGTTTAGAACAGTGGTTTAGTGGATTGCAAACCAAAACTGGGTCACAGACAAGCATGAAACTAATTATTGGTGTCTCCAGGAGCACATGTAAGAGAAGTTTTGTTTAAGTTGGCAAGCCAATGCCCCCTCACTCGTCTGAGGTAATAAACTCATGGGATTTAAGAAGGCAGCTTGGGAACAGTCATGGGAGATTATTTTGAATTTGACTTTAGTAGATTTGGTTTGTTATGCTCTGCCATGCTCTTGTCTGTTAGTCCATGCTCTTGTCTGTTAGTCCATGCTCTTGTCTGTTAGTCCATGCTCTTGTCTGTTTGTCCATGCTCTTGTCTGTTTGTCCATGCTCTTGTCTGTTTGTCCATGCTCTTGTTTATACTCTTGTTTATGTTTATGCTCATGTTTAAGTCTTGTTTAGGGATAGTCGTGTTCAAGTTTTGTGTTAGTTAGTTCATGTGTAGCTTTAGCTTTTGTTAGCAGTTAGTTTAGCTTAGCAATTAGCTTAGGTAATGTGTTTGTGAGTCTTGTCTTGTGTCTTTTGTTATTATTAAAACATTTTGTTAAAAAGTCTCTGCAAGTGTGTCCGCCCCTCTTGTCTCGTCTTAGCCCAATACGTTACAGAAATGTTTACAGGTTAGAAATAAAACTTCTGAGTAAAGTTAGATGGATTCCTGACAAATGTGAGTCCTAAATCAAAACCACAGGTCTGGAGTAGAGCTGACCTTTTTTTTTTTTTTTTTTTTTTACTTCAATTTCATTGCAGACAGTATGAATTCAAAATATTTCATGTTTTGCCTGGTCAACTTGATTTTATTTGTTAATATATACCTCCATTCCTGCATTTTAGGCCTGCAACACATTCCAAAAAAAGTTGGGACGGTAAAGCATTTACCACTTTATAATGTTACCATTCATTCTGGCACAATTCTGGCAGGATACCCAACGATCAGGTGTTATTTTGACCAATTCTTCCTGCAAACACGTCTTAACAAAATGGGATTGTCGTCTTATTTTTAATTTCAAAATTCTCCACACATTCTCTATTGGGGACCGATCAGGACTGCAGGCAGGCCAGTCCAGTACCCGTACCCTTTTCTTTCGCAGCCATGCCTTTGTAATGTATGCAGGAATAGTTTTTAAATTCACTTGCATATTTAGGAACTCTCATACAGTCATACATGAGATATAAGGGGATAGAAAGGCCAAATTCTTTATCATTTATCAACATGTTAAATTTTAGAGAATAGACAAATGAAAAGAGACTTCTAAAAATCCCAATTTCCACTGTTATTTCAGAAGCTACAAACCTAACCATGAAGCCCAAAAGTCCTCAAGTGGCTGAAATGCAGGAATGAATGTATGTTTATTAACAAATAAAATGAAGCTGACCGGACAAAATATGAAATTTCTGGAGAACATGATGAAACACAATAATGGAAACAATTGAAATCACACTGCACGTCTGCGACATAACAGTTATCAGAGAAATGTTGAGAAATGTCAACATTTGAATTGAATGTCCCAACTTTTCTGGAAACAGGGTTTGTATATGGACCAGACTATGAAAATGCAGTAACGGAATCAAATAAATGCAATCAAAATGACCTTAAATTTTGAAAATATTTAGATGTTGTAGAGAATATAAGCTATAACCTGAAACCTTTGCCATTTGAAAGATTTGAAAGATCAACTTATTGTTTGTTTAGTGAGGATTGTAGCTGCTAAGTGCTTTGGATCTAGTAAAAAAATGATCTAATAAAGAGATTATAACATGAATATGGGTTCATAATTTCTGACTTGGGGTTGTTCAACTTTTCTGTGTATTATAAACTTGTAAGATTTTAGCTAGACAGAACATCTAAGCTTTCAATTCCCACAATTCAGAATTTGGATGTTTTTGTGCTTTTCTGTGCTTTTGTCACTCACATTAAGAGTCGAGTCCCTCTGCACTGCCTAGTTTGGCCTGCAGATAAGGCACGGAGGTGTGTGATCTATCAATTCCCCAGACTGGCTTCATGAACGGTAGTTTGTTCCAAGTGGAAGGTTTCCAATGTATCATGGCTTCTCTCTTTTTTGTGTGCCAGCTCACACTTGCATTTTCTCTGAAGCCAGATGTCAGCGTTTTTTTGGTTTGGTTTTGGTTTCTGGGAACTGTTCCGGTCGTGTTTTAGGGCCTTGTTAAAGAGTCGCACAGTGAGTAAAAGGGAAATGAATGAAGTGAGAGCAAAATATGCCCAAGTGATAACAATATTAATGTACTTTCACTTTATTACTTTCCACCTTACCTAACTGATGTAAAATTAAATCTACACAATGAAAGTGAAAGATTTTTTTAATCTAACATATCAAACCAATAAAAGATGCAAACAAAGACTAGCTGAGCTGCCAACTGAAAGTAACACATTAACACAGCAGTCAGATTTTGTGTGTGTGAGCACTTGACACATTGTTAAGCAGAGGGATGAGTCACTCATAGCAGTTACATACCACCAGATATTTAAAAGCAACTGTTGCTTTTAGGATGTCGCTGTAGTCTGGGTGAGCTTCCTGTAGGAGAAAAAGAAATGGTTTAGAGGCTCACATTTAAAAAACATTTTTAACAAGAGGTTTAAGGTCTGATTTTACCTCAACGTGCCTCTCGAGCTCCTGCAGGAGGGTGGGATATTTCTCCAACCTCATGAAGGGCTTGCTCAGGCTGGTGGTCAGAGTCAGGATGCCGGGGGCATTGGCACCCTGGCCCTCCATGAATTTATCCAGCTCCTCACTGGCAACACAAACAAACCAAAGTAATGAAATGTTATTGTGTCTCTGATTTGGATTTGTCAATACAGACATGTTCATATGTATAAGACAAAATACAGCAGTTTAGCCCAGTGGTGGTCAGTCCTCAGAACGCCGTCAGTGTTCTCCTAGGTTCTCCAACATACCTAAACTTCATCTCAATTTCACATTATGTTGATTTGTTAGTGAATAATGAGTTAACATCATCTCTTCTTCTATTTCTTTTCCTTTTAGCTGCTCCCAATAAGGGTCACCACAGTGGATCATTCGTCTGCATCTTGCCCTTTTCTGAGCGTCCACCTCTGTCACCCCAACCTCCTCCATAAACCTCCTCTTTGGCCTTCCCTTCATTTGCCTGCATGGCTGAGTTGGTCTAACTAATAGAAGCAAAATAAACTTTTGCTCTTTTCCCAGTATGTTTTTCCCACCTCCCAAAAATATGCCAGTCTGTTTGAGTAAGGATGTAATGCAATGAAATAGGACTCACAGTCTTACATTTTGCGCATTTAGCAGATGCTCTTATCCAGAGCGACTTACTAAAGTGCTTCCATAGTGAACATCACCTTACTCTAGTTTAAGTAGACAACAGTCCAAGAACACAAATCAGCTGAATACCCTGTTAGAACCAAAGTTTTTTTTTATAATGCAAGAAATAAATAAGAACATTAGTAAGTTGTTAGTTCTCAGCTTAAGTGCTTAGTAAAGATGTGGGTTTTAATCGTCTTTTAAAGACAGCGAGAGACTCAGATGTTCAGACAGACAAGGGAAGCTTGTTCCACCACTTGAGTGCTAGTACAGAGAAGAGCCTTGATGCTGGTCTTCCTTGAGTTCTGGGTGGAGGATCAAGTAGTGGCTCGAAGGTTGCATGGTACAGAGTGGGGTTTTATTAGACCTCAAAGGTAGCTTGGGGCTGGTCCATTTTTGGCCTTGTAGGCGAGCATCAGTGTTTTAAACTGAATGCGGGCAGCTACAGGAAGCCAGTGAAGGGAACGCAGCAGTGGGGTGATGTGGCAGTGTTTAGGTTGGTTAAAAAACAGGCGAGCAGCTACATTTTGGATGAGTTGTAAGGGTTTAATAGTGGACATAGGAGCACCTGCCAGGAGGGAGTTGCAGTAGTCCAACTGTGAGATTACAAGTGATTATACAAGAATCTGAGAGGCTTCCAAGGAGAGAAAGGGACGAATCTTCTTGATGTTGTAGAGGAGGAACCAGCATGATCTTGTTAGCTGGTTATCTAGGACAACACTTAGATTTCGTACATTATCATATGGTCTGATCTGGAAGTCATCAAGAGAGATGACTAGGTCTTGGGTTGGAGATTAATCTCCAGGAATATAGAAGCTTACTACTACTAGTCTCACTCGACTTGATCCTCCACCCAGGACTCGAGGAAGACAAGCATCAAGGCTGTTCTCTGTTCTAGCGCCGAAGTGGTGGAATGAACTTCCTCTGTCTGTCCGAACATCTGAGTCTCTTGCTGTCTTTAAAAAACGATTAAAAACCCACCTTTTTACTAAACACTTAGGCTAACTTGTACTTATTTACTAACATTTTGTTCCATTCTTTTCCATTTCAAAAAAAAAAAAAAAACTTTGGTTCTAACAGGTTTTAGCAGATTTATGTTCTTCGACTGTTGTTTACCTAAACTTGAGAAATAAAATGTTCACTATAGAAGCACTTTTGTAAGTCGCTCTGGATAAGAGCGTCTGCTAAATGCTGAAAATGTAAATGTAAATGTAAATGAATATGTAACAGCTCTGTCTTGATAGGCTTAAATTTTAAATGGTGAGCTGACATCTTTAGAACTTAAACCTTTACAGATGCTGTGCAATTATATTTCAACAAAACATTAAGTTTCCCAGAGATCTGTAATCTGTCTGAGGTGGGACAGTGTAGTTTCACTTTGTGTAATGTTTGGTGGGAGCTGTGAAGTAATATGGTCTGTTCTAAATATAGGGCTTTTCTCACAGATATGCCCCCTGATATAACCTAGCTGGAGTTGGAAAGTTAGTTTTCTTTAAATAGATTATTAGATCAAACTGAGGGAAAATTTTAAAGGAGTCACACAACAGACATGGTTACATACATGCTTGTTGGAAAACTGATATTTTTCATGGTAACACTGCCTACTGAAACCATGATCATTGGGTTCTTGACACCTTAACCATCATCTGTATTATAGGTGGGTGTAATATCTCATAAGTCTTTAGTTGAATTCTTAGTCTTTTAGAATAGTTTAAATTAGGGCTGTCAAACGATTAAAATTTTTAATCGCGATTAATCTCAGAATTTCATATAGTTAATCGCGATTAATCGCATTAAAAAAAATCTGTGTAAATGTTATAGAAAACAAGGTTTTTTAAGTGAAATGTTACAATTAAAATGGTGAACACATTTTATGCTATATGTACTGATGTTAAAAACTGCTGGGACAAGAGAAAACTGTAAGGGAGTTTTATTCACTCACATACTAGGCAGTAATACTATCCAGCAGAGACCCTCGACTTCGTATAAATGTCAGATTTTAGGTTAAAATTTCTCCATCAGCAAACATTGTAGATCAGCGGTGCTTTAGGTGGGATAAGGCGTAGTTATTGTAACAGACTTTTCTGTGGTTGTATTGTGACAATGGTTTGATGGACGTTTCTACACGAAGTGAGTGTGTTTTGACCCTTTTGGGCTTCCATAGTTCATGGACTAACGTGCTTGACTCAGCTTTCCGGTATTTGGTACCGTAACAGAATAAGTAAAAAAAAAGTGTCCTGCTCCCGACAACTTGTGAATATAGCGTGTATTTATTTCTTTATTAAGAAAGTGCATCCCTACAACGCTCGGTTACATTATGATAACAAACCGCAAATGAAAAACGGTGGCAAGTCCGACATTAAAACGTTTGTTCTACCAGTCAAGTCTCAACATGAACTAGAATTTGCGTTAACGGCACTATTTTTTTTAATCGCGTTAAATTGAAATCGCGTTAATGCGTTATTATCGCGTTAACTTCGACAGCCCTAGTTTAAATGCATGACAATCTCAAATTATCATGTCAAATTATTATTCAGGCGTTCCAATAATTTCACATCGGATGTTTCTGGCAGAAAAGGGTCTTATGAGTAACTTTTGTTAGTGAATCAATACAATTAAAATCAAGTTTCTATTCACTTAAAAACAACAAGTCTGCTATGCAAGTCTTGAGAATTTCATTCTTCCTGACTGAATAATTAAAACAATACACACACATTTAATGTATGTACTTTATGACCAGTCAAATATACACAACACAATTTATAATTTCTATGGCCATGGTGATGGTGGACGCTGGCGCATTTGGCTGCCGCTACCGTTACCGTATTTTATCGTATTTTATTGTATTTTTATCGTTTTTCGTTTTCATCTTTTTACACACCTTGTGGCTCTATTTCTTTTATGTTACTTTTGATACTTTTATTTGTTTTTTTGATACTTTTTGTTCTTTCTACTGTACATCGCGTCTGCGGCCGGTGGTGAACGGTGGATGAGTTTTCCTGGGATCGGCACAATGTTGAACTATTCTGTTGACCAGCTGAGGAAGTTCAACAATTGCACTACTCCATCGTGTATTTCAGTCATCAAACAGCTTGGACTCCTTCGCCGGCCTCCTTATATTCACAGGGGCTCCCGGAGAAAGCTTGTTTATTTTCGAAACGGTAACGCTATTTCATCCTTCTGGTCAGCCGTGCGCACTGCCGCTCCGCAAACACATCTTCAGAGCACTGCTGCCTTGCACACTAGTAGCGGTGTAGTCTCCATGACAACGCTGTCCACGGAGTGGACTTTGCAAATCTCCGTTCTCTTCCTCGTTCCTCACAGCCAACTACACAACAATACCACTTGAAAATGGCATTGCTTAATGTTCGTTCACTCAACACAAAAAGTACTGTACTTAGTGAATTTATATCTGACAGTGAACTAGACTTTTTCTGTCTCACTGAAACTTGGCATAAACCCTTGGATTATTTTACGTTAAATCAGACCACGCCAATGGGATACTCGTATATTGATGAACCTCGTATGGAAGGGCGAGGTGGTGGTGTTGCTGCAGTCTATAGGGATGATATTAAAATAACCACTTTGTCTTTTCCTGCTGCTCTTTCTTTTGAACACCTGGCTTTCAAGTTGTCAGGGCCTACTCCTCTGGTCACTGCTGTAGTTTATCGTCCGCCAAAGCCAAACGCTTCCTTTCTCTCTGATTTTTCAGATTTTTTAACCCAGCTTAGTGCCCTCTCATCCTCTGTACTGCTTATAAGTGATTTTAACATCCATATTGATGACAACAACTGTAAATTTGCCAGGGAATTTTTGGAATTGTTACAGTGTTTTAATTGTTACAGTGTTTTAATTTCACACAACATATAAATTTTCCAACTCATAAAAAAGGTCATACTCTTGACCTTGTCTGCTCTACTGGTGTCCTAGTTCATCAGCCGTCCAGCCATGACCTTACTGTCTCTGATCATTTGACAATCATCATGGACATTGAGGTCACTAAGCCCATCACTAGAGCTAAACATAAAATATCCTTCAGGAATCTTCAATATATCTCTCCCTCTGCTTTCTCAGATTCTCTTGTTAAAAAGATGTCTGTCTGTCCTGTACTGTCTAGTAATTCATCTGACCTTGTCGATTACTATAATGACACTCGCCTCATGTCTTGATGAGCTGGCTCCTTTGAGAACCAAATTTGTTTCATTTAGTCATTCTGCACCATGGTACACAATTGAGCTTCACCAAATGAAATCCCGTAAACGCCAGCTTGAAAGACTTTATAAGAAAACCGGTCTAACAGTACATTATCAGATTTATTCTGATTATCTTCAACATTACAAAGACGCTCTTACGGCAGCCCGATCCACTTACTATTCCGAACTCATACATGCTGGATCAACAAATCCTAAGACTCTCTTTTCCACAATAAATAAACTTCTCAAACCAGTTGACAATACTACCAATTCCTTTACAGTTGACAAGTGTAACTCTTACCTCTCATTTTTTCTAACAAAAGTTGAGAATATCCACAATTTTCTGACAGTTTCCCCTGTCATCTCTGTTTCTCCGCCTGTCTCACCTCAATTTATTTCCCAGCCTCTGTCTCAGTTCTCACCTGTGTCTCATTTGGACCTATCTGAGATCTTGACAGGGATGCGAAGCTCCACTTGTGTTTTGGATCCTGCTCCATCAAAACTTGTTAAGGGTTGTTTTCCAGTTATCTCATCACTTATCACAGAGATAATCAATTCCTCTCTTAGTTCTGGCTCAGTCCCTCAATCACTCAAATTGGCTGCTGTTACTCCCATACTTAAAAAACCTGGACTTGACTCTAACATTATGAGTAACTTTTGGCCCATTTCCAATCTTCCATTTCTGTCGAAAATACTGGAACGTGTTGTTGCCTCACAGCTCAAAGATCACCTAAATTCCAATAATCTATTTGAATCATTTCAGTCTGGTTTCCGCCCCCAGCACAGCACTGAGTCAGCCCTCCTCAAAGTCACAAATGACCTTCTTCTTTCCTCAGACTCTGGACAAATTAATATTCTCGTCCTCCTTGATCTTACTGCAGCTTTTGACACCATTAATCACTCCATTCTTCTGTCCCGCCTTGAATCCTCTGTCAACATCACTGGTACTGCCCTTTTGTGGTTAAGGTCATATCTCGTAAACAGACAACAGTTTGTTAATATCAACAATTGTAGTTCTGCCATTGCTCCACTGTCCCAAGGCGTTCCCCAAGGCTTAGTGTTAGGTCCCCTTTTGTTTATTCTTTATATGCTCCCCCTTGGTGACATCATACGTCGGCATGGTTTACATTTCCACTGCTATGCTGATGATATTCAGCTTTACATCTCCTCCAAATCCATTAATACTGAACTTCACTCCACTCTGACAAATTGCATCACTGAAATGAAATTGTGGATGAAAGCTAATTTCCTCAAATTAAACTGTGAAAAATCAGATATGATCATCGTAGGTCCTACATCCCTGGCAAAAACCACAAAAAAATTTTAAATTACCATTGATAATGACACTTTGTCTCCGTCTTCTAACATCCGAAATCTTGGTGTAATTTTTGATAGCAACCTCTCTTTTGACCTCCATGTAAATCACATCACCAAAACTGCTTTCTTTCATCTAAAAAACATAGCACGTCTACGTCCATCACTCTCCTTTTCTGCCGCCGAAACCTTGATTCATGCTTTTATTACATCCAGAATTGATTATTGCAATAGCATCCTTTATGGTACATCTAACAAAATCCTAAAAAAACTTCAGTATATCCAGAATTCAGCTGCTCGCCTCCTTACTCATACTCGCTCCCGTGATCATATTACACCTGTTCTCCAAAAACTTCATTGGCTTCCCGTTGCTCAACGCATTCAATTCAAAATTCTTCTATTCACTCACAAAGCTCTCCATAATCAGGCCCCATCCTACCTCACCGACCTGCTCCATCAGCACATTCCCTCCCGTAGCCTTCGCTCTTCTGAGGCTAACCTACTGTCCATACCCTCTAGGACCAAGCACCGGACCTGGGGTGACAGGGCCTTTTCCATAGCTGCTCCATCTTTATGGAATGCTCTCCCCAAACACCTACGAGATTGTCCTGACCTGTCCAAATTCAAGTCACTTCTCAAAACTCATCTATTCAGAGTGGCATTTAACTTGTAACAACACGAAATAAATGCTTTTATTTTTGCTATTCTTTTTAATAGTTTTATACTTAGATCACGACAGAAATGTGAAGTCCTAAAACTTGTAAAGTTTTCAGTTTCCTGATTGCATGTGAATCTGTCCTGTTTCTGTCTAATTTTAAGAATTTGTTCTATATTTGTTGTTCTCTCTCATAATTTAGCTAATTTTAAATGAACTGTCTTATGCTGCTCTCTTTGTTTTTATCTTAATTATTCTTGATGTTGATGTACTATTTTGATTTTGTACTATGATTTGTATGGTGTATGTATTTGTTTTGATTATTTGTCTTATGTAAAGCGTCTTTGAGTATTTTGCAAAGCGCTATATAAATAAAATGTATTATTATTATTATAATTTCGATTATTCACCTGGTGGAACTGGGCACTCAGATGGCACAGTGGGTGGTATGATATGTTTAAAATACGCTATATGGCCAAAAGTATTTGGACGCCTGACTATGGGCTTGCTGGACGCCCATTTCAAAAACACAAACGGTGTTGAAATCGAGTGACCTCTATGTGATCTTTTCAGCTACAACAACAGCTACATTTCTGAGATGGATTCTTACAAGATTTTGAAATATGTCTTTTGGAATTTGTGCCTATTCATCTGAAAGAGCATTTGTACAGCTAGGCACTGATGTTGGATGTTCAATTTCATACCAAAGCTGTTCAGATGGGCTGAACTGGAGTTTCTTGAAACCACGATTTTCTTCATGTCTTTATAGAGCTTGCTTTGTGCACAGAGAAAAGGGTCTTTCCTAAACTGTTGCTGCAAAATTGGAGGCATATCATTTTCTATAATTAGATGGGGTGTCCCAATATGCGTGTTCATATATTGTAGAACTATATGTACATACTGATTCCAGTAATTTGTACCAGTAAGTTACTTATTCTAATGCTTGATAAAAGAAGGTAATAAAAGTAATACTATTTGCACAATTATTAATTTATACAAATCAGTTTGGAATTACCTGCTTACCCTGTTAAAACAATTCTCTTCTATGTATGCCTAAAAGACATGTTTTTTTATGTGTAAAGCAACACATTTAATCCAGTAAGATTTCCAAAGAAGAATCTATTTCTAGCGGTGGTTTATGACACACACATGGCCTTTAGATTCGTTATCAAAAATGCTGAATCTAAGCAACTGTTTGGTTAAGTTTTAAAAGCCGAGTCTTTCACCTAATCCAAAAGTGAGATGATTCATCACAACACTCGCTTTCACTCAGTGTACTCGCTGTGGAAAATGCTGCAAAATGTTGCAACAATAGATGCTTTGTTTGAGTGCAAACAAAAATGTGAAGATGCCTTCATCAGCAGAACCGCAACTATAGATATCCTGTTGGGTTAAGGCCAGCTTCCTGTGTGTGTGGGGCTCGCATTTAATGCTTGCTGCTTGATTTAGATTCTAATGTAGGCATTCATAAATAGTGTCACACTCACCACGCCACCAGATGTGTTTATTTTATATTTTTAGGTTACAAAAAGCAGAAGTAAAGCACTGGTAGAAGTACTCTCAGCCAACACGAGTTTGACTGTAGCAGGTAGATTACAAGCATTACAGCGCCATCTGGTGGAGAGTTCTTACAATTACATAAAGGCAACCTTCAATGTATTAGGACAGTGGTTCCCAAAGTGGGGGTGTAAATTGTCACTTTATATTGTTTTGTTTAATACAATTTAATTAACTATTATATACAGTGTGTCCCAGGTGGAGCAGTCTGGGTCCTTTCTGTGTGGAGTTTGCATGTCTTTCCGTGTCCATGTGGGTTTCCTCCGGGTGCTCCGGTTTCCTCCCACAGTCCAAAGACATGCAAGTGAGGTGAATTGGAGACAAATTGTTCATGACTGTATTCGATATAACCTTGTGAACTGATGAACCTTGTGTAATATAACTACTGTTCCTGTCATGAATGTAAACAAAGTGTAAAACATGACGTTAAAATCCTAATAAACAAACAATATAAATATATTATAATTGTAAAATTATTACTTAATTATAAGAGTTAATTATTTATAATCTGAGGGTACGAGTAGGGGTGCACTGCATTCAGTATTAAATAGTATAAACCAAATTATCTAATAGCAGAATCTTATTTATAAAGTAGGTGCCAATAAGACACTACAGCTGAATAGAAATATTCTTAACAATAGATCTCTTTTTTTATTAGTTTCATCAACGGCTTTATCCTGGTCAGGGTCTGTACAGGAACACCCTGGACAGGGAGCCAATCCATCAGAGGATATTGGCTATCTTCACAAACCCAGGGATTTGACTCTAGCATTAGAGATCGCAGCGCCAACTGAGTGCCACCTTCACAAAATATGTCCTTATGAACTTTTGTCAGTTAAATACTGATATAAAGTAATACTTTATATTAGACTTTTAAACTATTTTATTTATTTATTCATATTTAAAAAGACAAATTCCCAAATGCCCTCTTAGTTAAACATTTTAATAGGTGCATCAGTTTGTATGACAGAACAGACCTGTGTTCAGTGAGCACGGCCACTGCGGAAGGGTGACTGGAGCAGTAGGACAGGTACAGTGTACGGATCTGGCACATCAGGCTCAAAAAACAGCCACCAATACGCTGCTGACTCTCTGGCATCCTGAAAAACCAAAAATCCAACAATGTCTTAGTTAGAAGTCCTAAAGAGTTCATTTAAAGCAAAATCTAGGTTAGTGTTATAAGTCCTTCTTTACTTTGAGGGGGAAAAAAAATTCTGAATTGTACATTAACTGATTAACATTTAAACAAAGATCACTATGCCACAATGTAATAAAATGCCAGATAAGGTAAAAAAAAAAAAAAACACATAAAAATATATTTATATATGTCTCGAAAGGATTAGAAAGCCATTTCTATGGCTCCAGGACTCCACCAAAACACAATGAGAGCCATCACCTCCAAATAGAGTAAATTTAGAATTGTGTTGAAAAATATTTTTAGAAGTTCTTATTGTCTCAATCATTTAGTGCTACAATATGCAATAACAGAGGCAGCCGAGAACATGCAAGGGTAATCTGAGGACAGGAATTGAAAAAAAAAAAAAAACAGTTTCATTGCACTTGCATTTTTGAGTTAAATATGGGGTATCCTGTTTCAAAACAGTAACAGATGGTAGATATGAACAGCAGACTGTATCAGTGTCTGTTTTAAGGTAGTTCTTCAATGTTAAATTACTGCAAAAAATGAAGTTATTGCTTCACCTGTAATTATTTATGAAATAGATTATTTTAACTCTCTTAGAAATGGCTTGACTCGCATGTCCACTGGAACATCAATGCATTCTTATTTCAGCATTAAATACAGATAAAAAATCAATATAGAAGGCTATTGTAATTAAATATTTGCACTGTTGGTACAGTAAAATATTATTATTGTTGGGCAAGATGAGTAGAAACGATAACTTACTTGTTGCATTCCTCCAAAGCCACACAGAGTCCCTGCTGGAAAGTGAGAATTTCCTCCAAGTTTCCACATAAGCTGCTGCTATCTGCATTCGACAATCTGTCCAGTAAAAGCACACAGAGGTAGATCATTAATCCCCAAATTGCAAACACGTTTCATATAGCTATGTGCCGATATATGATATACTAATAACATTTATCCAGTATTATCCATCTCAGTAATATCCAAATATTTTTACACCTTTACTGAAATAGATGAAATCGACTGAGGCTGAACTGATGATTCATAATAATGAAAAATATTCTAGTTTTGTATTTGATTACATTTGCAAGTATTTTCCACATTTCACAAGTATTAGCTGTAATATTGCATATTTTTAACAAGAGGACCAGAAAGAAACCCACATGGACACAGGAAAGTCATGCAAACTCCACACATAAAGAAATCAATTTTGGCCATTTTTGCTGTGACCCAACAGTGCTACCCACTGCGCCGCCCACATAAACATATTTTATAATCACACCTAGTGATCACTTGATAAAGTGTTTGGAACCATTTTTAAATTCGGGTATAAGTGATACTAAATAAGTGATGTTGATCAGGTACCAGTACCACGCAGCCTGTGCTCAATGTAAAGCAACACAACTCAACAGACCAGTGATAAATCTGCTCAAAGTGCAGTATGTAGAAACTGCAATATGTTAACAGGAACTCTATATTTATCGTTCTTGCAAACACAGAGAAATTACCGACAACCCAGTTTCGTTTATACAAAGATGTGTGCAAAACTACTACTTCTAATAAGCTGAAGTTCCAAAATATAAACATGCTGGACTCACGTCATGATTTAAATGGCAAGTTCATATAGGTGGTTAAAATGACTCTGTTTCTGTGTCCACAGTGACAAATATGAAAATACCTGGGTCATTATTTACTGAAATGTTTGCACGTAAGTGTGGGATTTTAACTGAAGTGGTTACAGATAAACTACAGCAACAGATGTTTTGCGGTTTTACAATAGTGGCATTAAAAGTAGAAATTTAGCAAAGGAGTTTGCCATGTTTGTATTTGTAAGCAGTAAAGTCCATGCCTCTGTGATCTTGAATTTTTTTCTGAACACATGATTGGAAAACATTTTTGTACAATAAAGCAATAGGTACATTTGTGTTAATGCATACATATTTGCATTTGATTAAATTGTTACAATTTGTTACAAAGTTACAATTTGGGTTTTGGTTCTGTCACCAGCTGTCTATTATTAGCACGGTATCTAAAGGCCATAACACAAAGTTGGTTTCTACACCACCAAATTAATCATTTATTGTGCTGTCTGTATATTTATGACTTTATTAACTGAGATAAAACAACCTAAATTCTTGATTTTGTATTAGGACAAAGACGTATGTAAATATACACTGATTAGCCATAACATTAAAACCACCTCCTTGTTTCTACACTCACTGTCCATTTTATCAGCTCCACTTACCATATAGAAGCACTTTGTAGTTCTACAATTACTGACTGTAGTCCATCTGTTTCTCTGCATGCTTTGTTAGCCCCCTTTCATGCTGTTCTTCAAAGGTCAGGACTCTCCCAGGACCACCACAGAGCAGGTATTATTTGGGTGTTGGATCATTCTCAGCACCGCGGTGACACTGACATGGTGGTGGTGTGTTAGTGTGTGTTGTGCTGTGTCTGATCCTCTCATACCAGCACAACACACACTAACACACCACCACCATGTCATTGTCACTGCAGTGCTAAAAATGATCCACCATCTAAATAATACCTGCTCTATAGTGGTCCTGTGGGGGTCCTGAACATTGAAGAACAGGGTGAAAGCAGGTTAAAAAAAGTATGTAGAGAAAAAGATGGACTACAGTCAGTAATTGTAGAACTACAAAATGCTTCTATATGGTAGGTGGAGCTGATAAAATGGACAGTGAGTGTAGAAACAAGGAGGTGGTTTTAATGTTATGGCTAATCAGTGTATGTAGGAATCAGTGGAATACCAAAACTGCCATGACATACACAGAATATATGACCAAAAATATGTGGACACCCTGGCCATGTGCTTTTTGGATATCCAATTCCAAATCCAATAGCAGCCTCCACTTCTCTAATAACACATTCTACAATATTTCAATGTTTGTCTGTGGGAATTTGTGGCCTTTTATTCAAAAGACCATTTGTGAGGTTTTCTTGTTTTTACAATCGACAATGCAGTTTATATTAAAGGTGCTCAAAGATGTTTAAAATCAGAGGGCACTGAAGTTGCTTCACACCGAACATGTCAAACTATATCATTGTGTACAGGGGTGCAGTCATGCTAGAACAGGAAGAGCTTATTTATTTTATTTATAGTTTATTTTCAATAATTCATTGTATAAACCTGTTAGCAATGGATTTTCACGTCTTTGAAGGATGAGTTTCCACATTTTTGGCCATATAGTGCATGTATGTACAGTATGTGACCTTGCCTACACATTTTTGCTAAGTTTCTCACGCTTACTTATCAGTGGCCTGTAGAGGTCGCAGGTAGCAGGTGAGTAAAGTCTGCAGCTCCTTCACAAACTCGCGCTCATGCTCCAGGATGTCTTGTACCACCTGAGAAACAAAACCACAATAACATCACAAGCTCGAGGTCTCCCCCCTACAGCTCATCAGCAATGAAGACTTGACCTTATTTCTAAACGTAATGAAACTCACCACGTTGTAGTAGTTTTTGGTCAACTGTGGGACGTCAAAACCTTTCACAGCTTTAGGAGAGATTGGTTTGTCTGGAAAACAAATATAATAATTTAATATAAACATAATTATAGACACATCAATATATTTAAATGAAATAAATGAGATTCAATGTGCTCTACTTAGGAAATAGAATATACACTGATCAACCATAACATTAAAACCACCTCCTTGTTTCTACACTCACTGTCTATTTTATCAGCTCCACTTACCATATAGGAGCACTTTGTAGTTCTACAATAACTGACTGTAGTCTGTTTCTCGGCATGCTTTGTTAGCTCCCATTGATGCTGTTTTTAAATGGTCAGGACTCTCCCAGGACCACACAGAGTAGGTATTATTTGGGTGGTGGATCATTCTGAGCACTGCAGTGACACTGACATGGTGGTGGTGTGTGAGTGCGTGTTGTGCTGGTATGAGAATAGTACTGAGAATAGTCCACCAACCAAAAACATGCAGCCAACAGCGCCCCGTGGGCAGCGTCCTGTGACCACTAATGAAGATCTAGAAGATGACCAACTCAAACAGCAGCAATAAAGCAGTGACTTTACATCTACAAGGTGGACCAACTAGGTAGGAGTGTTTAATAGAGTGGACAGTGAGTGGACACAGTATTTAAAAACTCCAGCAGCGCTGCTGTGTCTGATCTACTTATACCAGCACAACACACACTAACACACCACCACCATGTCAGTGTCACTGCAGTGCTGAGAATGATCCAACACCTAAATAATACCTGCTCTGTAGTGGTCCTGTGGGGGTCCTGACCATTGAAGAACAGCATGAATGGGGGCTAACAAAGCATGCAGAGAAACAGATGGACTACAGTCAGTAATTGTAGAACTACACAGTGCTTCTATAAAGCTGATAAAATTGACAGTGAGTGTAGAAACAAGGAGGTGGTTTTAATGTTATGACTGAAAGAAGTCAGGAAATAGACTAGATACCGTGTATACAAGTAGACCAGTGCTGATCAGCTTCATTTTTACATACAGACATATAGCACAGCTGCAGAATTGATTCTAATACAGCCATAAGCATGTACGTTACAAGTCCTTGTTTCAGCAGTCATGACCTCTCATGCTGTATTGGTCACTCACCGCATGGCTTGATCTCTCTGACGTAATTGCTGGGGAACCATCCCGTCTTGCCGTTGAGCATTCCCTCCCACCACCCGCCCTCCTCCTGGCGGGTAACGTGAATCAGCTCGCCTTTGTTGAATGACAGCTCGTCCTCGTTGTTCTGCTTGAAGTTAAAACGAGCCTTGACAACCAGCTGACCCCCATTTTCTGACATTTCCTGTAACAAATAGGAAACAAAAGACAAACAGAAGGTTCATACAGATGTGATTCAGTTCATGCACATGTGACCGAGAGCCTTGAGGATTTGCTTACAGACTCTGTACAGAGGTCTTACCACTGCTTTTGATTGTCTCCGTAAGGATTTGTTGGACTTGAAGGAGGACGACGTGGAGGTTGACAGGTTAGGAGCAGAAGTGCTGGTCTGTGGACATGATCTCTCAGGTTTATCTAACAGTAACAGTGGAGAAGAGGTGTTAATACATGTTAATACAAATACATTTGATACAGCCCTCCACAACAGTCCCAGTTTCTTATGTGGCCCTCTGGAAAATTTAATTGTCCACCTTTGCTATATACTGTACTGCACACACGCCAGAGGGGACGGGTGCTAATCTGCATCTCTCCTCAGCTAGTATAAGGGTTGTAAAAGCAGCAGAGGAATTGTAGCGGGGGATTAGAAGGACTAGATTGGTAGAAAAGAAGGTAAATTGCAAAAAGGAAATATATAATATTATAATTTTAACGTTATTATTATGGCCCTTCTGCCCACATAATAATGATATCAGTCATTCAGTACAATACATACTCAGGCATAAATCTTGGTGCAGCCCACACAATTCATTTACATCCTGAAAGACTGTTATCAACGACAGCAAACATTATTTACAGGCACCTCAAGAGAGCCCTGCATATCAGAAGTCACATTTCCCCTTTCATGGCTGCAGCCCTAAATGCCACAGCCTCATCTGCATGCCGATCTTTGGCCTTGATAACATGGCGGCAAACATGAAGCAGAACCCTCCTAGTTGCATTCCTTGTTTACAGACACTTCTGCTACTGTTGATGAACAGAACTTCTCTCTGTAGGGGCCTTCTGATTTTTTTTATTAATTTCACACACTGCTGCTTCCCCCCTGCTCTGATAGCATAATCTGAGCCAAGAGGGGGAAAAGTTTGGCTGGTCGGGGGTAACCGGTCAAATTTGCTACATCCATTATGTTGGCAAAAAGTATGTGACATTTAAATTTAGCAGTATTTTAGATTTATTTGTTGGAATAACAATGTGTATGAAAGAGTATAATTTTAAATGTATGGATGTTTTTCACATGATGGTTATCCAGCAAGCTAATAATAAATGAGTTTTAAATCATGTGACCACTATATATACAGTGTATCACAAAAGTGAGTACACCCCTCACATTTCTGCAGATATTTAAGTATATCTTTTCATGGGACAACACTGACAAAATGACACTTTGACACAATGAAAAGTAGTCTGTGTGCAGCTTATATAACAGTGTAAATTTATTCTTCCCTCAAAATAACTCAATATACAGCCATTAATGTCTAAACCACCGGCAACAAAAGTGAGTACACCCCTAAGAGACTACACCCCTAAATGTCCAAATTGAGCACTGCTTGTCATTTTCCCTCCAAAATGTCATGTGATTTGTTAGTGTTACTAGGTCTCAGGTGTGCATAGGGAGCAGGTGTGTTCAATTTAGTAGTACAGCTCTCACACTCTCTCATACTGGTAACTGAAAGTTCCAACATGGCACCTCATTGCAAATAACTCTCTGAGGATCTTAAAAGACGAATTGTTGCGCTACATGAAGATGGCCAAGACTACAAGAAGATTGCCAACACCCTGAAACTGAGCTGCAGCACAGTGGCCAAGATCATCCAGCGTTTTAAAAGAGCAGGGTCCACTCAGAACAGACCTCGCGTTGGTTGTCCAAAGAAGCTGAGTGCACGTGCTCAGCGTCACATCCAACTGCTGTCTTTGAAAGATAGGCGCAGGAGTGCTGTCAGCATTGCTGCAGAGATTGAAAAGGTGGGGGGTCAGCCTGTCAGTGCTCAGACCATACGCCGCACACTACATCAAATTGGTCTGCATGGCTGTCACCCCAGAAGGAAGCCTCTTCTGAAGTCTCTACACAAGAAAGCCCGCAAACAGTTTGCTGAAGACATGTCAACAAAGGACATGGATTACTGGAACCATGTCCTATGGTCTGATGAGACCAAGATTAATTTGTTTGGTTCAGATGGTCTCAAGCATGTGTGGCGGCAATCAGGTGAGGAGTACAAAGATAAGTGTGTCATGCCTACAGTCAAGCATGGTGGTGGGAATGCCATGGTCTGGGGCTGCATGAGTGCAGCAGGTGTTGGGGAGTTACATTTCATTGAGGGACACATGAACTTCAATATGTACTGTGAAATACTGAAGCAGAGCATGATCCCCTCCCTCCGGAAACTGGGTCGCAGGGCAGTGTTCCAGCATGATAATGACCCCAAACACACCTCTAAGACGACCACTGCTTTATTGAAGAGGCTGAGGGTAAAGGTGATGGACTGGCCAAGCATATCTCCAGACCTAAACCCAATAGAACATCTTTGGGGCATCCTCAAGCGGAAGGTGGAGGAGCGCAAAGTCTCGAATATCCGCCAGCTCCGTGATGTCGTCATGGAGGAGTGGAAAAGCATTCCAGTGGCAACCTGTGAAGCTCTGGTAAACTCCATGCCCAGGAGAGTTAAGGCAGTTCTGGGAAATAATGGTGGCCACACAAAATATTGACACTTCAGGAACTTTCAATAAGGGGTGTACTCACTTTTGTTACCAGTGGTTTAGACATTAATGGCTGTATATTGAGTTATTTTGAGGGAAGAATAAATTTACACTGTTATATAAGCTGCACACAGACTACTTTTCATTGTGTCAAAGTGTCATTTTGTCAGTGTTGTCCCATGAAAAGATATACTTAAATATCTGCAGAAATGTGAGGGGTGTACTCACTTCTGTGATACACTGTATATATATATATATATATTCGGAATCTTTGAAACTCTACACCCGTCAAGAAATTTGTGGCCTTAAACTCCACGTTTCACTTAAACTCGACGTGTGTGCAACTGCCGTTTTGTTCAGCCATCAATTTGTGTATGCATTTGTGTAAAATAACTGTCAAATTCACTCTGAAAGCATCCACATGTATCTGTGTTTAGCTAGATTTTCCTCCTGTTTCACTTTTAAACTTGTGTTTTAGCTCAGGGTTCTGAAAAATTGTGAGCTTTACCAGGAGAGCCCAAAATCGTTAAAAAAAGCTTGACGTGACCATGTATTTAAAAAACGACACAGGAACACTGAACCTCTCCTAATTATTACTCCTCATAGGTTCTCTCCACTAATTAAATTCCTCGCTCATTGTTTTAGTACAACACGTCACGTTAAGCTTTGTGCACCATCACACTCCATAGAAAATAACAGCACAACCGCTTCTCATGTGAATGTGCCTTTACTAAAAAGAATACGAAATCTCCACGATTAAGAAGCTTAAGGAAACAATAAATAAGGAAAGGTAAAGTGCAGGTTTTATTGGGAAAACATTCTTTGAAACTCTACGCCTTTTAAACTTAAAGCCACTCCCAGAACCAATCGACATCGAGTTTCAAGGTGCCATTGTATATATACAGTGTATCACAAAAGTGAGTACACCCCTCACATTTCTGCAAATATTTCATTATATCTTTTCATGGGACAACACTATAGACATGAAACTTGGATATAACTTAGAGTAGTCAGTGTACAACTTGTATAGCAGTGTAGATTTACTGTCTTCTGAAAATAACTCAACACACAGCCATTAATGTCTAAATAGCTGGCAACATAAGTGAGTACACCCCACAGTGAACATGTCCAAATTGTGCCCAAATGTGTCGTTGTCCCTCCCTGGTGTCATGTGTCAAGGTCCCAGGTGTAAATGGGGAGCAGGGCTGTTAAATTTGGCGTTTCTCTCATACTGGCCACTGGATATTCAACATGGCACCTCATGGCAAAGAACTCTCTGAGGATGTGAGAAATAGAATTGTTGCTCTCCACAAAGATGGCCTGGGCTATAAGAAGATTGCTAACACCCTGAAACTGAGCTACAGCATGGTGGCCAAGGTCATACAGCGGTTTTCCAGGACAGGTTCCACTCGGATCAGGCTTCGCCAGGGTCGACCAAAGAAGTTGAGTCCACGTGTTCGGCGTCATATCCAGAGGTTGGCTTTAAAAAATAGACACGAGTGCTGCCAGCATTGCTGCAGAGGTTGAAGATGTGGGAGGTAAGCCTGTCAGTGCTCAGACCATACGCCACACACTGCATCAACTCGGTCTGCATGGTCGTCATCCCAGAAGGAAGCTGACGCACAAGAAAGCCCGCAAACAGTTTGCTGAAGACAAGCAGTCCAAGAACATGGATTACTGGAATGCCCTGTGGTCTGACGAGACCAAGATAAACTTGTTTGGCTCAGATGGTGTCCAGCATGTGTGGCGGCGCCCTGGTGAGAAGTACCAAGACAACTGTATCTTGCCTACAGTCAAGCATGGTGGTGGTAGCATCATGGTCTTGGGCTGCATGAGTGTTGCTGGCACTGGGGAGCTGCAGTTCATTGAGGGAAACATGAATTCCAACATGTACTGTGACATTCTGAAACAGAGCATGATCCCCTCCCTTCGAAAACTGGGCCTCATGGCAGTTTTCCAACAGGATAACGACCCCAAACACAACCTCCAAGATGACAACTGCCTTGCTGAGGAAGCTGAAGGTAAAGGTGATGGACTAAACCCAATTGAGCACCTGTGGCGCATCCTCAAGTGGAAGGTGGAGGAGTTCAAGGTGTCCAACATCCACCAGCTCCGTGATGTCATCATGGAGGAGTGGAAGAGGATTCCAGTAGCAACCTGTGCAGCTCTGGTGAATTCCATGCCCAGGAGGGTTAAGGCAGTGCTGGATAATAATGGTGGTCACACAAAATATTGACACTTTGGGCACAATTTGGACATGTTCACTGTGGGGTGTACTCACTTATGTTGCCAGCCATTTAGACATTAATGGCTGTGTGTTGAGTTATTTTCAGAAGACAGTAAATCTACACTGCTATACAAGCTGTACACTGACTACTCTAAGTTATATCCAAGTTTTATTTCTATAGTGTTGTCCCATGAAAAGATATAATAAAATATTTGCAGAAATGTGAGGGGTGTACTCACTTTTGTGATACACTTTATGTGTGTGTGTGTGTGTGTGTGTGTGTGTGTGTGTGTGTGTGTGTGTGTGTGTGTGTGTGTGTGTAAATAGTTTCAAAATTCCAAATTATTTTACAGCCCTGTAGTGTGAGAGTTCCTCTGACTTTTCAACAGTTACAACACCAAAGATGTGACATGAGTACATGGGCTTGATAAGAATTTCACAGTTGTCTCTTCAGCGTACAGACCAGTGGACAACAACTGTCTAGCAGTCCACCAAAAATAAACTACAACTCATTTTCGAATTCAGACGTTATGAATCTGTGTTACAATACGCTGAATACATAAATACACAAAATTTTCATTTGTTCTGAATGAGCTTACACTATCAATGAATGTTCAGCTACCACTGCGCCACTTCACACCTAGAGCTGTGTGCCAATTGCAAAGTTTCATAACAGACCTTGCCAAACAGCAAGCAGAGAGGGCATAGAACCAGCATGGTCTGGCAGATGTAGTCAGTTGCTCTAAAAGACTCTTTAATAAACAACTGTTTTTGCCGGAAATGGCAGCTGCTCCCGCTGAATGAGATTTTGTTTAAAGTCGCTGCTTGGTTGCCAATTCCTGAGTTTCTGAATTAAATCAAATTTAGTAATCAGAGGTGCTCTGGTGGAGTCCTGTTGCCTTTAATTGAGAAAAGTAAAAAAAACAATCACATGCAATGGAACAGAAAATCAGTAGGGTACTGACATATATATTATATAGATCCGTTTTAAACTTCCTATAGCCTACACTGGGTTTTGCCAAAAGTGCAAAAGTCAACAGACGGTGACTACAAAGAATCAGAATCAGTTGGTAATGAAGATCTCGCTGAAGCTCCCACCACCCAATACAACAACCAAAATCAGAAAATACCAAGATAATTTACCTTAAAAAAGAACACAATACCTTTTGTCATCCTTGCTGAAAGAGTAAGAAAAATATCATAACCCATGTCAGAATGGTTATTTTTGGAACACAAGGTGGTCTAGGACAGTGGTCCCCAACTACCATGGGTCATTTATTACCGGGCCGCACAGAAAGAATAAATATTTAGAGATCGCTACAAGAGCAATTCAATTTCCAGTACTCTTCAGGTGTTATTGTCCCCAATCACCACTAGGTGGGAGCAGTGTCTTGTTGCATTGAAAAAAGCTTAGGATTCACACTGATTTTCCATTCTATAGTTATTCTATTTTAAATCCTCCCGCCCCACCGGTCCGTGAAATTATATTTTATATGAAACCGGTCCGTGCTGCAAAAAAGGTTGGGGACCACTGGTCTGGGAGAAAAAAAAGGTTGAAAACTGTTGATCCTCACCACTAAAATGAGAAATGTTACACTACATCTGACACTGAAATTTAAGTCAAAAGATTCAAACTTGGGATTCATCTTGTTTTGTGACCATTTTTGGCACACTCGACAGATTTCTTTCTGACTAAACTTGAATCTCTGCCCAATCCATTTAAATCTGGCAGCACACACCAGCCAGAAGTAACAAGCTTTTAGTCTTAGTATTGATTCTTTTCATACAGTGGAAGCTTTATGTTGGTTTGGCTGTTTGAGCAACACGCAGTTACTGAATCGATTATGAATTCCACAATCAGCCAGAGAAGATCTAAGCAGAATGTGAAACTGTTTCAAAAACTGAAGCTGAACCGTGATTAAATCTATCAACGACACTAAGAAAATTTATGATCTGCAGCTTAGACTGATGATCTGGAGTCTTTGGAAAGAGCAAAGTCAAAGGTTAAATCTAATTTTGGCTGGAATGCTGTGGGAGGACTTTAGGAAGGCAGTATGCACAAATGCACATGTCATAGCTTTGGGATTAGTACAAGAGCAATGTAGAGCAAGGTTTACAACATTTCTATATTTAGAAATGTTTGAATTTCATCCACTAAAAAATTTACATTTTATAGTAGTTTAAGTTCAAACCTGCAATTTTTTTTCTGAACCTTTTATGTTGGAAAATACTGGAATCAATTTATATTGTTTAAAAATAATGTAATAATTCTCCCCTTTTTCTTTCTTTTAGACCGTCCAATTGCCCGATTGCGTCATGCTTCCTCTCCACTAATGCTGATCCCTGCTCTGACTGAGGAAAACGAAGCTAACCCACCCCCCCTCCAACATGTGGGCACAGCCGTATGCATTTTGTTACCCACACTTTGACGAGTGCAATGCGGATCAGTACTGTGTACGGAGAGACACACCCTGACAGCTCTCTTTTCCCGTCTCTGTGCAGGAGCCATCAATCAGCCAGCAGAGGTCGTAATTGCATTAGTTATGAGAGAGTCCATATCTAGCTTTTTAATATCCCACCCCTATCTGAACAACAGGACAATCGCTGTTCATGTGGCTGTTCAGCCCAGCCGGCAGGCAGAGCTGAGCTGAGCTTTGATACGATGTATTCAAGATCCATACAAATGCTCTTTTGACCAAATGGGCACAAAGACATCCCAAAGACATTCTTCAAAGTCTTGTAAGATTATAGCTAAAAGATCACATAAAAGTCACTTGTTTTTTAAACTAAATGTCCAACAAGCTTATGGTCAGGTTTTCAAATACTTTTGGCCATATAGTGTATGTATAAGTAAGTATGATAAAAACACTAAATCCAGTGCATTCATTTAAAAAAATTATTGTGGGCTACAGTAAATCAATTATCATCCAAGTCATGACCATTTCATAAACACAGATTTAGTAAACAAAGCAGCGCAGGTCATCTTAAAAATGGAGCCATTTAACCAGCCATGCTATATGGGACCCGAAATGTTCCCATCCAAATATGTGTCACAAAGCATTTCTTGGTATCTAAAAGCAAAATGTATTACAGATGCTGCGAGCTGGCAGGAAACACAGCAGCATTTTGTGGTTCATGAGAGACCACTGGAGCTCAATTTTCTTCAAGAAAAAAAAAAATCAATTTTCAAAAAATGCTACTGAACACAAGACTCTCACATATGGCCAAGCCATTTGTGCCTGAGTGCCAATGCCAAGCCATGCCAAAGACTTAGAGAGAAATGCAAAATCAGCTGTTCGGAATGCATGCATACATGTATGCGATATGGGCAAAAGTATGTGGACACCCCTACTGATTACTGAGTTGTTTGATATGTTTTAGTCACACAAATCATTAACAGGTTCGTAAATGAACCTGGAAACCCACGTGGACACGGGGAGAACATGCAAACTCCACAAAAAAAGGACCCGGACCACCCCACCTGGGGATCGAACCCAGGACCTTCTTGCTGTGAGGTAACAGTGCTACCCACTTAGCCACCGTGCCGCCCCCCCAATCTAGTTGTATCCAATTACCCGATTGCATTACCCTTCCTCTTCCTACTGACATTGACCTCCGCTCTGACTGAGGAGAGCCGTGACTAACACATGCCCCCTCCGACACGTGTGCAGTAGCCAACTGCATCTTTTCACCTGCACCTATTCACTACAAGTGCTAACTAAACATGCTTATCACGAACAGAGATGCAGTCAGTATATTAAAGCTCTTCCTGACAACATTAGTGTAGTTATTATAAGATTATAGACTGAGTTCTACCTTAATACTAGGGATGTCCCGATCACGTTTTATTGTTCCCGATCCTGATCCCGATCATTAATTTTGATTCCGATCCGATACCGAGTCTCAAACCGATACTTTTTTCTAGATATTGCCTAGATAAGAACTAGATAATACTGTTCACACAGTGCACACTTCAAGTGCATTACAGTTATTCAAATTAATCCAATGTATAGCTGAATAGCTCTGCAGTGCTGTAGGAAAAAAATTGCCTGAATTCAAGCTATTGCTTAATGTTCCTTTATTTTTACAAAATAAAAGTAAACAAACTTAGTGCAGCATTGTAGTAGTAAAACTAGAACAATGAAAATAAAGTGAAGGTTCTTTTTGAGGAAAATCTGCATCTCTGCCGTGTTAGAGGACAGTCGGTTCCTCTTCTCATCATATAATAATAAACTCGCTGTATTCGGCTAAGTGTTTATTTTTTAGGTGCCGTATCAAATTGGTAGATCGTTTGGTTAAATGATATCTGGTTTGTTTATGAGCCACCGTACTTGTAGGCATGTTGTAACTAAGCCAATCAGAGTGCTTGATACTGAGATGTCGTTCAGTCTTGTAACTCGTGCTGTATGTTATGCTCCTTTCATACTCAGATTAAAAGTTATTGTTTTGTAAACCGGAGTGATCCTTGACTCACACACAATATAAATAGTAGAATTCTACAGTAATGAACGCAGCTCTGCTACTACCGCCTCGTGAAACGCTCACATTGCAGACATTACACTTCGCTGTTGGACTCTCCATTTACGACACCTGCTTGACCAATAAAACGAATACCGATTACCGTAACGAATACCGTAAAGCCGATACCGATCAGTTAAAAAATGCCTTGTTTGGGATTCCGATCTTTGAGATTGTATCGGGACATCCCTGCTTAATACTGGTGCAGATGCTAAATTAAAAACGTTACACAGAGATCTGAGCATAGATTAATGATGCTTAAGATATTTATGCCCATGAAGTGCCTTTTTTTTATTTTAGTTTGGTTTGATTCAGCATCTTTTTTAAGAACTAAACAACCAACTGAGAGCAGAATCTCATTTCCCAACATCAGCTCCCAAACTTACTAATGCGCTTACAGCTAACTGCAAATGAATCTCAGTACTTCTGTTTCAAAATCTAGAGAATGTGTGAAGCCTGTTTTAGCAAAAAGAACCAACTCCATATTAAGGTCCATGGTTTTAGAATGAGATGTAGGATACAGTACAAAAAATGCTGAGATCACAACAAAACAAATTACCTTGTGTGGCGATGTTTATTGCTGACAGTGTAGAGAGAACCTTGCTAAAATTCTCCCCGGTGTATAAGCTTTCTGGTTCAAAGCCCTGGAAAAGAGAAATTACCAGAAATTAGAGGATTATTTGTAATTATATATGAGGGTTCTTCAAAAAGTTTCAGCACTTTTTTTAACTGTTTATTAAGAATTACTTATCACTTTTCTACAGTCACCTTCCTTTGTGATTTTTCCCAGCATCGTAACAGTGTGTTTTTGGTTGAGCGCGTAACCACTGATGCACCGCTGCTTTCACATCATCATCACATGAAAATCCTCTTCCCCTTAAAGCTCTGAATGTCTAAAAAGTTGTAAATCAGTTGGCGCTAAATCCGGACTTTAAACTCTCTCTGTCTCTCAGACTCTCAGTTACTACCCCTCTTGCCCTCAATGTTTCCAACCAAAATATAAAAGTGCGGAAACTTTTTGAAGATCCCTTGTATTTGTCCAACCACCTCGAACAAAGACATAGAAGAATGCCCTTATTTGTCATATATACAGTGTATCACAAAAGTGAGTACACCCCTCACATTTCTGCAAATATTTTATTATATCTTTTCATGGGACAACACTATAGAAATAAAACTTGGATATAAGTTAGAATAGTCAGTGTACAGCTTGTATAGCAGTGTAGATTTACTGTCTTCTGAAAATAACTCAACACACAGCCTTTAATGTCTAAATGGCTGGCAACATAAGTGAGTACACCCCACAGTGAAGATGTACAAATTGTGCCCAAAGTGTCAATATTTTGTGTGACCACCATTATTATCCAGCACTGCCTTAACCCTCCTGGGCATGGAATTCACCAGAGCTGCACAGGTTGCTACTGGAATCCTCTTCCACTCCTCCATGATGACATCACGGAGCTGGTGGATGTTGGACACCTTGAACTCCTCCACCTTCCACTTGAGGATGCGCCACAGGTGCTCAATTGGGTTTAGTCCATCACCTTTACCTTCAGCTTCCTCAGCAAGGCAGTTGTCATCTTGGAGGTTGTGTTTGGGGTCGTTATCCTGTTGGAAAACTGCCATGAGGCCCAGTTTTTGAAGGGAGGGGATCATGCTCTGTTTCAGAATGTCACAGTACATGTTGGAATTCATGTTTCCCTTAATGAACTGCAGCTCCCCAGTGCCAGCAACACTCATGCAGCCCAAGACCATGATGCTACCACCACCATGCTTGACTGTAGGCAAGATACAGTTGTCTTGGTACTTCTCACCAGGGCGCCGCCACACATGCTGGACACCATCTGAGCCAAACAAGTTTATCTTGGTCTCGTCAGACCACAGGGCATTCCAGTAATCCATGTTCTTGGACTGCTTGTCTTCAGCAAACTGTTTGCGGGCTTTCTTGTGCGTCAGCTTCCTTCTGTAATGACGACCATGCAGACGGAGTTGATGCAGTGTGCGGCGTATGGTCTGAGCACTGACAGGCTGACCTCCCACGTCTTCAACCTCTGCAGCAATGCTGGCAGCACTCATGTGTCTATTTTTTAAAGCCAACCTCTGGATATGACGCCGAACACGTGGACTCAACTTCTTTGGTCGACCCTGGCGAAGCCTGTTCCGAGTGGAACCTGTCCTGGAAAACCGCTGTATGACCTTGGCCACCATGCTGTAGCTCAGTTTCAGGGTGTTAGCAATCTTCTTATAGCCCAGGCCATCTTTGTGGAGAGCAACAATTCTATTTCTCACATCCTCAGAGAGTTCTATGCCATGAGGTACCATGTTGAATATCCAGTGGCCAGTATGAGAGAATTGTACCCAAAACACCAAATTTAACAGCCCTGCTCCCCATTTACACCTGGGACCTTGACACATGACACCAGGGAGGGACAACGACACATTTGGGCACAATTTGGACATGTTCACTGTGGGGTGTACTCACTTATGTTGCCAGCCATTTAGACATTAATGGCTGTGTGTTGAGTTATTTTCAGAAGACAGTATACACTGCTATACAAGCTGTACACTGACTACTCTAAGTTATATCCAAGTTTCATGTCTATAGTGTTGTCCCATGAAAAGATATAATGAAATATTTGCAGAAATGTGAGGGGTGTACTCACTTTTGTGATACACTGTACATATACGTACACATGTACAGTACAATGAAATTCTTTGCATATCCCAACTTGTTTGGATGCTGGGGTTAGAGCGCATTGTACGGCGCCCCTGGAGCAGACAGGGTTAAGGGCCTTGCTCAAGGGCCCAAAAGTGGCTGCATGTCAGAGCTGGGATTCAAACTCTCAACCTTTCGATTGATTGCACAAGGCCCTACGCACTAGGCTACCACTGTCCCCATATGTATATAGATCTACACAACATATTCTATATAATTACAGAGGGGATATATAAGGTTTGCAAAATTATTTATAAATAAATGTAATCGGTAGTCATTAGGAGTCGTTAACTCTGTGCCATTCAGCTGTAGTATCATCTTAATATAAATACGCCTGGTCTTTGAAGGCCTTAAGACCACAGGACCTTCTTGCTGTGAGGCGACAGTGCTACCCACCCAGCCACCGTGCCGCCTGTAAGCAGTAATTCACTTTTTAAATTACACTGCAAGTTGTTTTGGGTAAAACAAGTAAAGCTGAGTTTATATATTTAATCTTGACTTTGCATTCTTGTCCCTGAAACCCTTGGTTAATCTGAATAAGACCGCCTTTTATAATCCTTCTAATGTAGTCGTGTTAGGCTATGTTTCAAATAGTAAGTGTCTTAGCTTATGGTTCAAAGATAGGCTTATAATCATAAACTGAGTTTATGATCAAAATCAAAGCTTTAAACATACATGTAAAGGCTCCTTTAGAGCAGCCAAGTCTAAGACGTGATTATCTACACGGCCTAGTTTTGTTTATGTTCTCATCCAGCAAGGAAAATGATTGTTTTCCACTTTTCTTCCTCCTACTTCTCCAAGATCTTATCTGTTTGTAGTCCATTAGAAGATTTATAAGAAACTGAGTCATTTAAAAGAGTCACAAATCGGATTGCAACTTCTCATTCCTTATTTTACCCATTTATTATGAGAAATGCTGACCCTGTGTCCAACACTAGACAAAAACAGTGATGTGTTTTTATCTATAAAGCATTTACTGGTAAACTAATTACCCATCTCTCCACCCTTATTCCAGGAAGTTTGTCTTGTAAATTTAGAACTTATTTACACACTTAATCTAACACTTTCTGACAGTGTAATAGGATTACAAATGTTCTTTAATTATTTAGAAAGGCAATTTTCAGTGATCCAAAAATAGCTTTAACATTATTCCTTTAAATGATTTACAACATTTACAGATGGTCAGTAATTGTTTTCACTAATGTACATGTGATCCTCACTTGCATTTGTAGAATGCTGTGCTAGAGGATCTACTGAATAATGCATTTACCAGGTTATAGTACTGTAGGCTGTAAGGTGTATTCTTTACAAATGACATTCCCTAGACAATTAAGGCTGTAGTGCTTTAAATAAAAATGTGGACAAAAATCTCGAAGTAGTTTCTAAGCAAACAAATGCATTATTTTTAATATAATAATATCTTATTATTATTTTTTAATACATACAAAAACGTTGGGTTTCATACCCAAATACCTGAGACTAATATCACAACATGATCACAAGTAAAACAACTAAAACTAATCTAAAACTAGTCTAATAAGCAATAATATTACCTATTTATTAGGATTTTACCATCATGTTTTACATTCATGACAGAAACGGTAGTTACTCATTACCAAGGATTCATTAGTTCACAAGTTTAATATCAAACACAGTCATGGACAATTTTGTATCTCCAATTCACCTCACTTGCATGTTTTTGGACTGTGGGGGGTAACCGGAGCTCCCAGAGGAAACCCACACAGACACGGGGAAAACGTGCAAACTCCACACAGAAAGGACCCAGACCGCCCCACCTGGGGATTGAACCCAGGACCTTCTCGCTGTGATCCACCTTGACACTAATAAGCAATATTATATAAAGGAAAAATGATGGAACACTATTAAAAACATAACTTTTGTGGTATTGTTTCAGGTAATTTATCCACTGTCTGTGGATCTCCACAATCAAATGGTGTCATGGCCCTTATTGTTCGAGTGCCCAATTTGGCCAGATGGCAAACTCAAGGTTTAAAGTTGGGCCAAGGTGCCGCTCAGGTGGCGCAGCAGTAAAACACACGCTAAACACCAGAGCTGGGATACATCGTATCGAATCTCAGCTTTGCCTGCCGGCTGGGCTGAGCAGCCTGATAGGGGTGGGATATTAAAAGCCGGATAGAGACTCTCTCATAACTAATGCAATTCCGACCTCTGCTGGCTGATTGATGGCACATGCACAGAGATGAGAAAAGATTGCTGTCAGGGTGTGTCTCTCCGTACACAGTGATGATCCGCATATGCACTCGTCAAAGTGTAGGTGACAAAATGCACACGGCTGCTGCTCACGTGTTGGAGGGGGCGTGGGTTAGCTTCGTTCTCCTCAATCAGAGCGGGGATCAGCATTGGTGGAGAGGAAGAATGATGCAAACAGGCAATTGGACGCGCTAAAAAGGGAGAAAATGCATAAACAAAATACAAAAAAAAAGTTGGGCCAAGCTTCTTCCATTTCAAAATGACTGAAGCCACTGTGTGCCAAAAATGGAGCGCTTTATATTCTTGCCCTTATCAATGCTTTGACACAATTGTAGAGATTCACAGACAGTTCCTTGATCATCATGGGTTGGTTTATGTCCTGATGATGCAGTGTAATTCGTGGACCTAAGAGTGCGCCTTTCCAAAAAAGTACTTTTGTAAATAAGAGATTTCAGTATGTAACAATAATAATAATAATAATGTTGTTATTATTATTATTATTATTATTATTGTTATTATTTGCTTTTTAGCCCTAACACCAGTAAGATGGCATAAAATTCACATATGCTACATAAATATATATTTGCATAATGTATCTTTCAAATGTATGAAGATAGAAAGGTTAAAAACAAATACATATGTTAACTTTGTGCTTTATGTACTTTACTTCCCATTTTAAAAACTTCCCCAAAAGCAGAAGTGAAAGTTGTACAAGCGGCTGCTCTGTCAAGTCACATGACTTGCATTCCTAATATGCACTTCTGGGTTTGAGCAGTACATGATGGAGTTCTTTTCAGCTGCCCTTTTAGCTCTAACAGTATATTTTAAAACATGTGGACCATGCTTTTTCTGGATTTTTCCTTTTTTTCTCCCACTGTGGTCATTACCAATTCCTGATTATGAATCCAGTGGTGCTTAAACAACTTCCGATACTATGGACAGCAGGATCACCACACCCCCCCTCCAACGTGTCCAATCATCTGCCAGTGTTGGGTTCCAACACAGAGCCATATCGTATACGGAGAGCCACGCTAAGCTCCAAGTGACTTCCACAGAAATCACCCAGGCTGGAGATTGTATATCACAGTAACAGAGGTAAAAGACCCAGTCTGACCTGTCCTGCCTCAAACACAGCCAATTGTGTTGGTGTGGATGTCCGACCAGGTTGGTGGCTCTGCTGGGATTCAAACTTGCAAAAACACTCCACAGTGATGTGTTCTGAAAAAATGCTAATATTTGTAAAGTGGTCTGGACAGAAAGTACCATAACATACTTCCATGAAATTCTGGCATGTCACTGCTAGCCTTAGCTTACACTTCCAGGTGATGGTGTTGCCTGGGCATGTACCTTTCTATTTTGGGAAAAACACAGCAGGCCTTAAATATAAGAGGGCTATTTTGTTTAAGCAAATTAAACAAATTGAGTCGGAAGGAGGATTTACTACAGCTTAAGCAGCTTTTTTTTATTACTGTTATCAGGAAATACTGCAGTTTATGCAGGAAAACACTGGTTCACATTACAACACATTCAAAGTTTTGTTAATTTTTTAGGTAACACCAGGATCAATTGCAGATTCATTAGACAACAACTCTTTAAATCTCAGCCAATACACTGCTTAACCATCCAATCTAGTCATTGGATGGTTGACTAGATTGTCTAGTCAACCATCCAATGATGGTTGCATCATCCCCCCCCAACTCATGGGGGATGCATCATCCCCCCCCCAACTCATGCAACTGCCCAGACCAGTCTCACCTTGGCCCAGACATTGTCCAACCTTCCCTGCCTCAAACACCATTTCTGTGGATGACCGATCAGGTCAGTGGCTGAACTGAGATTCAAACTTGAGAGTTTATATACTCTTTAGCCACGTGCTAGTGCATTAGACCCACCCAAGGACCCTAAAGTTGACATTTCTGCCATTTGTATTAACTTTGTTAATAAACACAACAAAGCCATTTGTATAAACACAACATTTGGCAATTGGCTTCTTATAGAAATTTGATGAGCAATACATTGTGCATGAATTTTATCTTGCAAGTTATTTTCATGCATACTATTAAAGATCCACAATAAACCTATAAAACACCTGAAAGCTGATCATAGACAGATGTGTTCCAACCGATCAGTCACAGACAAAGAACAGCTGCAGAAATCATTAATGTCACAAGACTGACATGTCATGCATGTTTGCTCTCTATTAGTATGTTTTGCCCTTTAATAATCCAACGCAAACTTTGTACACATTTTTGTCTTAATGAAGGGCAATGGGACCAAATGTTTAACAAATGTCAGGAAGAAAACAATGATCATTCTCTGGCATTTGGCACCACATACCACATGACCACCCTGGTCAAATTGCATGTTTTTTTTATTTTCCAAATACAAATAATTCAACACATCATTATCATCATCATCATCATCATGAAACAAGCTTTGCACATCTTAATGCATTATGACTGATATTTACTGAGTTGGTGTTATAGGATGTTGTACAGGATCTGAACTTATTGTAACTGAGTGTAACTTCAGTTTTATTATTATTATTATGATTAAAAGTGAAATCTAAGAAAGGGTTTTTCAAACTTTAGCACTAGGCTGTACAGTATTTATGAAAATATATCCACAGAACAATATTCTGATTAGAATAATGAGCAGTGACAGCTTACCTCAACCTTTAAAGACGTGCATCCTTTTAAAAACTCCCGAATGTTGCCAATGCAGTCGGTTTCACATTTGGGATCCGGGCAATACTGCAACAAACAGGGTAAAAACTGAACATAAATAAATAAGTATATGAATTAATAATAGCACCCTGTATGGGGTGAGAAGCTCCTGCTGTTGCTGCTGGAACTGCTACCGTTACTGCAACTGTTATATAGGCATAATCTCAGAGAAGAGTCTGTTCTGTCTGGGTTCAGCCACTGTAATCCATTAGGTGCATTAATCCCCGTTCATGATCAGTCTATTAACGTTATTCTTTTCATGGCTTCATTTTTGTTTGAGAATCTTCTACTTGTCCTTAACGCACAACTGATCCCGCATCCCCGTCATACCAGGAACATGAGCTCGCTGTGTGGAGGAAGTGACGATCTGCTCAGCACTGTAGCGCTCATACAAGTATGGACACATACAGCAGCACCAGACTTCCACCATACTGACTAATACAGAAGCTCACATTCAAAGCAGTGGCAATGATTGTAATTCTCTAATCACTATTAACACAGTTAGTTCCCCTGCACAAACCAATCAGCTGTACTTTATAAAGTACAGAATATACTGATCGAGTGGTCCTTTGAACTGGGAAATACAGTAGAATTTGTCCGACCTGGAAGGTACACTCAATAAGTCAACCTATATATATATATATAATCATATATAATCATATATACTGTATTACGGAAGCGTATTGCTGCCACACAGATTAAAAAAAAAGCCGTCAGGATGTCGTTATAACGAGAAAAGTTCATTACATTAAATGCTGCATATCTGACGGAAGTGTATCTGCTGATGGAGAGACAGTTTGCACACATGCATGATGCTGTAGCTTGTGTAACCTTGCAGCTTGGCGTGCCGATCAAGATTCTCCTTTAGGAACAACAATGTCTAAACTTTAATATTCAACATTTGTCTGACATTCGGCATTCCGATCTAAATAAGTGGTTGAAAAAACACCTAAGACCTTCTTATTTTATGATTTCTTACACTAATGAAAATAGTCAACATACTACAAAAACAATTTTATGTTAATTTTAAGATTACGTCTATTTATCTAAAGAAAATGTATAATGAAACCGTTTATCAGCTCCCACTTCATCTAACGAGTTAGGGACCGTCATAAAACTAACTGAGAAACGTAGGAAACATTTACTCTGCACTTATCCAGACTAATAAATCCATTTAAATCTTGTATGATTTTTATTTTTGGAAATATAATTTGTATATTTGAAATAAATTTATTACAGATTTATTGATTTTTATTTAAATGCAATGTAAAATAAATACTATGTTATTTCAAAAAATAAGGTTTGTGTAGTAGGTGAGAAACATTGATGTGTTTGTGTAAAAATTGTTTGACATTAATTCATCAAATCATACAAGATTTAAATGGATTTATTAGTCTGTATAAGTGCAGAGTAAATGTTTCCTACGTTTCTCAGTTAGTTTTATGACGGTCCCTAACTCGTTAGATGAAGTGGGAGCTTAATAAACGGTTTCATTATAAAAAAATTTTTAGATAAATAGACGTAATCTTAAAATTTACATAAAATTGTTTTTGTAGTATGTTGACTATTTTCATTAGTGTAAGAAATCATAAAATAAGAAGGTCTTAGGTGTTTTTTCAACCACTTATTTAGATCGGAATGCTGAATGTCAGACAAATGTTGAATATTAAAGTTTAGACATTGTTGTTCCTAAAGGAGAATCTTGATCGGCATGCCAAGCTGCAAGGTTACACAAGCTACAGCATCATGCATGTGTGCAAACTGTCTCTCCATCAGCAGATACACTTCCGTCAGATATGCAGCATTTAATGTAATGAACTTTTCTCGTTATAACGACATCCTTTTCTCGTTATAACGACATCCTTTTCTCGTTTTAAAGACATCCTTTTCTCGTTATAACGACATACTTTCTCGTTATAACGACATACTTTCTCGTTATAATGACATCCTTTCTCGTTAAAACGACATACTTTCTCGTTATAACGACATCCTTTCTCGTTTTAACGACATACTTTCTCGTTATAACGACATCCTTTTCTCGTTATAACGACATACTGACGGTATTTTTTTATCTGTGTGGCAGCAATACGCTTCCGTAAATATATATATATAAATATATAGCCTTTTTTACATCACCATAATCAATGCAGCACATTGTGAGTGTATGAAATTTTTTTTAGCTTGTTATAGTGCTCAATGCTACACTGACAGGAAAAGCTAAACATGCTAAACATTTTGTTGTTGTCCCTACATATATTAAAAGATGGATTATATCTCTATATGTTTTTTTAAATAATATAATAAAACATTCCCCCCCTACTAAATATTGTGTTAAATTTTCTAATTAATTACCTGTTTTAACATAAAAATGCACTTGTTTGTATAGTTTTTAATGTTTTTTCGAGTGAAAAATCTGCATCACTGATTTTTTAACTTTTTTGGCCAAAAAATTACTATTTTGTACAAATTTAAATTCACTATAATCAATGCAGCACATTGTGAGTGTATGGAAAAAATTATTACATATGTTTCAGTCAACTTTAGATACTGATAGCTAATGAATGATAGTCCAAGATTGTTTGTTTATTATTATTTGCTGTTTTTTTATTATAAATCATATAATAAGCATATTTGATTTAAAAGGTTAATCTATAAAATGTACATTTCTTTTAGAAGTATTTGGCACTAATAAAAAAAAAACATAAGCAAATTTGTGAAATTGACCATGTCATTTCTTATGTACACACTTTCACACTTCCTTGTGTCTTCTACTTTCTATTTAAGCACATGTTCCTAAAACTTTGGGTTGATTTAATTTACTCATCAGAAGCTTGTGTAAGGTAAGGAATTTGTAGCAGTTGTTCAGCCATTATAATAAATTTGTCAAAGACTTAACAATGCTGATTATATGATTTGGAATGAAGGGAACTATAGCCCTGAGGTTATAGTTATAAAACAGAGGGAACGATTACCATTTGTTTCACAAACACACACAACTGTGATAATGTAAATGAGAAAGCTATGAGGTAGGATCTTAGTAGTCAATGTAGGAAGATGGTGGATAGTGGATTCCTCCCAAAATGCCAGATTTTTGTGATGTAAAAAACCAAGATAAATCATTTTAGATTTATTTCCACTTTTAATGTGACCTATTCAATTGAAAACCAACTGAAATCATTTAGAGGGGAAAAACAAAAAACTAAGATGTCATATGTCTGGATTGTGGGGTAGGGTGGCAGAAACATCCAAGCCCAGCTGCATTTTGCAAAAACCTACATCGAGCCTGCCAAAAGCATGGGTGGAAAATATATTATGGTGTGATGACACCCAAGGTTGAACCTTTTAGCCATAATTCCAAAAGGTCTGTCTGGTGCAAAAACAACACTGTGCATCACCAAAAGAACACTAAATCAAACTGTGCTAACAAAGTATTAGTGTGCATATTTGTGCAACCACATTATTGAGACTTTAACCCCTTAAGTTTCAGGTTGTCACATGAAAGATGGAAACAGGTCTGAAATGATTCATCTTGGTCTCTTATTTACATCACAAAAACTTAACAGGGCATTGTAACAGGGATGACTTTGATACCCACTGTAAATGTCAGTGACCTCAATATGGTTAACTGGAATATCAATTTCAGTTGACAGCAGCAGAAAGTCGTTTCCCCACATCTGATTCTGAGCTGGGTTTTGATCAGCTTCAATTTAGAGAAGGATTGCCCTACTGAAACAGTTGTCATTGGGATTATAGCATATGTTTTGAGGAGCATAGTCAGATTAGGGAAATTTGTTGTATTTAAGGCACAGCTTTGGCGTTGCTTCATGGGTGAGCACATGATGAGTGAAATACCTTGAGGGCTTAGAGGGCACCCTGTCAGAGAGACTTTAGGGCACTGCATATTATTTTCTTCCGTGTTTTTTTCTCTTTATTGCAAGGGCATTCCATCATGTTTTCTCATTTAAAAGGGCATCCAAGAGGGCAACTTTTTTTTTTCATCATAAATAGCCCTGTAGGAAACCTTAACTTTATCCTATTGTGAGGGCACTACATCACATTTTCTTCACTGGAGGGTTCATCTCACGCATATAGGGACAACCTTTACAGCACTGCATTTTATACACTGGAGGGGCACCTCTTCATTAGAAGAGCACCTAATTGGGCACTTCATTATGTTTTCTCACCTGAAGAAGTACTATCTGCACTGCATCCCATTTTTTACTAAAAAGGGCACCCTTTGGTACACTGTCAAGTAGGGGCAGCATACAACACATTTTAAGACAAATTATTGAACTTTCTCACAACATAATAATTCATTGCTAAAAAGGCATCTGTATGAAACGTCAAGTTGATCCTATTGTGAGGGCACCACATCACATTTTCATCACACCCAATTATTTTTTCACGTGTGAAGGCCAGCCATTAGGACACTTCATCTACTCTCCGAGTCCGTCAGTGTTCATAGATATTCAGATCCAATGCAGAAATTTGGATTCAAGCCGTCTGTTCTTTCGAGTTGCAATGAACTTCCTTTTTTCTGCAGAGAAAATTCTAACTGGTCTAACTGGACATTGACAGGTTTTGCTTACTGAATGGGAGGGATGGCATTCCTGTCTCCCCTATCAGTCATGCAAGGCTTTGCAAGGTGTGTAAATGTTGGTATTGTCTGTTAATACACTACTTAGTACTATTATGTGACTTGAAAATGAAAAGAAATCACTTCTAGGTTGAGTCACTTATCTACCCGGTTAATTTGCTATCTCGGCTCCAACTTAGCTGGTATCCTAGGCCTACTTTTTTATTTGCATATGTGCTATCCTTTGCTAGAAGCATTCTATTGAATGCCATGTGCATGTATCAGATGACATGGCTAAATCTATTTAGGGACAGTGTGAACAATTTTGCCTAGGGTGCCTGATTGCCATGATCCAGCTCTGAGCACAAAGACATTAAAATAGGCTAGTTATCTGATCGCCTCTTGTTGTTTACATAAATACAATATTTTTAATTTAAAAACAGTAATGGCATAAAACAAAAATTAAACAACAGCTTTACTGTATGACAGAAGCATTATAGAAAGAGTACTGAGTACTGGATGAATCATGAAGATACAGGATTTTATTTATTAGGATTTTAACGTCATGTTTTACACACTTTGGTTACATTCATGACAGAAACAGTAGTTAATCGTTACACAAGATTAATCAGTTCAAGTCTTTTAATGTCAAACAAAGTCATGGACAAATCTGTATCTCCAATTCACCTCACTTGCACGTCTTTGGACTGTGGAAGGAAACCGGAGCTCCCGGAGGAAACCCACGCAGTCACGGGGGTCTTGTTGAATAAACACAAACAGCAAAATAAAGTATAACAAGGCAACGGGTAAACCTGAATCCAAATGTATGGAATTCTAATACTGGGGTGGTACGGCAAGAAGGTCCTGGGTTCGATTCTCAGATTGTGCGGTCTGAGTACTTTTTGTGTGGAATTGGTTTTATGTTGTCCCCTTGTCTGTGTGTGGGAATGGTTAATGGCTAATGGTTAAGGCACAGGACTAGTAATCCGAACGTTGCTGGTTCAAGCCCCACCACTGCTAGGTTGCTGCAGTTGGGCCCTTGAGCAAGGCCCTTAACCCTCAGTTGCTCAGACTGTGTACTGTAACTGTAATGTAAGTCGCTTTGGATAAAGGCGTCTGCTAAATGCTGAAAATGTAAATGTAAATGTGTGGGTTTCCTTCAGGAGCTCCAGTTTTTTTTCCCCACAGTCCAAAGACATGCGTATGAGTGTTTGTGTGTGTTTGGATTTGATGGATTGGCAACTTGTCTGGCGTGTTTCCTGTCTTTTGCCAAGTAAATCAGACCCAGCGCGACCCTGAATAAAATAAGGCGGTGGTAAAACAGACAACGAATGACAATGGTGGGTAACACTGTCCCCTCAAAGCAAGAAGGTCCTGGGTTTGATCCCCAGTTGGGCGTTCCGGGTCTCCATGGGTTTCCACCGGGAGCTCCGGTTTCCTCCCACAGTCCAAAGACATGCAAGTGAGGTGAATTGGAGATACAAAATTGTCCATGACTGTGTTTGACATTAACCTTGTGAACTGATGAATCTTGTCATGAATGTAACCAAAGTGTGTAAAACATGATGTTAAAATCCTAATAAATAAATAATAAAACAGACAATGAATGAATGAATGAATGAATGAACACACTAACTGCTTGAATGCCAATAATACAAAGGACGTTTACTTTGCTTTGGAACGTGAGCTGGGCAGGACGTAGCGTTTGTTACAGAATGCGGAACACTTGCTCCTGAGGCAGGAAGTCTGAGTTTACACAGCAGTTCACTTAAGCATTTTTTGATCCTTAGATAAATGATATTATCCAGATAAGACGCATATAGCCTAGTTTGAATGTTTATTGCGTCCATGTTATCATAGTAAGCAGGATCTATCCAGGCGATGTAGGCGACTGAGTATGTATGTGGAAAGCGGTTAGTGCAGCATAGCTAAAGCATCACTCCCGCTACATTGTTACCTTATTAGGAGTTGTGAGCGCTGTTTACAATCCTAACCGAAACACCGCTTCTCTACCAGCTCTGTCATGTTTTCATCCATTATCTACTCACCTTTCCGATAGATCCCGGTACCAGGCGCTCCATAAGCTTGCACAGGACGACCCCATCTCTCAGAGCGGTTTTCAGAAAAGCCTCGGGGTCGGAGATGTTCTTTTTGGGGGAATTAAGCACTCCCAAGGAGATGAGCCAGGTGACGGTCTGCTCCTGCGGGTTCATGGCTGATCTGGCGGCGCTGCTGCAGCACACAGGCCGCTGCGCAGTGCTGCTTATTCTGCTGCTATAGTGCTGCTGCTACGGCTGCTATCGCTGCTGCCCACATCCGCAACACTTCTTCTGCTTTGCGGAACAGCAGTGAACCTACAGCAGTGGCTTGGCCTGACTCACTATGAGGATGTTGTACCATCCCTCTTTCATATTCAATTGCCATTGATTTACTCTGAGCTGAGAGTATATTACAATCCCATAAATCCCTGTACATAACGTGCTGCTGCTTATCCTTCTGATAAATGATTTCCACTTCTCAAGTACTGTAAAATCATTGAAAACAATAACCAGAATGTTACCATCAAAAAACATAAAATCTGTGTGCTACTCTTTATGCAGTTCAAATACTTAATGACCATAACGACCACATGGCAAATTAACCATTTGAGACTATTCCTCCCTACAGAATCTCCCCATTACTTTTAGATCCTGAAGTCATCCCAAAGTTTTTTCTTTTGGGAAGGTTGGGCATGGGTTAAATCAGGGACTGGGATTGCCATGGCAGAACTTGAACTCAGTGGATTTTGAGCTGTGGTTTGGATCATTGTCCTGCTGGTAGATTTAACTACAGCCCAGGTTAAGCAACCTGGTTGAGGTTTTGACTAAATATCTGTTAGCACTCGATTTAGACCACAATACCATGTCTGTACAAGGAAAGAAAAACAGCCCTACAGCATCACAGATTTACAACCATGGTTCACATTAAAGATGCGGTACTTCTGCATGGCGGTCTTTGCATCTCAACCAAACCAGCCTTTGCTTCGTTCTTGTATGTTACCATATGACAATTGAATGCAATCCCAATGAAAGTTCGAAAAACAGCTGGCCAGCTGCTGGAGCTTGAATTTGTTGGTCCTCGAGTGCCAAGTGAATTTTGGTGATACTACAAAAAAAATATCTAACTAATGTCTATCTTTCTAATAAAGATCAGTTATTAAAAAAAAGTTATGCTTGTGAATAACTTTATACATATAAACCAAAACATGAAGTCATGATCAATCATTCAAGTGTTTGTAATCACTTGGGTGAAACTAAGCCCATAAAAACACAAATTAGAATATACTAATATACAGTGCCTTGCAAAAGTATTCAGCCCCCTTGAACTTTTCAACCTTTTGCCACATTTCAGGCTTCAAACATAACGATATGAAATTGTAATTTTTTGTGAAGAATCAACAACAAGTGGGACACAATCGTGAAGTGGAACGAAATTTATTGGATATTTTAAACTTTTTTTAGAAATAAAAAACTGAAAAGTGGGGCGTGCAATATTATTCAGCCCCCTTGCGTTAATACTTTGTAGCGCCACCTTTTGCTGCGATTACAGCTGCAAGTCGCTTGGGGTATGTCTCTATCAGTTTTGCACATCGAGAGACAGAAATTTTTGCCCATTCTTCCTTGCAAAACAGCTCGAGCTCAGTGAGGTTGGATGGAGAGCGTTTGTGAACAGCAGTTTTCAGCTCTTTCCACAGATTCTCGATGGGATTCAGGTCTGGACTTTGACTTGGCCATTCTAACACCTGGATACGTTTATTTGTGAACCATTCCATTGTAGATTTTGCTTTATGTTTTGGATCATTGTCTTGTTGGAAGATAAATCTCCGTCCCAGTCTCAGGTCTTTTGCAGACTGCAACAGGTTTTCTTCCAGAATGGTCCTGTATTTGGCTCCATCCATCTTTCCATCAATTTTAACCATCTTCCCTGTCCCTGCTGAAGAAAAGCAGGCCCAAACCATGATGCTGCCACCACCATGTTTGACAGTGGGGATGGTGTGTTCAGGGTGATGAGCTGTGTTGCTTTTACGCCAAACATAACGTTTTGCATTGTGGCCAAAAAGTTCGATTTTGGTTTCATCTGACCAGAGCACCTTCTTCCACATGTTTGGTGTGTCTCCCAGGTGACTTTTTATAGATATCTTTGAGAAATGGCTTTCTTCTTGCCACTCTTCCATAAAGGCCAGATTTGTGCAGTGTACGACTGATTGTGTCCTATGGACAGAGTCTCCCACCTCAGCTGTAGATCTCTGCAGTTCATTCAGAGTGATCATGGGCCTCTTGGCTGCATCTCTGATCAGTCTTCTCCTTGTTTGAGCTGAAAGTTTAGAGGGACGGCCGGGTCTTGGTAGATTTGCAGTGGTCTGATACTCCTTCCATTTCAATATGATCGCTTGCACAGTGCTCCTTGAGATGTTTAAAGCTTGGGAAATCTTTTTGTATCCAAATCCGGCTTTAAACTTCTCCACAACAGTATCTCGGACCTGCCTGGTGTGTTCCTTGGTCTTCATGATGCTCTCTGCGCTTTAAACAGAACTCTGAGACTGTCACAGAGCAGGTGCATTTATACGGAGACTTCATTACACACAGGTGGATTCTATTTATCACCATCAGTCATTTAGGTCAACATTGGATCATTCAGAGATCCTCACTGAACTTCTGGAGTAAGTTTGCTGCACTGAAAGTAAAGGGGCTGAATAATATTGCACGCCCCACTTTTTAGTTTTTTATTTCTAAAAAAAGTTTAAAATATCCAATAAATTTCGTTCTACTTCACGATTGTGTCCCACTTGTTGTTGATTCTTCACAAAAAATTACAATTTCATATCGTTATGTTTGAAGCCTGAAATGTGGCAAAAGTTTGAAAAGTTCAAGGGGACTGAATACTTTTGCAAGGCACTGTACTACTACCCCCTACACGTTTAAATGTTTTTTTTTTTTTATTACAGACATTCATCAGTAGGATCAAACTAATATTATTAACTTTTAAATAACCTCATGACAGTCTTGAAATTTTAATTGCTTTCCTTTTTTCTTTAACTACATGAACGAAACCCTTCTTTGTCCCACAACACTAAGTACAGTGGGGTCAAAAAGTATTTAGTCAGCCACTGATTGTGCAGGTTCTCCTACTTAGAAAGATGAGAGAGGTCTGTCATTTTCATCATAGGTACACTTCAACTATGAGAGACAAAATGAGAAAAAAAAAAATCCAGGAAATCACATTGTAGGATTTTTAAAGAATTTATTTGTAAATTATGGTGGAAGATAAGTATTTGGTCAATAACAAACAAGCAAGATTTCTGGCTCTTACAGACCTGTAACTTCTTCTTTAAGAAGCTCTTCTGTCCTCCACTCGTTACCTGTATTAATGGCACCGGTTTGACCTCATTATCTGTATAAAAGACACCTGTCCACAGCCTCAAACAGTCAGAATTCAAACTCAACCATGGCCAAGACCAAAGAGCTGTCGATGGACACCAGGAAGAAAATTGTAGACCTGCACCAGGCTGGGAAGAGTGAATCTACAATAGGCAAGCAGGTTGGTGTGAATAAATCAACTGTGGGAGCAATTGTAAGAAAATGGAAGACATACAAGACCATTGATAATCTCCCTTGGGGTCAAGATCTCATCCCGTGGGGTCAAAATGATCATGAGAACGGTGAGCAAAAATCCCAGAACTACACAGAGGGACCTGATGAATGACCTGCAGAGAGCTGGGACCAAAGTAACAAAGGCTACCATCAGTAACACACTACGCCGAGAGGGACTCAAATCCTGCAGTGCCAGGCGTGTCCCCCTGCTTAAGCCAGTACATGTCCAGGCCCATCTGAAGTTTGCCAGAGAGCATATGGATGATCCAGAAGAGGATTAGGAGAATATCATGTGGTCAGATGAAACCAAAATGGAACTTTTTGGTAAAAAAACTCAACTCGTCATGTTTGGAGGAAGAAGAACCCAGGAACACCATACCTACTGTGAAGCATGGGGGTGGAAACATCATGCTTTGGGGCTGTTTTTCTGCAAAGGGGACAGGACGACTGATCCGTGTTAAGGGAAGAATGAACGGGGCCATGTATCGTGAGATTTTAAGCCAAAACCTCCTTCCATCAGTGAGAGCATTGAAGATGGAACGTGGCTGGGTCTTCCAGCATGACAATGATCCCAAACACACCGCTCGGCCAACGAAGGAGTGGCTCCGTAAAAAGCATTTCAAGGTCCTGGAGTGGCCTAGCCAGTCTCCAGACCTCAACCCCATAGAAAATTTGTGGAGTCTGTGTTGCCCAGCGACAGCCCCAAAACATCACTGCTCTAGAGGAGATCTGCATGGAGAAATGGGCCAAAATACCAGCTAGTGTGTGCAGACCTGGTGAAGACTTACAGGAAACGTTTGACCTCTGTCATTGCCAACAAAGGTCATGTTACAAAGTATCGAGTTGAACTTTTGTTATTGACCAAATACTTATTTTCCACCATAATTTACAAATAAATTCTTTACAAATCCTACAATGTGATTTCCTGGATTTATTTTCTCATTTTGTCTCTCATAGTTGAAGTGTACCTATGATGAAAATTACAGACCTCTCTCATCTTTCTAAGTAGGAAAACCTGCACAATCAGTGGCTGACTAAATACTTTTTGTCCCCACTGTATGCTCTTAAAAGCTGGTAGTCAAACAGCTTTTATCTTTAACTAAACCCTTGATTAATGGCACCAGAAGAGTGGATTGTGCATCAATTTGGTAGAAACATACATTAACCCTCACTCACAAGTAATAGCCCAAATCTTTGCAAGTTTGAAGGGGTGTAATAAAACCCATTAGTACACGAGTAAAACCCAAGCAAAGAATGGGGAACACAAAGCTAAAATGTCAGACAGAACTAAACATGAATGCACAACAAGTAGTTTTAAAAACCAAATGTTTATTTGGATATGCAATCTAAATGCATTCATACGCAGACCAGACTCCCTCTGAAGGACCTCCTTTGACCAATGTCACGTTCAATCTGGACCTGGGGCAAAATAAAAGAGAAATCAAAAGATGCACAATAAACCAGTAATGTACATTAATGTCTGTAGAACTGAAAATACCTGCTGCAATCAAAGCAGTCCAGACAGCACATAAACAAGTGCTCACTGGCAGTAAAAAAGTGGTGCAGTATTAATAGTTCAGGTTATGATCATCCTGCAAATAGGAAAAAACAACAATTACTGCACTGTTACGGTCAGAAACAAGTGTATGTAAAAATATTTATGAAAGTTAAAATATTCAGTCCTGTGTCTGGCTTCCAGTCCCCCCCCCTTAAGGTTTGAATTACTGAACATTGCATTTTTCCAGTGGTCTCCTTGGTTTCAACAGGTATGCTTGTCAGAAGTTTTGGCTTTGATAAACTTGGGGTAAATTTTCTAAAATAAATGAGCCAGTATTATCTTGCACTGAAAATCTAAAGAAGTAAAATAAATTGCTGAAGTGGTCCACTGGTGGAGGGCTTCGTTTTAATATCCTTAAAAACCATGTCACTGAATGTGGTGGTAAAGTTGGGAAAATCCTTTTCATTAAGTCTTCCTTGTCATTCATTCCTGAGAATACTGGACATTAAAATGACGAATCCATTGGTAGTTAAAATTTTGCTTGATCTTTTGCTTGAAAAAGGATTTTTTTTTTTTTTTGTCAAGTTGATAAATGAAGAAATAAATACAATGTTGGGTTGCAGATGATGTTTTAACTAACCTGTATTTGAGACTGCCACTCACACAATGAGTCAAGTTCACTTAAACCAGAGACAAAAGGGTTCGCTTTGCTTACCAGCTGTTGACACGTTTTATCAGGTGTTGGATTGTTTCTTGCGTTTTGGATGTCTTTGGATTGGTCGTTGCAAGCCATCAAAGTTTAGGCTTTATGGCGTGGGATCCTTTTGCACTGAGGAAAGCTATACTGAGAGAGTTTGGCAAAGACATTGGCCCCGTTCAACAGACTGAACATTAACATGTATACGTTCCACACTACATTGGATCAATTTTAGCTTTCTCTCACCATAAAAGATAGAGGCTGTGAGCTGGCACATTGATTTTTTTTTTCCTTGGTCCACTTCGAACAGTAGTTGGCCACGAGCACTTTTGTTAAAATTTTTATTGGTAAATAAGCACAATACTCTTGAGCGTTGCAGGTTTAACATAACGTTACAGTGAGGAACACTTTACTCAAATCAGCAGCAGGACCATTAAACGAGAGCCAAGCAGGATTATATAAAAAAAAATCTAACACTTTAAGGAAAAAAACAAATCCACAAGGTTGAGTACAGCTTGAAAACGAAACTCAAATGTCCATCTAGAAGTTAAAATATTTCAACTCTCCGTTTTCTCTGTATGTGCACAATGCGAGTCATTTCGGCAGAGTCAGTTTCAGTATCGATTCCGGTTCATTCCTCTATCACCTCGACTGGCTCCACGGCCCCGAGGCGCACCTCGGCTTGAGCTGCTGTAATGGCGTGGGGGGTAGCCTCTCTCTAGGTCTTGTCTGGCTGGGCGCTCTGTACGGCTAGCAGAGTATGACTCGCTCCGACCGCTGCTGTAACCGTCACGACTGCCATATCCATCTCTGGAACTGCTGCCATAATCATCATAGCGACTGCCTCCGCCACTCCCACCATAGGACTGAGGGGGACCCCTTGAGGGTGGGCCACTGCGTGAACTACCTGCAGGGTCAACGGGTCATGTAATTGGCAAAATTCACAGAAATTTTTGTGCATGTCAAGTGCCCACTTTCTTACATAAACTTCCCACTGTTGGCACATTGGACTTATGGGTCAGGGCCATTATGTGCTCAGAATGTGACACTTTAGGATTGAATTGGGATGCACTGATAATCCAGGGTTCCAAATTACTAATATTGGTCCAACTAGTTTCCATAGAAATTGAGCATTTGAGCAGATTGTAGGCTTGTCCTAGTTTTTCTTGACTGATTTAGACAGGACTAGTGGAAAGGCTTACCGGAAGAGGAATAAGCCCATGAAGGATTCCTTGTTAATTAGGATTTTCAATGCTGAAAGTCGAGTTGAAAAGAAGCTTTGAATTTTCTCTTTGCTACATTTATTGACATGGGGTGGCCTTGTTCCAGAAGCTTGAATTGCAGCTGGGGAAGAAATCCTAAACCCTTTTCTAAAACACAAGTTTAGATCTTACCATAATCATCATAAGAGTCTCCATAGGAAACTCTACTTGGTCGCTCCATATAGCCCCTAGGTTCCCGACCTCCACCATAACTATCACGATCACGATCACTATGACCAAAAAGAAAAAAATAGATAAAATAAGTAAAGTGTTGTTGAGGATATTAGAATCAATAAGAGGAAAAGAAACAATCCATACCTGTAGCTTCTAGACATGGAGCCATAGTCATCTCTGGAACTGGATTGAGATGAATAGTCACGGTATGAATAATCACGTGATGAAGGACCATAGTCCCTGCTGTCTCGTGAGCTCATGTAGTCTCGACTGGAATAGCTGTAAAACATGGATACAAAAACACATGAAATTAAGCAGTATTATTAGGTGGAATACCTCAGCTACACTCTTGGGGTGAATTGGGGAAAAATCTAAAGACACAGGAACATAGGCTGATCACAAAAATAAGACATCCCTGCTAAAACCTTGACTGTAAAGTGAAGTCATACACTGACCCTCTTACTTGACTAAAAAAAGAGGCATTAAAGATAGCCCATATCAAACAATTTCTAGGTCATTGGCTGAATGACATGGAACCAGAAATGAGTGTTTTGGGGTTTCCTGTTTAATGAGAGGCCAACATGTACACAGTAGCATAGCTTAAAATTAACAAGCACTATTGACTTAGAGAGGATGTTTTGACCACCTTCATTTTGACTGCTGCCGTTAGGGGTCACAACAGCAGACCACTCGGCTGCATATTTAATTTGGCACAGGCTTTACAGCACCCAGATATAGGACCGGCACTAGGGACAAGTAATGCATCACCCCCAATGGCTAGGTTCCTGTACCACGATGCACCTGCAGAATTTCTAACAATGTATTTAAAAGAAGAAGCTACAATAAACATGAATTACCTGTCATCACGTGGTGATGGATAGTCATTCCTCCTTGACATAAATGAGTCTCTGCGATGAGAAGGACCATAAGAATCCCGTTCTCTAGACACTGGGGCTGAAACAGATTAAAGAAATCAGTGAGAGACAGTTCGAGTGCCACCTCCCCAACAGGAACTTAACATTAAATCTCCTTACATCTGCCCATTGATGAGGGTGCAAATCTCTTTGGTGAAGGTCCTCCATTATACATCGGTGGCCCCCTTTTATGAGGTGGTCCTCTAGGTGACCCTTTAAAATAAGGTTCTACAATCTATGTTATCACAGTAATCTTTGGACAGACAGACCCAAAAAAAAAAAGTACACAGTGCAGGCTCAGAACTTCTTAGAGATAAACGAAACAATCAGCTCAAACAGATCAGCTAATAGGATTGCATCATGGCCCACATGCTAATAAAAATGTAAAACACTGAAATCTTAGGTTTAGTACCTCTGCTCGGTGGGCCGCGCATTCCCCGAGGCCCTCGAGAAGACCCATGTCCACGTGAATACGAGCCACGGCGACCGAAGGTCTCAAACTGAGGTTTTGTTGCCTGCTCTACTTTGATGGGTTTCCCATCCAGGGGCTGGGACAAACGAGAAACGAATGAATTTGAAAAATCGTTATCAAAAGGTAAACATACAATTACACAGACTGTACACAAGTAAGCTCAGAACTTCTTAGAGGACATGTGGACTAAATCAATTCAAATTGATCATTGCCACGAAGTCATCACAGCTTACAACCATAATTAAATGCATCCTTACCTTTCCATTCAATTCTCTTGCAGCATCTTTAGCATTACCAGGATTTTCATAGGTCACAAAAGCAAACCCACGTGACTTATTCGTTTCACGATCTTTCATCAACAGGACTTTTGAGAAGAAAAAAAATTGTTAGGACAGCCTCTTAGTCAAACCTCAGTAATAGCAACTGCATTTACGCAAGCTCAGAACTTCTTAGAGGTATAACTGATTTATTTTCAGCTTAAATCAATGAAAATCAGAGTCATCATAGCTTGCACATTTCTTGCTTACATTACTCAATCACAATTTTGTACAATTTATCCATTTTACCAACAGATATTTCCTACTTTATTTAAATTGAAAATAGTACACAAAGTGTACACAAACTATTACACCCTCATTCAAAATATCTGTGCTAAGTTTTAAGGAGACTGGAAAATTATCTGGGGTGCAACTAAACACATTCCTGTTACCCTATTATTGATCTGGATCATTTACTAGGATTTAGTGTTGGATGAGCCAACAAGATTTACCATGTGCTCAGGTGGTTCAGCAGTAAATTACACTAATCCACTATATCTGGGATCTCGTGTTTGAATCCCCAGTGATGACTACATACTGGGAAACCTGATTCATTGGAACCCTGACCACGATAAAGTGGTTGTAAAAGATGAAAAGAAAATTAACCAAAAAAAAAAAAGAAGACTTGACATAAAGGGAGCATTGGGGTAACTTGCACTTTATACAGAATCAGATTCATATATAGTTTACTCATTCACAGCTTCGGGTCACGATGTAAAGCAGTAGTGTTCCAGTACAAGTGAAAATTACCTTCAGATAGTCTGCCGAATTTGCCGAAATAGCTTTCAAGGGCCTTCTCAGACGTTTCTGTGTTCAATCCTCCAATAAAAAGCTTTCCCGGTTTGTCCGCCTCTGCCATGTTTCTGTTTGTATACAATGAAACAAATAAAAACGGGTTCATGTTAGAGGCTGCATGTAGCTGTAATAGTGGTATGTAGAAGTGCATATATCAGCATTTCAATGCCTGGACTAAGATTTACAAGGCAACCTAAAAAATAAAAGCCAATAACTGTTGGACAATTCTCTAACTCTGGGATTCAAACATTTTTGTCAGCGAAACCATCTTAACTAAAGTTTTGCCCTGAGCACCGCTTTACATAATAATGCTAACGTTAAATAAATAAAAAAATACTAGGAATGTCGATGATTTATTTCAACAGCTGATGCATGATAAGATGCAGCTGTAGTCTGTACAGTTTGATAATATTGATTTGAAACACACCCGAAACCACCCTGTGTATGCACGTGTCAGCTCTGTGCACATCTGCATTTGGAGTTTGTGGTGAAGATGTTTTGCATAAGCGTGAGACATGTTAAACTCTGCACATGTGGATCTGTGTAACTTTTTTTAATACAATGACGTGGATATTTTGCATTATCTTTTTGAAGAAATGTAACACTAATCTTATAATAATTACAGTAATGTCACTGATTCCTACTTTATGAGTTTCATGTTAATGCTTTAACAAACGGTTCACTACCAACTCTGAGTAAAATGACTCAGCAGCCAATGTACAGGGTGGGCCATTTATATGGATACACCTAAATAAAATGGGAATGGTTGGTGATATTAACTTCCTGTTTGTGGCACATTAGTATATGGGAGGGGGAAAACTTCAAGATGGGTGGTGAACATGGCAGCCATTTTGAAGTCGGCCATTTTGAATCCAACTTTAGTTTTTTTCAATGGGAAGAGGGTCATGTGACACATCAAACTTATTGAGAATTTCCCAAGAAAAACAATGGTGTGCTTGGTTTTAACGTAACTTTATTCTTTCTTTTATTTACAAGTTTCTGACCACTTATAAAATGTGTTCAAAGTGCTGCCCATTGTGTTGGATTGTCAATGCAACCCTCTTCTCCCACTCTTCACACACTGATAGCAACACCGCAGAAGAAATGCTAGCACAGGCTTCCAGTATCCGTAGTTTCAGGTGCTGCACATCTCGTATCTTCACAGCATAGACAATTGCCTTCAGATGACCCCAAAGATAAAAGCCTAAGGGGGTCAGATCGGGAGACCTTGGGGGCCATTCAACTGGCCCACGACGACCAATCCACTTTCCAGGAAACTGTTCATCTAGGAATGCTCGGACCTGACACCCATACTGTGGTGGTGCACCATCTTGCTGGAAAAACTCAGGGAACGTGCCAGCTTCAGTGCATAAAGAGGGAAACACATCATCATGTAGCAATTTCAAATATCCAGAGGCCTTGAGGTTTCCATTGATGAAGAATGGCCCCACCAACTTTGTACCCCATATACCACACCAAACCTTCAATTTTTGTGTTCCAACAGTCTTGGAGGGATCTATCCAATGTGGGTTAGTGTCAGACCAATAGCGGTGGTTTTGTTTGTTAACTTCACCATTCACATAAAAGTTTGCCTCATCACTGAACAAAATGTTCTGTGTAAACTGAGGGTCCTGTTCCAATTTTTGTTTTGCCCATTCTGCAAATTCAGTGCGCCGATCTGGGTCATCCTCGTTGAGATGCTGCAGCAGCTGGAGTTTGTAAGGGTGCCATTTGTGAGTAGCTAATATCCGCCGAAGGGATGTTCGACTGATGCCACTCTCCAGTGACATGCGGCGAGTGCTACAATGTGGGCTCTTGCTGAATGAAGCTAGGACAGCCACTGATGTTTCTTCATTAGTGACAGTTTTCATGCGTCCACATTTTGGCAAATCCAACACTGAACCAGTTTCACGAAACTTGGCAAGCAGTTTGCTAACTGTAGCATGGGAGATGGGTGGTCTCGTAGGGTGTCTTGCATTGAAATCTGCTGCAATTACCCGGGTACTGCGCTCACCAGACATCAACACAATTTCCATCCGCTCCTCACGTGTTAACCTCTGTGACATGTCAATGGCTGTAAACAAAGAGACGCTAGTAAATAACTCATAAAATAATAAAGTTACGTTAAAACCAAGCACACCATTGTTTTTCTTGTGAAATTCTCAATAAGTTTGATGTGTCACATGACCCTCTTCCCATTGAAAAAACTAAAGTTGGATCCAAAATGGCCACAATGGTCACCAGCCATCTTGAAAAGTTTTCCCCCTCCCATATACTAATGTGCCACAAACAGGAAGTTAATATCACCAACCATTCCCATTTTATTTAGGTGTAACCATATAAATGGCCCACCCTGTACATTTTATACATGGTCTTTGTTCATCTTACTGCTCTACATTAAAAAAAAAAAAAAAGTTCAGTAAAGCATGTAACCAGATGATATGCAACTCTAAGCTGAATAACTGTTGATGAATGAGTTGGTTTATCAGTAAAGGAATTTGGCAATCTATGCATCCCTAGTGATAACATCCCAGCATGTTTATCTTATTATATTAATAAGATAGCAAGCAGAATTTATTTAAGACCTTTAAATTCAAACCAATGTAAATAAACCCATTGCTGGGGATGCTGCTGTGGAGCTTTGTTGCAGTTGATTGTTAGTTATTTCTTTCCACCATTTTTTTTGGTTAAAAATTATGCTTTATCTACTAGTTATCTATTTTACCCACTGTATACGTTATGCCACCTCATGCCATTGGTGATATCACATTGTCAGAATAGTTTTACATTATATTTTTAGCACGACAAAGATATTACTCTTGCAATGCAACCACGAACATATAGATTTTTACTAACTACTATTAGAGGAAACCCTGCTCTAAAGCAGTGATCAATTACATTTCATTTAAATTCCCCCTTGAGTGCCAAATGACTGCTTTACTACTGACTGGCAATACATGATCATGGGTACAGAACAAGATTTTGTTGTAATGACTCGCACATGTCAAGGTAAATGTTTATTGAGCTTCATTTTAGAAACAAACTTGATAATTAACTGTACGGAACACTGTGCAAAAGCTCCTAACCTAAAATCTACCAAAGGTGGTACTGGCCTGAAAAGTGGCACCACGCTCCGTGCACGTTGTGCTCCATACAGGTAACACCGTCGTGTTTTATATTAGTTTAAAATCGTTCATATATGACTTACATTAATAAACCAAATATGCTACCCTATTTAAAAAACATATAAAAAATAAACATTGTACAGCTATTCAAACCAGGTCAGTAAAGGGCAACCGTATGGAACATGCTTTGTACGAAACACTGCATGGACATGAACCATATTAATATAAACGGATATAACAAAGCAAAAACAAATTTGGGGCAAACTATTAAAAATAAGCTTTGTAATGTAAATCATGAATGCGCGAATTCGTTTTTAACTAATCACAATGCCTTATTTCATTTAGTCAAAATGGGTCACAAAATGGCGGATTGGGACCTCCACAGGCCTCACTAACAGGCACGTCAAACACAATAATTTCAAATAATAGTCTAGCTGCGTATGTAGAACATTTTAAATGCTTTAGAACTCTTCAAAATGTATTTTATATTTTCATAAATGCTACCTGTATGCTAACTGTCTTTTATATGATAACGAAACCTCGACTGAGCTAACAGGCTAACAGTCCAAGCATGGCTGCCCAGCCATTACGATAAAGCTAACGGAATTCCCAACGGAAACTGAACGAGTTATTAACCACGTTTCTGCATCGCCACCCAAGTTTAAAAACGTTACATTAAAATCTAATTTAATAATTAGCATGCTTGTTTTTTGTTATGCTAAATAAAAACACACTCACCTGAATATGTCTGAAGCTCAACAGCGTTAACAGAGGCGCTCTCCCACTGCTTTTATTCACTTTATGTCCCGCCCACTAGGGATGTGTCGTTTATAAATGATTCGGTTCTTTGAATCGATTCTTTTCAATGAACAATGGAAATGGAAAGTTTTAACCCTTCCAGTTTTAACCCTCCTATTACCTTCAAATTTACTAACACCTTTTTTCCTTGGGGTTAATTTGACCCCAGCAATTTAAACCTCCAGAAAATGATTATAATTAAAATTGTTACCCAAGTTTATGTCACATACTTTATGTTTGTATATTGACCACTTAAATAGCCTTAAAAAAAAAAAACTCCCCCACCCCCCTTATACATCCAGAATACCTGTTGTACGACTATGGAGAAATATGCAGATCACCATAAAATCTCATTGATTGACCTAAAATTGGAATTTGAAATCTATTTGGTGTTTTAATGGCTTATAATTTGTAAGTACATATTTTTGTTATCTATAACATTTGGAATTAAAAACAATTTCTTTTATTAAGAATAGTAACATGTATTATGTTTGGGGTCAATTTGGGGGCCTGGATTGTAAAGAAAGGGTAATCGCTGAACCCACTTGTCCCATACATCCCATATTGCTGCAAGTTTGTCACACTCTTGTCGGCCCTGCCTTGTTTCTCTGTCATCAAAGCGTATGACAAGGGAGAAAACATGGAATGTGTTTATAGACATGGTGGCTGGAAATATTGCCCTTCCAGTGTCAGCAGCCCAAAGGCTTGCTGTTGCTTCGTCTTTTGACTTGTACACTCCTGCCAAAATGAGCAACCCAATGTAGGCTTGCAAGTGGGTCACATTCAAGTCTTTCCAACTGTCCCCATACACACACCTCCCCTCTAAATTTGTCATCTCAGGTATATCCTTTTCAATTGATGGAGTTATGAAGAGCTCAAATGCTGATTTTATGCCTTGGACATGGCTGACAGCATATCTGGTGGGGCCTGGAACCATTTTGATGACATTAGCAGCACTAAGTCTACCCTGTTGTTCAAGTGGAGAGACAGACCATAATAACTTTTCATTTTTGGAAGGGAGTGTGTTTGCTGGTGGTTGAGAGACAAAAGAAGGGTCAACACTGAGGGTCTCCTTCTCATCAGAGGAGGATGCCTCATAATCAGGGTCCTCCTCAACATCATCCTCTGTCTCTATTCGCGGGAACCATATTTTCCTGTCCCCATAGCATGGGAAATATCAAAAATCTCATGAGAATGATGTTTTCCCCTCCCCCATGTTGTGTGAACTATCAGTGGTTCTCGCACTACTACAGTTATGTTAGGTTAGGGCCTTAAAGTTTTTTGAAGATTATAAAATTGCATGTCATAGTGACCTCAATATCATCCTAAACAACCAAATCAAATGTGTGTAAAATGTTAATATTTCTTATATGTTTTATATAGCTAAAACAGCCTGGGGTCAAATTGACCCCAAAGAACACCTATGCGTACAACATGTGTACAGGACATTGAAAACATATCATCATGTTAATTTTATGTTTACCCAGTTGTCCCCATTAAATTAGGAAAAGTCATTAAATATGAAGCAAAAAAAATTATGTCCATCACTTATTTAAAGACGTTAAACATTGAATGGGGTTAAATTGACCCCAAAGGTAATAGGATGGTTAATGGAGATAATTAATTCTAAGGAGGGTAAAAAATAAACCATCATATTAAACTACAAGAGAAGGATTAAATATTCTTGGTCCTGAACAAAAAGTTTTGGCATTTCCAGATTTTCCAAAAAAAACTGCATGATTATCACTGAATAATAAAGAAAATAAAGGAATAATTAATTATCAAATGAGTAGATCAATGCACACATTGATCCATACAGAGAGATCCAATGCTGCATGGTGGTTCAGCTTGTTGATAAGGAATTTGGTATGTTTTTCTGGATTTGTTATGTTTGTTTGTTTATTAGCATTTTAACGTCATGTTTTACACTTTGGTTACATTCATGACAAGAACGATAGTTACTCATTACTCAATTTAGTATCTCCAATTCACCTCACTTGCATTTCTTTGGACTGTGGGAGGATACCGGAGCACCCAGAGTAAACCCATGCAGACATGGGGAGAACATGCAAACTCCACACAGAAAGGACACGGACCGCCCCACCTGGGGATCGAACCCAGAACCTTCTCGCTGTGAGGCAACAGTGCTACACACTTAGCCACCGTGCCGCCCAATTTGTTATGTAAATCCAGTGTTGGGTTGCAGATGATGTAACTAAAGTCTTTAAGACTGCCACTCAAACAAAACAAGATATTTGCATTTTAGGGCGGCACTGTGGCTAAGTGGGTAGCACTGTGACCTCCCAGCAAGAAGGTCCTGGGTTCGATCCCCAGGTGGGACGGTCCGGGTCCTTTCTGTGTGGAGTTTGCAAGTTCTCCCCATGTCTGCATTGATTTCCTCTGGGAGCTCTGGTTTTCTCCCACAATTCAAAAACATGCAAGTGAGGTGAATTGGAGATACAAAATTGTTCATGACTGTGTTTGACATTGAACTTGTGAACTGATGAACCTTGTGTAACGAGTAACTACCGTTTCTGTCATGAATGTAACCAAAGTTAAAATCCTAATAAACAAACAAACAAACTTGCATTTTAGGACAGGTTAACCATAACTGCATTTTTTTTGTCAGCACTTGTTCTGTTGTTTTTAGGGGCATCTTAAAAATGAATGTGTCAAGTGACATTTTAATATATGTTGGTCTAACAAGGCTTGGGCGGCACGGTGGCTTAGTGGGTAGCACTGTCGCCTCTCACAGCAAGAAGTTCCTGGGTTCGATCCCCAGGTGGGGCAGTCCGGGTCCTTTCTGTGCGGAGTTTGCATGTTGTCCGCGTGGGTTTCCTCCGGGTGCTCCGGTGTCCTCCCACAGTCCAAAGACACGCAAGTGAGGTGAACTGGAGACACTAAATTGTCCAAGACTGTGTTTGATTTAACCTTGTGAACTGATGAATCTTGTGTAATGAGTAACTACTGTTCCTGTCATGAATGTAACCAAAGTGTAAAACATGACGTTAAAATCCTATTATAAAACGGATAGTTCCGGTCCTAAAATCTGATTGGCTGAGCCGCGTTCGAAGCCGTTGTAAAATCCCCGATAAACGCACACCTAGGACCACCTCACATCATTCCATATTAATGCGCCACTGAATAGAAAAAATTAATGTTATTTTCGCCCTCATATTGCCTAGCAACACTGTTAATCGAACTATTTTGCGTCGCGGAAGAATGCTTTATTGTAAGTTTATACACAATAAATACATTTATGAATTAAACATTGTTGTATTTATTATATTTTATGTTGACCGCCGTTTTATAAAAGCAATAAGCCACTCGAGACCGTGCATTACTGTTATGATTTTAGCACGGGGAAAGAAGTTTAATGCACAGTAATGCACGGCCTCTCGTGGCTTATTGCTTTAATAAACAAATAAACTAACAAGGATTAGTGTAAATTGTGCTAAAGTTTGAATGCTGTGCTAATGTTCAGCTGACATTGCAGCTTCAGGTCTCCAAGCAAGGCATGTAGTATTCCAGTACAAGTGAAACAATTACCTTCAGATAGTCTGTCAAATTTGCCGAAATAGTTTTGTAATTAAGTTTTGTAGTTTTTATAATTATAATTATTTATTATACGTTTTTAATGTTTCTTAAATATGTAACCAACACTAATGTCTGCATTTGTCGTGCCAATAAAGCTAGCTTTGAATTTGAATTTAAATGTGAGAGAGGAGGGGTGGTAGAGGGAGGTAGAGAGAGAGAGAGAGAGAGAGAGAGAGAGAGGTAGGTGTTACACTACAAGAAAACCCGGAGCTTTAATCTGACTCTGGCTCACTTGTACAATAACACTTACTATCTGTTCTCATTCTTGTTATTAGAGCGGCTGTGTAGTGAAGCCAAAGCTCCAGCGGTACCAACACACAACAATGAAGCTACTGAAGCTATGCTGTGCGTTACTGTGCAGTTTAGTTGCTGTTAGCGCGGTGTCAGCTTTCTACCTTCCGGGTTTAGCTCCGGTTAATTTCTGCGACGAGGGAAAAACAACTTCTGACTGTCAGGTAACCTTTAATACTTCTTATATTTTTGTCTTTAGGACGACTGGATAATGTTGCTGGTTCGTTGACAAAATTCGCACCAGCACCCTGATGCACCTTAGCCGGACAGCTAGCTGCTTAGCTCGCTTAGCTAAACGTTACATTTTGAGCACGTAGCTAGCAAATATTAAAGTAAGCAATATTACAGAATACATTTATGTTACACTGAAAGGGGGTCAAACATGACAGGTTATGTGACTGAATTTTTGCCTTTTTCCGACCAAGTTCACTCAGTCATGAGAACAAACCTAACACCACATCATTTCCTTTCCAAAAACTGACAGCACACGTTCAGGTCGCGGTGTTCCGTACACTTTCATTCAGACTTCGCTTACTTTCCTTTGCAACCAAACGTCAGTGCACCGATACAGCAGCTGGGTTAAAGGGGGTTAAAATCTGGAGTCTTGGGTGTATTTGAAGTTCTGATTTATTAACTTTCGACGGGTCACGTTTAAAACAAGAGCCTAGACACAGACTGGGACGCTGTACGGAACACAGTTACTACAACAGGGAAAACACGTCACGGTAATCCGTACACCTTGTTTATAACCAAAGTGTACTGGATAATATATTTTTATATGCCGTGTATACCACAGACAGATGCTATTACAGTAGAATACATTTCCACGTGAAATATTTGAGAAGACAAGAAAGGTGCATTGAGATTTAATTCATTTTATTCATTTGAACCTGACAGGAGTTTGTAATTAAAAAAAAGGCACAACATCTGTACTGTGAATCCAGCCCAGATCAGAACAAAATTCACACAAGAAATCACTTTAAGTATATCACTACAAAAAGTTTTATTTATTGTGATAGAGGCAATGCAATGAAGAGAAACTTAGTATTCTGTACATACTGTACTGTATTTTTACTTTTACACAGTACAAGTATTTTAATAATATCTAATCACCAGTGGTTAAATTCTCTCTTTCAATTATCCATATAGAACTCTATATGTTTAACTATGCAACTATTAAAATATCAATTAAATGTTATTAAGATATACTAAGTGTAACTTCATAATTACTATTACAGAATGAGATCCAGCTCTTTGTCAACCGGTTGGACTCTGTGGAATCTGTCCTGCCCTACGAGTACGACGTGTAAGTGGAGTTATACCTCCCTAATTCTCAGCCAGTGACACCTGCTAAACTGGTTCTGATTGTAATAGGATCAATGTTTTGTTTAAGGTTTGACTTCTGCAAAGATGCTGAAGAAAAGAGGCCTTCAGAGAACCTTGGTCAAGTGTTATTTGGAGAGAGAATTGAGACATCACCTTACAAGGTAGGACAATCACTGGTGAAGGCTTTGGCTGAATGGGTGAATCTGATTAGCTCTAGCAGGCAATTGGTATACAATTAGTTTCTTATTTTAAACAAGCATGTTTTCTTATAGACCTACATTCAGCAGTGTTCTTTAATAGGGCAGTTCTGTTTCCAGGCAGGAGTAGTGAATTCTGGTGGCATAATTAAGGTATCACAGGGGATGTGTCATGTGGCTATTTGAGCAAAAACAATGGAATTAACCTGTCCTAATACTAACCACTCTTTGTAGTTTTTATATGTTTTTGTTGTCCTACGTTTAAATCCTGCACACTAATAGGACTTGGAAGTCATCAAATAATTGTGCAGTCCTGACCAGTTACGTATGGTGTATGCACTCTGCCAAAGATGTTCCTTATAATTCAAAACTTTTTCTTGTTTTTATGTTAAAGGGCAGTGAAATTTTTTTTATTTGCCTTGGACTTTGTTAGTCATTTGGCATTCTTGATACTACTTTTATGTGGTTATTTCTGTGACTCACTGTTTAAACAACCTGTCCCTTCTGTTTGATTGTATATTGTTGGATGTTTTTGCTTGGATTTGTGTGCTGCCAGTTTAGCTCTTTTTTTTTTTTTAGTTTACATTTAGAAAAGATGAGTCTTGCCACAGAGTGTGCACCAAAGTGTATGACACATCTAAACAAGAAGATAACGTGAAGTTGGACTTTTTAAAGAGAGGCATGGAGTTAAATTACCAGCATCACTGGTAAGTTGGTCATAATTGTAATTTATCGAAACTCTTTGAATTGTTACCAAATGCATATCTGTCCAAAAGTTTTCAGACACCCAACACTATGATTACAGAAAAGCATTTTAATATCATTTAAGTAAGAAGTAATAGATAAAATGAAAGGGTCAAGAAAACTTTTCACAAAAAGGAACAGCATGAAATGAGATAAGAAGTATTGAGTATCATGGTGCTCTCCATGCTAGAGTGCTAGCATCTAGAAAGAATTAATTCTGTTACAACACACTCCTAATTTGCAGTGTGCATTTTACACAGGACCATCAGTGCCCCCCACACTACAGGATGTTAAGTCATAATTATGGTAGCGTAGCAGTAAGTTGTGCTATCCCATTACCGCTGGGATCCAGGGTTGGATTCCCCAGCAGTGCTTTTGCCTGGACGAGCATCTACATACAGACATGATTGACTGAGGCCTCACAATGGATTAGGATTCAGTGATGTTACTGCATTGGGTCTAGTGATTCCGGGGAAGCCGTAAAACATGAAAATGAAATGAAGAAAAAAAAAAAAAGATATTTGGGATCAGAGCTGCCCTTACTAGATTTTGAGTATCAGAGTATACACACCTAATTGTGAAATAATCTGTGGAAAAAAAGACCAGCCTGATATCCTAAAATAATTTGTGATTGTTGGGCCTGGGTGCAGTTAAGTGTAGGCTGTATTAGGGGTGGGCGGTATGACGGTATTACGGTATACCGCGGTATTAAAAAATGGTGACGGTATAAAAAAAAAAAAAATGTGAAGCGCCAAATTTCTGCTTCAGGTTTACCTTAAAAACGGAGACTTTAGGACATGCGCGCATCCACAGTAAGGGAGGGGTGGGAGGGGTAGGCGGTTGGAGCTCGCTGATTGGTTGTGGAGGTGATCACTGAGGTGATAACACGAAAACTAGTGCGCGCTCTACATAGACGCGTTTTACGTCATCCTATGCGCGCTCCCGAGAAGGAGGCTGTTTGAAACCTTAGACGCCTTAATAAGCTGTAGTTCGGTATCTTAACATTTCAAGAACGAGTGAGCATCGGAAGTGTCCTTGGCTTAAAACATAGCTGACAGTGCGGAGAAACGGAATTATTTTCAAAAGTAAATAAATGATTTGCAAAATCGAGCTTGTGAGTTGACATGCTAGCACACTGTGCTATCCCATCCCATTGGTTTGAATGGCAAAAAGCTAACTGTTAGCTTAGTATAAGACAGCCCCGATATTAATATCAATGATGAACGATCATGAACATTTTGCTACCTTGCCTTAAATGTAGGCATAATTCAAACAACACTTCAATGAGAAAAAAGATTTATTTTAAAAGGAAACTACAGGAAAGAGACAGACTGGTTACATTGCATTAAGTTTCATAAAAATCCTCTCTTGTGCAGAGATGTGTTTGTGCCTGTGTTTGTGCCTGTGTTTGTTTCTGCTTTTAAATATACACGTTATGAACCAATCAGATTTAACATCATTAAACGAGTTTTTTCTCAATTATTTGTCATAATACTACTAGCGCTCTCTTTATCTGTGTGTCTGTGTCTGTCTGTGTGTGTGTGTCTGTGTGTGTGTCTGTGTGTGTGTGTCTGTGTGTGTGTGTCTGTGTGTGTGTGTGTGTGTGTGTGTGTGTGTGTGTGTGTGTGTCGCTCCCCGTGATAACTGCGCAGTTCTAATCGGCTGTATTTCACCCACTCCGCTTCGCATCAGTAGACGAAATTAATCAGTCATTATAAAATAAAAATATATGTAGAGAGCTCCCTAGCTTTTCGAACACACCCTATATAACAGCTCCCAGAGGCGCGACTCGGGTTCCTTTAGTTCATTTCAAAGAGCCGTTCAATAGAATCGGATCGTTCGCGAACGACCCATCACTAACAGACAGACACGCCCCCTACGCGCCTGCGCGGTAATACCGTATACCGCGGTATTTTTTGAAGACGGTATGGCGGTATGAAAATCGGCAATATCGCCCAACCCTAGGCTGTATGCTTAATTTTGTGCACAAGCTTTTATCCAAAGCAACTTACAGAACTGTGACTGTGGTATACTGGTTAAGAACCATATTCAAGGGCCCAACAGTGACAACTTGGCGGTGGTGGGGCTTGAACCAGTCGTGTGCAATGAAATTGTGTTGCAATTTTGATTTGAGGAAGAAGGAAAGGCTCCCTAAACTATTTTTTTGCAGGATTGTGGACAATATGCCTGTAACATGGTGCTACGATGTCGAGGATGGTCAAAAGTACTGCAACCCTGGATTTCCTATTGGTTGCCTAGTAACCCTTGATGGAAAGCCTAAAGATGCTTGTGTGATCAGTGTAAGTAAGCAAACCGCTTGTTGACCTGTAAGCTCATGAAAGGAGAGCTGTTTCTGTGTGGGATTACTTCTGTTCTGTAACAGTGTGCATGAATAGTGCTGTCTTTGTAATTGCGCTGTTTTGTTTTTCTTTAAGTCTGAGTTCAACAAGAAAAATACATACTACATCTTCAACCATGTGGATATTACCATAACGTACCACAGCGGGGACAAAGAGAGCTGGAGTGGTGCTCGACTGGTGGCCGCTAGACTGGAGCCTAAAAGGTTAGCCATTTCAACCAGAATTTCTTGACTTACTAGTCAATGCTACCCTTAACAAATACAGCTTGGGGACAAATAAAAGGAAAAAGTTAAGCACCACTATAAACTGACAGACTAGCTTTAATGTGTTTTGGTGTAGATTGCACAAGTCTAGAGCTGTGGAGCTGTATAAAAAAGATATTCCCTTAGTTTTGATAGTGCTGGAGATTGCTTTCTAACACATAAGTTCAGACTCTTGCATAGGTTGAGATCTCGTCCATGCAAAGGCCATTAAATATGATTGACCACATGCATTTAAAGTGTCTGTTAAATTAATTATTTTTTTTGAAAGAGTCATTTAGATCATTTGGAACCCACACTAGCTGCTACATCATGTCTTTAGCCAGCCAATAGCACCACTGAGATTCAAATCTGGATCTCGTGCTGTACTTGTACCTGTACCAGCCTTCTTATTTTTCCCCATCTTGTTTTTTTTTCAGTGTGAAACACAGTGATGAAAATAGTCTGTGTGAAGGCCCACCCATGGAGATACCTGTGGAGTCTTCTAATAAACTGAAAGTGACCTACTCGTACTCAGTCAAATTTGAGGCAAGTTTCTTAAAATAGTATTGTGTGCTATAACATCTACCTGTTGAGTGTTTTTATGTGAGCTTGACATTCTGATTTTTTTCCAGTCCACAGATAAGATCAAATGGGCTTCAAGATGGGATTATATTCTGGTTTCCATGCCCCATACAAATATCCAGTGGTTTAGGTAAGGGCTTCTTTGTTTATTCAGCTATCTCGATTTCTCAAATGTGGTCCCAGTTCATGTAAATGACCTTTGTTTACCCTGTTCTGTGTAGCATCATGAACTCTTTGGTCATCGTGCTCTTTCTCTCTGGCATGGTGGCTATGATCCTTTTGAGAACATTACACAGGGACATTGCCAAGTACAACCAGGTGGATCAGGTACAGTCTACTTTAATTCTTCATCTTCGGTCAACTCATTACATCTTTAAATGCAAATTCTTACAATATTACAAGCATCATAGAAACATTGCATACATTTCCCTCTTTCAGTACTTTTATGGGTTTGGTATAGATCTGCTGGGTCAGCTTATTAATACAGTGACATTTATTTATTGGGGTTAAAGGCTGATGACTATGCATGGTTTTAGTTTATCTCCATCCAATAAAAATCTTTGGCAGTTCTCTTATTGCCAGGTTTGAAAGCAAACTCTCACTCTATGCTAAGGAGAAAATTTGTCAAGATTTACAGATAGTATAAAAAAACTATGATATAACAGGTCTACCCTGAATTAGAATCTTATGGAATGTCACTGCTCGTGGTGAAGCAAGCTGTACATCAGCATATTAACACTGAACTGAAGTTCACCTTAATTTTCTCAGCACATTCATAAGCCATCACCGAAGAGGTTACACACCATCTTACATGGCATTGACCTAAATACTCATCAAAACTCATCATGGCTTTGGAATGGCTAAACTGACCCTGTTGAAACATATAAGGACTGTACCTGAGTGTGTCCCAGAAAGCCAGCTAATATGATTGGACTTCAATTAGGGTGGCCATATATCCAACCAGATGTGTGCTAGAAGTTTTTTAAGTGGCTGATCAAGATAAGAGCTAAATGACATATATTACCGAAATATTAGGTGTGTTATGTGTATTTTAGTCCAGCATTTCCATTTTGGACAGATGTTTAAGTTTCATTTATTCAGTCACAGCTGCAGAAATAATTGAAATCCCCAGACTGCCAAGAGTATGTAAACTAATGCAGAATTTAGAAATGCATCTCTCTATTTTGGCCATTCATTCCATTCATTCACTGGAGCATTTATTACCACTAAAAGGTTTCTGACTCTGTACAGCTCACATTAGATGAACAAGTGTATGAGCAAAGCATAGTGCAGAAGTCTGCATTTATAAATAAAGCAGAGAATTAAATTAATCCACCCCTAAAGTATGGTGTGTCATTATCTTCTGTTTGGATTTGTTTGGATTTTACTTAAGTCCAGACCAAACCAAAGCCCAGCTTTTCTAAAAGTATCCACTTTTTTGGAATATTTTGATGTTAATAATGACTGTAATAATGTTATTTTCATAACATTAGTCCGCTGACCTGACCTGCTTTTTCAGTAATGCTGGCTTGAACTATTTGGTTCTGGACACAGTCTGGTTTTTGACCTAATTTTGTGTAAAAAAATCCTTAAACGATTCTCTTAGGTAGTGTTCATGTGCTATGTTATACTTATCTTAATGTTATGGTGGCTTGCCATTTTACTCTGAAACATTCTGTAAAAACAACCACACAGACGAAACCAGAAGAAACTGGTGATTTTTTTTATCTTTTATTATTGGAAAGGTGTATATAATGCAAACAAGCACTCAATATAAAGCAAACAAACTTAGTTTGAATTGTTCAAGCCAGTCTATGAATCCTGAAAGGTGACGCATTAAATTCAATATAGATGCAAATTACAGCCTGTAGGATATCCGGAATGGAACACAGCCAGAAAATCATTTGTAAATGATGTTGGCAGGAGTAAAAAATCACTAGGTGAGAACAATGCAGTAAAATTGAGTAATGGTGCACTCAATCTAAACACTGTGCTGTTAGTCTGAATTGGATTGGCATCCTATCCGGGGGTGCTACTGTGTGGCGCCCAGTGATTCCGGGGAAACCGGACCTTCCGTAACCCTGATGATTTAGATAGAGTGGGACACCAACACATGAACTCTGAAGCAATTATTTTAATGCATCATTATTTTTAAATATCTGTTGATGAATGTACTAAACACCCTTTTCCTTCTGTATGATACATGTATATGTAGGTCATACTATTTTCTGTAAATATTTGTACATGTATTTCATTTTGCTACTTTGTTAGCAATTAAACAACAGGAATAATAATATTCATACAATTATATGACTTTTATTGCAAGTGGGCTAAGTGGGACACCTCTTAATATTAAAAATAGCAAAAAGTGTCTACATTGTTTTATTAATGAGAGATTTTGGTTACATCCTGTTCAAATGCACCCTCTAATGCATATATTATTATTGTTTTGAAAGAAAAAGCCACTGAACTGGATTACATTTCTAATCCTGTGCCAATATTCTCATTGTGTCTCATAGATGTGTTTTACAATCTCATTTGTGCCATTTGCAGGCAGACTTGGTTAAGATCCACCTGAAGTCAGGCATTGCATATGTAAGCCTATTTTCAGGCTCTGTTTGCATATCTTCTCAAGGGTGATTTTGGTGATTCTTGAATTTCTGGGAGATTTCTTTGTGTGATAAAACATGGTGTGCTGATCGTAGCTCTCACAGTAATTATAGTGGAAAATGGAAAAAGAAAAATCAGTGCTACACATCACATTTATAATCTGCACCATATTTTATCATTTTGTGATTCATCAGCCTGCTTGTCCTTGGCAAGAGGGAACTCTGAAAACACTGAAAACTGTTATCAGACCTTACTGTGATGATAATAAAACATTCAGAACTTAAAACTAGCAGTGAGAATACGCTGACCTTGTCATTATAATCTGACATGTTTTTGTGATCCCTGGTGCAGGAGGATGCTCAGGAGGAGTCTGGGTGGAAGCAGGTACACGGAGATGTGTTCAGGCCACCCAGGATGGGCATGCTGCTGTCTGTGTTTCTCGGGCAGGGCACACAAATCTTCATCATGACCTTCATCACGCTTTGTAAGGATCACCAGAACAAATCTTAACAAATTTGTAGCTAATTTTTTAAGGGCTGCTCTTCGTTTGCAGTAACATTGCTAAACTTGTTTTTTCAGTTCTCGCTTGCTTGGGATTTCTGTCACCGGCAAACCGTGGAGCACTTATGACCTGTGCAGTTGTGCTGTGGGTCCTGCTGGGCACCCCTGCTGGATATGTATCAGCCAGACTCTATAAAAGTAAGAATATGGAATATTTCCAAAAAATTGGGAAAAGGGTTTTAGTAAGTATTTACATCTGTTGAGAATATTAAGTCTGTTTGAGAATATTTTTTGGGAAACAGTACAAAGACAAGATAGGTAATGAATTTCCCCAAATCCTGACATTTGTGTGGAGCGAAATGGTGTTAAATTGTTGTACCATTTGCTTAAGCAGTTTAAGTAGCAAACATTAATTATTTATTATTATTAATAATCATTTATTATTATTATTTTTGAATTCTCATTCCAAAACAATGAAGCTATGTGACATTGGGTACATTTACAGCAGAATTACAGCAGAAATCACATAATTATGTGATTTTGTGCTCGTGTGACATAATGGTAAGAACCAAAGTTCCTGGGCTTCGAATCCTCTGCTTGACTCATAAAAAAGTGCATGGTAGTATGTGAACCTAACCACTGGGGGTCACATCGGTGCACCCTTAGTGCTGGTCCCAAGCTCTGATAAATTGGAGGGTTGTGTCAGGAAGGGCCTGATAAAAAATTCAGAAGAATAATCCACTGTAGTGACCCCTAAAGGGAGCAGCTGAATGGAGTCATTATATGTGATTGTTATGGTTTTATGCTGTGTATTTCTTGCACACACCTCTGCCTGCTTTATCTAATTTTATTTTTACACCCCTAGGTTTTGGTGGTGAAAAATGGAAGACTAATGTGTTACTGACAGCACTTTTGTGTCCTGGGTATGTAAACTGTTTAATATGTTGAGTAAAATATGTTATTATAAAGAGTAACTGAGATCATCTCATGCTGTATTGTTTTAAACAGCATTGTGTTTGCGGATTTCTTCTTGATGAATCTGATCCTTTGGGCTAAGGGCTCTTCCGCTTCCATTCCTTTTGGTACGCTGGTAGCCATCCTGGCCCTGTGGTTTGGTATTTCTGTACCACTCACCTTCGTGGGAGCGTACTTTGGTTTTAAGAAAACGGTGAGTTGCTGCTTTAGCTTCACTACATCAAAAGATTTTACTTGAATTTTTCTTTGTGAAAGACATTTGTTTTTTTAAACAACTAGATTCAGCAAAAGCATTTCTTCAAACCTGTCAATCGGGTGCACACCACCACTAAGCTCTAATGCTCCCTAGCTCAAATCTCAGCTCTGCTGTCAGCCAGCTGGACACCTACACAAATCTGATTGGTTATGTCCAAGGGTAGGAAGGCTGAAAGGATTCGTGGTAGTGCTGCAGTCCCTTTGTTAGCTGGTCAAAGGCCCCTGCATAGAGATGGGGAATAACGATATTGCTGTCTGTGTGAACCTGTACTCGGCAGATGTAAAAAAGTGGTTGGCTACAACACACGTAGGAGGAGGCATGTTTTATGGCTGGCCCTCCTCTGTAAAGGTGTGGGTCTGCAGCAATGAGGAGTGAAATTTGGATAACTGGATATGACTAGGTTGGGAAATAAAGGGAATTATGCATAAAAAGATCCTGATTTAATAGTAAATCATTCCAGTAGAAATTGTGTCAGGGATATGATAGTATTCATCATGGGTTGCAATTTGCATTCAATGCATATTGCAGTTTGCATGGAATGCAAATTGAAGCTCAAAGGTCCTCAAATGTTCTTGTAGTTAATTTGTTTTTCATTCATTGAATTTATGTTTCTCTTTGATCTCTTTATATTAATATCTTTTTTAGCCTTTGTGTTGTCTGTGCTGCTGATCTGTTGCACACTGGCCTATATTAATTGTGGTTGTTTTTTCCAGGTGATTGAGCAGCCAGTGCGAACGAACCAGATCCCACGGCAAATCCCAGAGCAGTCTTTCTTCACCAAACCTCTCCCAGGGATCATCATGGGTGGCATTCTACCTTTCGGCTGCATTTTCATCCAGCTCTTTTTCATTCTCAACAGCATCTGGTAGAGTCCTCAAATTGAATAATCAACACACTTCAATAATTATCCTGATGTGCTTTAAAATGCCTGAATAGTCTTTTATTCCTGCCGACTAACATCTGTGTCTGTATGAGTTTAAACTACAGCACACAGTGTGGCATCTTTTATGCAGACGAATAGGCACAAAAGCTATACAACAGTTAGTAAAACTCCTGTTGCCATTTTTGGCCTCTAATACTGGTCCTCATATCAACCCCCTATGAGGACTTCACATCAGTATGTGTCGTACGCTCCATTCGACAAACCACCACTTGGAAAATGGTAGCTCAGTGGATTGAGCTCTGGCCTATCAATCGATAGGTTGTGGGTGAGAATTCCGGCTCTGCAACCACTGCTGGACCCTTGAGCAGGGCCCTTAACCTTTACAGCGACAGGGGTGCCACATAATGGCTGACCCTGTGCTCTGACCCCAGCTTCCAAACCAGCTAAAAAGTACAAAATAAGCATTTCATTGTATTGTATATGTATATATGTGTTTATATGACACTACCTATTGCACTACCTCCATTCTGGCTAAGGAGTGTTGTAGACCATCGTGCCCCTTCCAGCGTCTTCCATATTACATTTTGCGATGTCATAAAATGTCTTAAATGTAACTTTACACTAGACACCCTGTTTTACTGTTGCAGTACCTCCAGCTAAAAAAAATTATAAATTGAAGAGTTTTGATGTATTTCTGATTTCTCTACCTCCCTGCAGGTCTCATCAGATGTACTACATGTTTGGCTTCCTGTTTTTGGTGTTTATAATTCTCCTTATCACCTGTTCTGAGGCTACCATTCTGCTGTGCTACTTTCATTTGTGCGCTGAGGTAAGGATGTACATGGGGCTGGTCTAACTAGCCACAAGGCCTTCAAATCTATATGGGACATTTATAATCAAACGTATGTAAAATGTTTACTTGGTTCTCAAGTAGAATGTTAGATCAGAGGTCATTGGGTTTATTCACTTACTACTGCACTGCACAAAAGTCATTTTCTAAGTCTTTAAGAAAAGAAAAAGGTTTCCGGAAAGCATGTTGTTTTATGTAAAATTGTGATGTCATGCGACCAGCTCAGCAGTTGGGAAGTGGATGGCGACCAGCTCAGCAGTTGGGAAGTGCATTTCTCTGTGCGCTCTCAGTGCTGGTCCCAAGCCTAGATAAAATAGAATCAGGAAGGACAAAGGTTTTACTAGATAAATCAGAATAAATATGATGATGCAATAAAGAGCTGGATACTGAAATTGGGTATTTCCAAACTACATATTAAAGAAGTAGTGTATTTTAATGTATTTTCATCATCCACTTTACCTGAAAAAGTTCTATACTGGACGCAAGGCAGAAATGCCCTGGACAGGGAGCAAAATCATGGCAGGGCTTTGGCCACCAACAGACATAACCAATTATGTCTGTGTAGATGCCCAGCTGCCTGATAGCACCGCTGAGATTAAAACCTGGATCTCAGTGGTGGTGGGCTAGCATGATAGAATGCTGCTCCACTCTAGTGCCTGTAGTTATTTTAAATGTGGCTTAAGCTGGAGAGCTGTTCCTAGGCATTTTGATTTCTTGAACATTAAAAAGTAAAACATAAAAGAATGAAAATGCATCCCTCTTGAGCATTTTGTGCTGTCAACCTGGCCAGACATATAACAGACTCAGTTGGCTGTGTCTGAGGGAGGGAGGTCAAACAGGTTTTGTTGATGTTGCACGAAGATAGCCTGTGCTGTCTGGTTGAGGCGCCTCCACAAGTGCTGGATGATCGTAGCATAGTGTGACCCTCCATACGCGTTATCATAGATATTGTATGGTATGGCCATGGGCCTTTTTGCAATATGCTGTGTAAATAAAAACAACTAGTAATGATTTGCCCTGTGTTAACACCAGGAAACTTGGGCAAATGAATCCTGTTATGAACAATATTTATTGTACATTATTTCTGTTTTGTCTTGCTTAATTTTTTCCTAATTCCCATTTCACAGGATTATCACTGGTGGTGGAGATCGTTTCTTACAAGTGGATTTACTGCAGTTTATCTGTTCGTCTATGCTGTCCATTATTTCTTCTCCAAACTCCAGATTCAAGGAGCTGCCAGCACCATTCTTTACTTTGGCTACACCTTGATCATGGTTCTCATATTCTTCCTGTTTACAGGTGAGTGGAAAACTGATTTTGGCTGAAACGCATGAGTTTAATGATTAGAATGGGTGTCCCAATACTTTTGTCCATATAGTGTATGTGTTTTGGAATTTATTCGTCATATTCCCAAAACAAAATCCTTTAGCATTTAGTTACAAATACAATTCCAGTCTAGATCAAGGTCTGTGCTTTAGTTTAAATAGCTTCAGCCACAAGCTGCTCATCCTAAATGTCTAACGTTCCTCAACGATGCTGATAGTTTGCACAGATAATAAAGGCTTAGTGTGCTTCAGATCATTACTGAACCATTTTGCCATTACATAGAGCTCTCTATAATCATGTGATTGCTGCATTCTCTATGCATGTGCTATTATTGCCGTTTATGTTCTAACTACCAGGCTTCTGGCGTGCATGTTGCCATGGCTTCTAATAGATACTTCACGAACCCTTATGGTATCTTGTTTTTGCTGCTGCGTATGACGTAAAGACTCAAAATTTGTACAGTGAGGGCCAAAGGTCTGAGACCACTAATGAAAATACTCGCATTTTGCTTTTTTCCCCCATCACTTTTCATGTAATCACTATAAATATATGGAACAGTGGTGGTTATAAAGCTGTGGGTTACCAACTAGAAGGCTGTGGGTTGTAATCCTATTGTTGGGTCCTTGAGCAAGGCATTTAACCTTCTCGGTTCTAGGAGTGCCATATTGGATCTACTGTATATATTGCCTTTTTCTCATCACTTTTCCTATAATCTCTATAAAGAAATGGGACAGTGGTAGTTATAGAGCTGTGGGTTCCCAACTAGAAGGATGTGGGTTTGAATTTCAGCTCTAGAATTGAAGATACTGTTGTGCCCTTGAGCAAGCCACTTAAATTTCTTGGCTCCGGGGTGGCGTACGATGGCTCCGAACCCAGCTTACAAAGAAGCAGGGATATACAGTACACATGTATGTATGTACGTATGTGTGTGTGTGCACTTATATACAGTATATTGTCTGTATATGGACTGGATTGTCCTTGTTTTTGTAATATGTGCATGAATTTCAGATTTCTTAATTTTTGGTATGGCCATATTTATAATAGGTGAACAGGCCGCTCAGGTGGCACAGCGGTAAAAACACACGCTGGAACCAGAGCTGGGATCTGTAATACATTGTATCGAATCTCAGCTCTGCCTGCCAGCCAGCTAGGCTGAGCAGCCACATAAACAACGATTGGCCTGTTGTTCAGATATGGGTGGGATTAAGCCGGATAGGGTCTGATTAAGCCGGATAGGGTCTCTCTCTCTCTCTCTCTCATTGCATTAATGAACTTAAATGAGCTTCCGATGAGTAGATCAAATCCACCTCGAAGTCATTTAAGCAAACACTTTAACGGAAAGGATAAGACTTGTAGAAAATCGGACCTTTTGGACACAGAAACCAACATGGTCAGTTTTACAAATGTTCATACTTGCTTTTTAGTGGCCATATACTAAGAAATTCTGAAATGCGTGTATAATTGTGTGTAAGATTTAACTTTTTATTGTTTCATTTTATTTGCTGATAATACAATTTGTCATTTGTAAAAGGAGAAATTCACTAGTGGTCTCAGACTTTTGGCCCCCACTAAATGTGAGCAGTCTGTGATGTGTTCATCTCAGTGTGCCTGCGTTTCGCAGGTAGAGGTGGTCTGAAGTTGACATGGTAACAGCACGCTCTAGCTCTTCCCGGTAGAAAACACCCACTCAAGTTGAACAAAAACCAATAGTCTGAACATAAATAGCAGTGTTGTAATTTTTTCATTTTTTAGACATTTTCTGTCTGTCTGTATTCATGCTCGATGGTAACACTGTGTGGATCTGCTTTGATCAAGGCATCAACTGGTATGAAAGTAGCTGCATTTTAAAAATAGGCTATTTTCCCCTAGCTGATGACCGAGCTCTGATCTGTTTGTTCGCCTATTTACATGCAGCTTGTGTGTGTTTGTGTATCTGTGTTCCTGCCAGCCTGCCTTTGATCACATGTTCATTCTGTGCTTTCTTCCACAGCATAGTCATCCCATTGTGTCCGTTTTCTGTTGAATTAGGATCATATTCAGAGCAGCGAACTAACTGACCAGTACTTTTCACCCAACATCTGAATCTTCAGATTTTTAACCAGAAGGGTTAGGTTTAGGTCAATCATGTGCTTCCTTCAATAATCATGAACCTCTGCTTATTTGACTGTATGTAGAGCCCTGCGTTACTTCCTGATGTGTCAACACAGGCCTGATTTAGAAGCTAGAGAGTAGCTCTGAGCAGTCATGGAGAATCCCAGCAGAACTCCCAAACAATGATACCTAAATAGGCATCCTTATTTCATAAAGTACACTGTTTGGCCGAAAGTATGTGGACACTCCTTCTAATTCTTAAGTTCAGATGTTTCAGCCACACCTATTATTTAAGTTCACTTATATGCTTTCAACTTTGTGGCAACAGTTTGGGACATAGATTAATAAAGGTCTGGTTTAATGATTTTTGTGTGGAAAAACTAATCTTCTTAAACATTTTGAGATAAACTGGAACATTTTGTGAGCCAGGCCTTTTAGGATTAGTACCTGACTTTACAAATGCCCTTTTGACTAAATGGGTAGGGGGTAAGCAATGCCATGTTTTGCTATGGAATATTCAAAAAGGTCATTGTGAGATATCCACATACTTGTGACCTTACAGAGTGCATTAACAATCATTGCATATAGTTATGCATCTGTTTTTTTATCAACAGGTACCATTGGTTTCTTCGCATGTTTCTGGTTTGTAAATAAAATCTACAGTGTGGTGAAAGTGGACTAAGATCTAAATCCCGGTGAATCCCAGCCCAGCACCCCGGCCAGCGCAAGGAAACCACCATATTCTCTTCACTGTTCTGATATTGATAGGCAAACTGGGAGACATGAGTGGAACATGTGCCTCTTTGTTTGGAAACTAGCAGTCTGTTTTATAATTCACTTTGTTTAGTTTGCACAGTGAAGATCTTTGTGTTCATGGTTAGCTTTGATTGACTTGCTGGCCAGAGCGAATATTAGAATTGAGCTGGACCACGTTTGCACATTAAGATAAATTTTTCAGTTTTCGTTGTGGACTCCAGGAGCTGGAAGAAAGACTAAAGTGACTGTGATCAAAAGAATATCCGTACACCTGTAGGAAGACTGTGTACTTCCTAAACCTGAAGCACAACTGCATAATGATCCCAAGAGCAAAGACATTGTAATTCCTTATATATATGAAGTATAAATAAGTATCTTATGCTTTTATATTGATATCCAAATATGTTCATTCCCTTTTTAAACCTGTTCTGGTGCATGTTTATCATTTGAATGTTACAACCTAGAAGTTGTATAAAAATGTGATTTCATTTGTATTTGATTTATAAAATAGCTTTAGATGAAAGATAAGAAGTCTGGATATAATATCAGTAGCATTATAAGTGTATCTGCAGCACTAAGCGAACTTTAACAATTCAACCAAACAAAATGCAACATGCACATTAACGATCAATCATCTGATTTTACCAGCGATTTTGAGTATTGAATTGCTCATGAAAACAAGATGAAATAAGACAGTTATCAATCTGTTCTGCATATGATAAAGCCATTTAAATTTCAGCACTGTAATCAGGTCCACTGTTTTTTGTATGACCGCACACACAAAAAGACAGCTTTTTAGCCTGTCTGTCTGTACAGCATTCTATTAAAAATTAATTCACACTTCTGCTAAAATGGCAGTTTTTTTGTGATGTAAAAAATCAGACCAAGATCAATGATTTCAGCTTTTCAGATTTTAATGTGATTTGATTTGTATAATTTAATTGAAAAACAAACTGAAATAATGTAGACGGGAAAAATAAAAAACAATGTGGTTGCAAAAGTATGCACACCCTTTTATAATTGGAGATGTGGCTGTGTTCAAAATGAGCCAATCACCTTGTAAACTCATGTCAATAGTAGTCGGTGACACCTGCTATCAATTAAAGTGACACTGATTATCCCCCATATAAAGTTCAGCTCTTCTATTAAGATTTTTGACATTTAGTAATAGTTGCATCTTACAGCAAAAGCCACAGTCTGTAAAGAGCTTACAGAGCATCGAAGAGTGTCGCAAACAGCTTGGCAATGACAGCGTCGCTGCTGTTATAAGAATGGTCCACTACCCAAACAATGTCTTGTAAGTGGTGGTCTGATGGTGGTCTCAAGGTAGAGTCTGGATGGAAAATTGTGCAGAGCAACTGCAGGTAGATTATAGTAAGGAAAGTATTTTAATAAGTCCCTTTAAAGTACATTATTATTAACTAAGTCGTTAATAATGTAAGTAATTTGTACATTTATTAAACAAAATCAATTTGATTTTGCTAGTAAAACTAATAATCATTTTTTGCAGTTTTAAGGAAAGACCCTTGAAAATGACCAACGAAATCTTTATTATTTATGCATAGCCCAGACTAAAAAAGGGTCTCGTATTTAATAACTTATAGAACATCCTTTAGCAGCAACATGTTTATGCGGCTTATATTTTCCCTCGAAATTACACAACGGTGCTATCGGCCAGTTGGACATCTACATGCTGACAGACATCATTGTCTAAGGAAGAAGGTGGCTAAGGCCCTTTAATGGATTGACCTCCTGTCTGAGCAGTGTCAAGACCCGTCCCCCCAATATTCAAATCTGCTCAAAATGTCCCCCCAGTATACTGATATCAAAACGATAAATAAACATAATCCACTCATGGGTTTTGCGTAATGTTAGGATCTGTCATTGTTCCCATCAGTTGTTTTGTCAGGATTTTTTTAGAATGGCAGGAACCCCCACATGCTACCTGCACTGCACACTTCTAAATTAGAATTGCAGCATCCTCATCTCGGCCACCTCCAGCTCACTCTCCTGTCTTTTAGTCAGTGCCACCGTCTCCAAGCTATACAACATAGCAGGTCTTACTACTATCATGTAAACTCTCCCTTTCACCCTGGCAAATATCCTTTTATCACTAATTACTTCTGCCACGCTACGCCAACCGTTCCACCCTGCCTGCACTCTCTTCTTCACCTTTCTACCACACGCTCCATTACTCCATGCAAGTTAGCTCTCTCACCACCCTCCCTCTCGTTCACGCACATGTACTTAGTTTTACTCCTGTTAACTTTAGGAGAATTTAGGAGCACCCTCAAGCTATCCAATGTTCAGTTCTTGGCTATGGCCTTGATCTGTAAACACACAATGCAATTCCATCTGGCCCTCCTTATACCGTTTCATCAACATTCTTAAAGCAATTATGTATAATGTGTAGCAAATATAGCAACATCATTTATTAAAATGAAGATATCTTTAGGTTACAAACTTTTTTTGGAACTATATATCTAGTCCCTAATAAGACCCTGTTAAAGTTTTGTATACTGTCCACAAAATGACAAACAATGATTTTAAAAAAACAGTGCATGATTTGTCTGTTTAAAGTAACAAATGTTCTGCAGTAAATAACATAGAAAACAGTTTTTTTAAAACTACTAAATGACTGATCTGTCTTTTTATCGCCTTATGTTTTTGACCTGAAGTACAATATATTAAACATAGTTTCACAAAATACAACAAGTAAAATTTCTACTAATCACTATATCAAAAATAGTAAAAATATAGTACATTCCAAATACGTATCACTTATTTATAATAATTCTATAAGCACATCTCATTAAATACACCACTTAATCTGCATTATAAATACATCAGAATTACAGGTTTAGTAACCTAAACTTGTGCAATATTTTATGGCACCATTCAATAGCAATACGACAAATACTGATACCACTTTTTATGCATTTGTCCTTTCGGGTTTCACTTGTAAGAACCTAAATACCAGGTTCGGGCCGCCAGTCCATTGAGCTTTAGTCTGTGAGGAGTTTTAGTCATCCAGGCTATTTTGATTGTCTAGTGATAAATCAGAGTAGAACTGATCGATAAAGCATCTGCAAAGAGTGTTTAAAACTAGAGTTTTACCTACTGGACACACTGCCTTGTAAAATGCATCACAAAACACACAACACATGT